>NC_133658.1:339511696-339836857 GCF_037893015.1 Macrotis lagotis | reverse complement strand
TCCCCATCACATTTATTTATTCATTTTTTGCCTTTTAGAGGACTAAGGTCACAGATTTGGAGTCAAAAGGGATATTAGATGTGGGAATACTGGGACACTAATATGTTGTTGGTGGAGCTGTCAACTGATCCAACCTTTTCGGAGAGCAATTTGAAATTATACCCAAAGGGCAATAAAAATGTGTATACCCTTTGATCCAGCAGTACCACTACTGGGTGTATTTGCTGAAGAGATCATGAAAAAGGGTAAAAGCATTACTTGTACAAAAATATTCATAGCAGCTCTGTCTGTGGTGGCAGAGAACTGGAAATCGAGTGAATGTCCATCAATTAGGGAATGGCTGAACAAATTGTGGTATATGTATATTACAGAACACTGTCATGTTCGAGAAGGGACAGGAATTCAGAGAAGCCTGTAAAGACTTGTATAAACTGATGTTGAGTGAGATGAGCAGAACCAGAAGAACACTGTACACCCCAACAGCAACATAGGGGTGATGATCCTTAATGGACTTGGTCATTTCATCAGTGTAGCGATCAGGGACCATTTTAGGGTATCTGAGATGGAGAATACCATCTGTATCCAAACAAAGAATTGTGGCATTTAAACAAAAACCAAACACTATAACCTTAAATTAGGAAAAAAAGTTATCTTCTTTATGATTTAATTTTGCTATTTCATATTTTATTTTTTCCTTAAGGATATGATTTTTCTCTTAACACATTCAATTTTGATCAATTTATAGTATGGAAACAGTGTAAAGACTATCAGACTACCTTCATGGGGGGATAGGGGTGGGGAGAGGGAAACAAGGTTGGAAGAAAAATTGTAAAATTAAAAATAAATAAATAAATAAATAAATAAGGAAACTTAGAAGCCATTAACTCCAACTTCTTCATTTTATACATGATTAAATTAAAAAGAAAGAACCTCAAGTTCTACAGTTAGAATGAAGCAGGATTTAAGTTCTGGGATTCTTGACTCTGGATCTAGCATGCTATCCCTACTCCACCTTCTTTCTGTCTATGATCTATACTATCTATATTTTTATAACTCTGAGGAAAATCTGTTCTTTGGAACTCCAATTCCAAGATCCTGACCTCCCAGTATCTGCCATCTCCTTCCTGCCTAGTCAAACCCCTAGTTCTAATTTTTCCTCATCTCACTTAGCCCACAATCGCCTATGTCCAAGCTTAAGATATATAGTATTTGAATATTTTTAAAATAGTTATAATTCACATTTCTATTATGGCTTAAGATTTACAGAGAACCTTATCTCCAATTTATGGTGGAGGAAACTAGATATTGGCAATATAAAATGATTTTGTCCCTGGTCAAACAACTAATAAGTGTCAGAGCTGGAAATATGTTCTTTTCACCATCCCTCCTCTTTTTCTCTCACCCTTTCCTTTTTTATTTATTGACACATGGAGAGATAAGTTTCAATGATTTCATGAAGATTCCACTAATGTTTAATGGAGCATGCATCACCCAGGAGAATTGAGACTATGTCAGTGGAAAACTTTTAGATTGTTTTTAATGGAAGCATTTCTCTTGTATGATGCTATTGCTTTGGAAATCCTTTCAGTAAGAGATTTTGCATTATGGGTTTGTAAATATTTATATTTTTGAACTACTATGAAATAAACAAAATCCATTCAACATGAATGGATTATGTTAAAGCTACCCTGGGCCTGTAATTCAAGCTGTCAAATGTGAGGAAATACCAGAGTGGAGGCTGCCATCCCAATCCTTTTGGAATAAATAGCTTTGCCCAAGTTCCTTATTTCACACAATGGATCATAAACATATGGAAGACGTTACTAAGGAAGAGGAATGAAGGGGGGAAACATACACACACACACACACACACACACACACACACACACACACACACACAGACACCACTCTAAATGAATTCAAGAACTACCTAGTTTCATTTCCAGAAAAAAAGAAGGGTTTGTGGAGTCTGGCATGAATGCATAGAGATGGGATTAACATAACCTCTACTCTCCACCCTCCCCCCCCCAAAAAAAAGGGGCAGCATGTAGCATTTTTCCTCCTCCTAAAATGTTGGTCTGCTTTTCATTTATCATTTGGGGAATGGAGAGAGTTTAAAGGAGGGGTCCAGTGCTTCAGCATCAATGTTGCCCCAGGAATGAATTCTAACCTTTGGTTCTGGGATAGGTTAGGTGAAAGGGGGGAGGGGTGGGCTGAGGTATGTGAGTATTAAAAGGATTCTCTTTAACTTATAGATCAGAGATGAAGCATAGACATGCAGATACAGAGAGCTTGGGCTGAATATGCTGGCACACCCAGGGGAAACATTGCTATTGGCCCTTCCCTTTAGCCTCAAGGTATGTCTAAACACCCAGCCCACCTTTTCTATACATACTTATGAGATGAAGGTATGTGAATTGGACTGCAAAAACAATTTGGTCTTATAATCATAGAATTTTATAATTGGAAGAGACATCACAGGTCATTTAGTGTAACCAATTTACATGAAAGTTTTCAAATAAAATGTGGATGAAATGTCAGGTATGTGGAGAGAGATTTTTTTCTTTTTTGGGGGGGATATGTATCAGATGCATGTCTTATGGTCATGATGATGTTTGTCTTTCATTTTTCGAAGAAGACCACAACATCAGCTAGGTGATACCATGACAAATGTATGAACTGGATTTGAGTGAAGGGCCTGTACTAAGTCATTAACCTCACTTTCTCCTTTGGAGCCAACTGGGTCCAGTGGCCAGATATGAATCAACACATCTGGAGATGGCCCTGGATGCAAGGCAAACAGGGTTAAGGGACTTATCCAAGGTCACATAGCTAGTTAAGTGTCAAGTGTCTGAGGCTGAATTCAAACTCTGACCCTCTAACTTCAAGGCCAGTTCTGTATGGTTCTATAAAACAGCCCTTTGAGCTAACTCTGACCAGTGGAATGACAATGGAATATGCACATAAAGAACTGAGTGTGCAAGGCAGCAGGGATATCTTGGAAATACTCATCTGGGAGAGAATAAAGACCTGGATCTTTATCCAGTCCTTACCATTTCTTTTCTATGTGGCCTTTCCCAAATCACAGCCTCCATTTAAGACTCTGGTTTCTCTTCTATAAAATGAGGGGGTTGTGTTAGATGCTTCCATTTTTCTTCTAGTTCTGATATTTTATCTTTTTTCTCTATATACTTTATTTTAAGACACCTTTCAATTCAAACACTATAGTGAAAATCACTTGTCAGATTTTTTAGACTTATGTTTTATTGATTGGCTAGATTAGTTTCTCTTTTAGCATTTTATACCAAAAGATTTCTTTCAATTTTAGCATTCTAACTTAGGGTGCCAAATTTGTCCAACATTCATATTTCAAATCATAGATCTCTACTATGCCATGGAAGACTGACTGGACTAAAATCTTAACTTTCTGTTTTAAAAAATATTCATAGCAAAATGCCTTCCCCCTCATTCATTGTCATTCCTCTGCTCTTTAAATCCATTTTTCATTTACTCTTTATGTTTTTATTAATTAAAAAAATTACACAAACTTCAACACTTAAAAATAAAAACCTGGATTAAGAAGCATATGCATGAAGATAAATGATCTAGCATTGCTGAAACGTGGATAGGATGGAAGGTTCAAGAAGATTTACAATAAATTCCTGGATTGGCAGTTAGCAATTAAGGGAATGTTGAAGATGTTTGAGGTATGTATGTTCAGAAGTGATCCTAAAGTAGGAGCAGAAGTGAAATAAGGGGTACAATATATTGAGTTGAGTAGACAACTCACAATCCTCTGAACCTTGGCTTCCTTATTTATAAAAAAAAATGGGGCATTTTTCTCCTTGCTTATTTATGTCATAGGGCTATTGAGAGGGAAGCTTTATAAGATAGATGATATATAAGGTAGATTTGACACTATTATGAACAATTTATTTCTAAGTTTTTGATATTGGGTGTGAGAAGAGTTGATCAATGGAAAGAACCCTGAAATTGTCAGCAAAGGACTTGAAGTCAGATCCTAAGGTACTTCTACTAAGTACCTGAGACCTAGCAAAAGTTTTTTAATACTACTAGGCCACAATTTCTTTTACTTTAAAATGATGAATATTGAACTAGGTGATCACTGAGTTATCTTCTATCTCTGGATATAAGAGCCTCGATAATTCTAACCACTACACTTTCCTGTAAAATGTCGCAGAAAAAAACAGTGGCAGAGCTAGTCTATTCTATCAAGGATGGGAACCATCACCTAAAGAAAAAAGTCAACAAATTAGTTTGGTTTTTTTTATTTTGATGCAGAGAGAACCAAATTGTCTAAGGAGTAGGTGAAATTTGTGAGTTTGATTGAAGTTGAAAGTTAATATTTTGTAAAAATGATCACTTCTTATTTTGACTAATTTTCCTGCATGCTTTCTAACTACATAGTGAAACCATCTAAGCAACTACTCTGTCAAAATAAATTGATTTAATTATTTAAATGTTTGGGCTCCTAAAACAGCTTAATCTGAAATGTTATCATATTACTTTAGTTTTTACAAGAAATCACCATCTTGGTTTGCTACTGGAAATTTCAATAAAATAATTCTATAATGACCTTTAGATTTTGGGAAAAGAGAACTGAATCAGGATTCAAGAGTTCTGGGTTAAAATTTTCCCTTGTCATTAAACTAGCCAAGTGACCTTGGACAAGTCAGCTAATCTCTCTAGTTCTCATTTCCCTCCTTTGTAATAAGAGAGTGTTAGATTAGATGACCTCTAAGATCTCTCAGAACTCTAACAATACATAGATTAGTTGATAAAGTTTTAAGTGTCATCACACACATGAAAACCCAAACCTAGCATTGATTCCCTTTTCCACATAATAGGGGTCCCTAAACTATCACTGGCATCAAGGAAGCAATAGGAGCTCTCTCCCCCTTGAAATAATCTGATAGTAATGCTCTAATTCACTTGATTACTCAAGGCTTCAACTCACCTGTCTGTATTGACACAACTTTATGACATTGTCTAGATACTCTGGACATATGGATTTTACAGATCAGACTCAATTATAAACATTGCAGGTTCCATGTGTTTTTAACCAGTCCTCAAAAACTGGCCCATAGACTGAAGCTTTTCTGGTATGTGAGCCTCCCCCACCTCCCCATGAGCCCTTCACCACCTCCGCATCTGGAGATGCTGTCTTCAGAATTCTGTCATGACCCTTGCATTACTGCTGAATGTAATTCATGTGGTTTCATCTTGTTTGTGATATTAGGCTTGAGGAAAGGGAGAAGGGACTACAATATGCAATTGATATATGGGGTATGACTAGTCTTTAGAGGGAAAGGTGCTGTTGGATCTGACATAATTTTACTGGACTTATTAATAATCTGTGGGTCAACAATAGTTCAAGTTATCTGATACAAGCTTGGATTTAAAAGTGTTAGGTGGGGATGAGTGAACTAGGAGTTTACAGCAGAAAACACACTCTGAATTGTCCAACCCTGAGACAAACTTTCTATCTCCATTTTTTTAATGAGAGAGGACTTTTAAGGAAAATGTGAAATTATGAATTGTCTAACCATATACAGTGGTGCCAGAACCTTGTTTTAGAAGTTGATATTGGGAGTGAAGTTTGTTTCAATACTTAAAGAGTGGGAATAAGCTATGAACAGGAATTGCCTTTTCTGTTTGCATTCCCAGTCTTAAGTGTACAGTTTTTCAAATAGTAAATTAAAGTCCAAATTTCCAAACCCTTAATTTTCAAAAAAGACCAGAATTCCAGGACCTCATCATCAGAACGTAAGGAAGAGTTTTCTCAGTGTTCCTGCTATTTGTTCCAAATATAGTGCTCTATTTCCCTCATTAAAGGCTAAGTTAGCAGGTAGAAGAAGTTAACCAAAACTGTGAGTGAAAATATTCAAAAGTTTCCAGATGACATACCTAGGACCAACTGTGGGTGGAACTGCAAAACAATCCTTTTTAAAGTCACTTCATAATGTCCTAGAGTATTAGATGTGAGAAGCTACAATATGGAGTGAGCAGCAGCATGATTAGGAGTCCTAGATCCTGTGTATCTGCCTTGAAAGTAGTTGGTAGCAGTAGATAGATTGCTAGGTCTGAAGTGAGAAAGAACAAAGTTGACAACCCTTACTAGTTGGGCAAGTCATTTAATCTCAGTTTCTTCAAATTGCTCAAATAACATTGACTAGCCATGTGACCCAGAATAAGTTTTCCATCCACAGATTCCTCAACTGTAAAATAAGGTTAATAATAGCACCTACCTTGCAGGGTTGTTGTGAGGATCAAATGAGAAAATATTTATAGAAAGTGCTTAGCACAATGTCTGACATATAGTAGACACTATATTAACATTCTTTCCCTTCAAATGACTCAAATCCCAAGTTTGATGCTTACTAGCCACATAATATTCATCAAGACATTCAACCTCAGGGGCGGCTAGGTGGCACAGTGGATAAAGCATGGGCACTGGAGTCAGGAGTACCTGGGTTCAAATATGGTCTCAGACACTTAATAATACCTAGCTGTGTGGCCTTCTGCAAGCCACTTAACCCCATTTGCCTTGCAAAAACCTAAAAAAACAAAGAAAAATATATTCAACCTCTCATAGCCCATATTTTCCCAGCTGAAAGTAGGCATAACTACCTTGTAGAATTTACCTACCTTGCAGAATTATCACGGGGACCCTAAAGTCCAATGTAAGTGAAATCTATAGTACCCTCTCTAATTCTCATTTTATAATGGAGAAATGGAAGCTCTAAGGCTTGGAGAATAGAAGTAACTAATCCATGGTCATGGGACTCATTAGCAACAGCATAGGAACTAGAATCAAGGTGTTTGCACTCCTGAGCTAGTCTTTCCACTCTGCCTCTGAGCAAATCACCAAAATATCTTACACCATTGAATCTCACCCAGCTTATTTATTTTTGCTTTTTTTAAAAAAAAAGTGTGATATAGTGAAAAGAGAACTGGACCTAGAGTCAGAAGACCCGGACTTGGATCATTTCTACTGCTTATTACTATCTGTGTGACTTGTGCAAATCACACAAGATTTCTCAGGAGTTTGATTTTCCCACATGCAAAAGTTGTAAGTAAAAGGGCCTCTATTGTTCCTGCCAACTCTAACTCTTTGAACCTAAGTAGAGAGTATTCCAGGTTTTGATTGGACTAATTTGTATTAGGATATTAATGATTTAGAATGGCATTTCTCTCAAAAGTTATTCATGCTGGTACAGAAATGGTTTAAAGGCATCAATATTTTAATACAAAGAATGGGTTAAAATTTCAGGTCCTGTGAAGTTGTGGGTCAAATAAAGACTATTAATTGCTTCAGAGCATATCATATTCCAAAGGGACAAATAAGCTGAACTTACTTTCCTATGCTCCACCTCTCATATATTCTTTGATGTGGACTGTCAGCTGCCCTGGTTGTAAGAAGTCTGCCCTATTTCTCTTAAACTATTGTGCTTTCCAGAGGGTTTGCATTTCTCTTCAGCAATGAAAAATGAGCTTTCTGCTTCAGAAATACATTAAAATGAAAAAGGCCAAGCATTGCATTCTCTTCTATTGACAATCCCAAACCCTAAGTGCATAATCAAATATTCCTTAAGAGAATTAGCTACCATTCATGTAGTCGGTTTTTCCCTCTTCAAATTTATTGTCTCAGCAGTTTTAATTAATTTTGGAAAGATATTCAAGGTTATTTTTTCTGCATTAAATTTCTGTTTGATAAATGAGCTTTTCTTTTTATTAAAGAAAGTGTCTATGGGACTTCCTCTTTCTAGGTCACATTTGCTCCATCTCTGCAAAGAGGGGGCTAAATAGGAAGACTTAAACATTCCCTTCCTATTCAGACACTGTTTCTGTGTC
Source organism: Macrotis lagotis (assembly GCF_037893015.1). Taxonomy (NCBI): domain Eukaryota; kingdom Metazoa; phylum Chordata; class Mammalia; order Peramelemorphia; family Peramelidae; genus Macrotis; species Macrotis lagotis. Next base: position 339,828,982 of record NC_133658.1, on the reverse strand, counting down.
CTAATATTTTATGATAATAATTAGAATTACTACAATGCTTCATGGTTTCAAAACAAGGCAGGGCAGTGTTGTGGAAAAGAAGCAGACTTGGAACCAAGAGTCATGAATCTAAATTCCAGTCCTAACCCTTACTGACTGTAATCCTGGAGGTCATTCACTTTTTCTAAGCCTCAGATTCCTCATCTATAAAACAAGTATAATATTTATACTATATTTGCCACTTATGTTTTAAAGTATTCCTATTACTGTTACTACTGTTGCTGCTAAATTCCTATTCCTTCCAATTCAACAATCTATGTTGTTGGGTCTACTTTTAACAATGAAATTCTAAGGTGCCCTCTAGCTCCACTCATTTTTGTTCTAAAGTTGCCTTCAGCTGTGACAGTCTTCTCCTAATACCAGATATTTCAGTTCTCTCTTACATATAACATTCTATACTCAAAGATTCTTCTTTGGATCAAAAGATCATTGTATATTAGATTTAGAGATGGAAAGGATCTTAGGAGTTAGTTGGAACAAACGCCTCACTTTGTTGTTGAGGAAATTTGGCAAGGTGACAAGGCCAAGGGCACTTAAAAACCAAAAAACTAAGATGGAATTTGAACACTAGTTCAATAATTCTAACCCCAGCATTACCTTATTACCTTCATTTTAGTACACTGCTAAGCACAGGGTCTATATTTCATTCTATAACTTTTAAATGCCTAGACATGATCTGGATGCCTTTAAAAATAAAAGAAAGTAGAAATAGTGTTATGATTTTTGAATAAAGCGAAAAAAGATGTGAACTTGAAATAAAGTTAAAGAAAGAAGATAAAGTTTTAGATCATTACATTAAATTGAAAAAGCAAACATCAGATGGCAGTAACTCTAAAAATTATCTTCAAATTTTCTTCATTTCTTAGTTCTGCAAAATGTTTTTGAAAACTTTTTTTAGGTTTTTTTTGCAAGGCAAATGGGGTTAAGTGGCTTGCCCAAGGCCACACAGCTAGGTAATTATTAAATGTCTGAGACCGGATTTGAACCCAGGTACTCCTGACTCCAGGGCCAGTGCTTTATCCACTGTGCCACCTAGCTGCCCCTTGAAAACTTCTTTAATGAGATTTTTGCTTCTTCCAATTTTTCTTCTAGTCTCACCCCAAATAATATGGATGGAAAAATCACTCACCAAGAGATACAGGATATGCCACTCCCTGGCCCAAGGAACTAGACCCAGGAAAATAGTAAAACAGGTACCTTCCTTTCTTCCTTCAGTCCCTATATCTAAGGAGCAAGGGCAGCAGAATAAGAGATCAATGGATATGACCTCTGGATGGAAAAATTATTTAGCTGGCATTTATTGAACACTACCCTTCATTCAACCAACATGTACTGAATATGTGCAAGATCCAGGGATATAAACACTGTAGAGAGTATATGAGGATATGTATTTAGATTTAGATTTAAATTTTAAAATTTAGATATGTTTTTTGTCCTAAGGAAAACTATTCTAGTAGAGAGATAAGACATGTGGACACAAATAGTTTTAACAACAGTTAATAAGATGTGATTTGCAACAGAGGAATAGTTACTTCTTGTATTCCTAAGTGGTTATCCCACCAAACAGTGGACAGAGTGTTCGAACTGAATTCAAGAAAACTCATCTTCCTGAGTTCATATCTGGCCTCAGACACTAGTTGAGCAACCCTGGACAAGTTATTTCATCCTGTTGCCTCAATTGCCTCATTTGTAAAAATGAGCTGGAGAAAAAACATGGCAAATCACTCCAATATCGTTGCCAAAGAAAACCTCAAATGGGACCATACACACTCAGGAATAACTGAAAATCTACTGAAGAGTAATAACAGAAATAAAGAATCAGGAAAAAACTACATGAGAGAGGCAAAAATAGAAGCTTGTCTTTGGCATTTGGTAAGGAATTTAACAAATGTAGCTGGGGATAGCATTTCAGACAGCGAGAGAGTTATGAGAATATAAATGAAAAAAAAGTATGTGGAAACCATGACTAATCCATTTGAAATAATACATTAGGGAATAGTGAAGATAACACAGAAAAGGTGGATTAGGGTCAAATCATGATACACCTTAAATGTCAAGCTAAGGATGATAAACTTTGTTCAATAGAGAATGGAGGGGAAAGCTAGGTGGCACAGTAGATAGAGGACTAGCCATTCAGGAGTACCTGAGTTCAAATCTGGCCTCAGACACTTAATAATTACCTAGCTGTGTGACCTTGGGCAAGTTGCTTAACCCCATTGTCTTGCAAAAAACCTAAAAATATAGAGAGTGGAGATTCATTCTTTTGAAGGTTTATGATTAAAGGTGGTTGAGAATAATTATGTAGCATTGACAGGGTAGGGTTTTAAGCTTACTCTGGTCTCAGTTCAGAAGACGAATTAGAATGGAGTTACCACCTAGAAGACTAATGACATAGTATAGACAAAAAATCAAAGGTAGATGATAGCAGTAGAAATGAAAAGGAAGGGGGCAGCTAGGTGGCATAGTGGATAAAGCACCGGCCCTCAAGTCAGGAGTACCTGAGTTTAAATCTGGTCTCAGACATTTAATAATTACCTAGCTGTGTGGCCTTGGACAAGCCACTTAACCCTGTTTGCCTTGCAAAAAACCTAAAAAAAATGAAGAGGAAGGCATGGAATAAATAGACATATTGGAAGAAAACTCAACAGGATTTAGCAGTTATTTGGATGGAAGAGTCAAGAGATAGGAAGGAATCCTACTATATGCAGATCATTGTGCTAAAATGATATATTTCTAGTCACATTTTAGTTTTATAAAGTAATTTCTTCATAATAACTGCAGAAAGTAGATATTCCAAACATTACCAAAACATAGATTCACAGAATTTGAGTTGAAAGAGGCATCAAAAGTCAGTCATTTCAATTCATATATTTAAAAAATATCATTAATAGAACATACTTAACAAGTGGCAATGTAGACTTTTTTGTAACCATTCCATAAAGTGCAACAGCACACTCAAGGATATCCATTCTACTTTTAGATGATACTTAGCTTTAGAAAGTTTGTTTTCTGACATTAACTTTAAATATGGTTTTTTAATTTCTCCATTCATAGCTCCTTATTTTTAAGTCTATGGACACATATATGTAGAATACTCCTCAACATGACAGCCCCTCAAATTCTTGAAGACATAGATGACAAATCAGATGGAGGTCTAACCATTTACTTTAATGCCCCACTTACTTTCAAGAAACCACCCAAAGCAGCATTATGCATTAGCAGGAGAGCTACTATATATATCTTCATAGGACAAGATAACAAGTTTCCATAGAAAATATAATTATCAGAACAGACAAACTTGAATCCACAATGTAAATGCTTTCTATAGAAATGAAATAAAAAACAATGGATTAAGAACACTGATATACTAAAGTGAAGGACAATGTGGAAGAAAGGAAGCAAAAAACAATAATTGTACATGGTCTCTACAAGAGAAAGTATTCAAAGATATATATCATACCTCATCCCTAGACCTGTCTCCAGGTGAAACAAACATAGTTTCTGTAACTGATTCTTTAGAGATACTAATTATGTGTTTATTATTTTTTTAATTTGTTAATTTCCCCCCAACTACATGGAAAAGCAAGTTTCAACATTTATTTCCAGAATCTGGAGTTCCAAATTCTCTTCCTTCTTCCATCCCACGCCCCCACAAGTTCCTTGGTGTAGGTTAAAAATGTGTAGCCATGAAAAAATTAGCACAATAGTCATGTTGTTAAGTAAGCATAACCCCCTCCCCACAAAGAAAGAGAAATCTCAAGAAAAATATAGAGAAAAAAGTATGCTTCATTCTGTATTAGACATCATCATCTCTGTCTTTGGAATTAATAGTTGATTATCATAATTTCACCAGAGAAATTGCTTCAATATTTTTTCCTATAGTTATTGTTAGCTCCATCCTATTCACCCCTCCCCCCTTTATTCTATTCTCTCTCTTCTTTCACCCTATTCCTCTTCAAGAATGTGTTTTATCTGACTACCCCCCTCCCCTTCCCCCAGTCCCTTTTCTCCCATCCCTTTCCTCTTCTATTTTCCTCTAAGGTAAGATAGATTTGTATACCCAATTGAGTGTGTATATTATGCCCTCTCTGAGCCACTTCCAATAAGAGTCATGTTTACTCACTCCTCCTCACCTCCCCCCTTCCATTCCAGTGCAAAAGCTTTTCTTGCCTCTTTTATGTAAAATAAATTACCCCATTCTAGCTCTCCTTTCCTTTTCTCCCAGCACATTACTTTCCTCCCTCTGTTAACTCCATCTTTTAAATATATTATACCTTCAAATTCAGCTCCCTCCTGTGCTCCATCTAACTGCCCTAATAAATAAAAAAGGTTCATATGACTAATCAGTATCATCTTCCTTTACAGGAATATAAGCTATTTGACATCAGTAAGTCCCTCATGATTTGTGCTTACAATTCATCCTTTCTATGCTTCACATGAGTCCTGTACTTGAAGATCAAACTTTCTGTTCAGCTCTAGTTGTTTCATCAGGAAAGTTATTTTTCTGTTTGTCCATCTCTTCCAATGAAAGAGTATATTTAGTTTTGCTGAATGGTTGATTCTTGGTTGTAATCCAAGTTCTTTGCCTTCTGGAATACCATATTTCAAGCCTCACAAATCCTTAATGTGAAGCTGCTAAATCTTGTGTTATCCTAACTGAGCACCATGAAATTTAAATTGTTTCTTTCTGGCTGCTTATAATATTTTCTCTTTGACTGGGAGTTCTGAATTTGGCTATAAGATGCCTAGTAGTTTAATTTTGGTATGTCTTTCAGGTGATGATAGGTGGATTCTTTCATTTTCTATTTTACCCTCTTCTTCTAGGTTATCAGGGCAGTTTTCCTGGATAATTTCTTGAAAAATGAGTTCTAGGCTCTTTTTTTTTGGACATGACCTTCAGGTGGCCCAATAATTTGTCAATTATCTCTTCTGGATCTGTTTTCTAAGTCAGGCATTTTTCCACTGAGATATTTCATATTTTCTTCTAGTTTTTAGTTTTGTTTTATTTTTATTAGTTTCTCACAGAACCATCAGTTTCCCTTAGCTCCAGTCTACATTTTAAGAATTTATTCTTTTAGAGAGCTTTTGAATCTCTTTTTCCATCCAGCCAATTCCACTTTTTAAGGTATTCTTCACCCCATTGGTCTTTCGGACTTCTTTTTTCTATTTGACCCAAATTGATTTTGAAGATGATTTTTCTTCATTATTTTTTGTATCACCTTCACTAACCTGCTGATTTGGCTTTCATGATTTTCCCACATCTCTCTCATTTCTCTTCCTAATTTTTCCTCTACATTCCTTACTTGATTTTCAAATCTTTTTTTGAGTTCTTCTATAGCCTAAAACCAATTAATATTATTCTTGGAGACATTGGATTCAGAAGCTTTGACTTTATTATCTTCTGAATGTATATTTAGATCCTCCATAGGACCAAGTAATTGTCTATGGTCAGATTATTTTTTCCTTCTGTTGTTTCCTCATTTCCCCCATTTATGACCTGATTTTAATTCTTTTTTAAGGTGGAACTCTGTTTCCAGGTAGAGGGCACATTGTCAGAAACATTTGATAATTTTTGTAACTGATTTCCAGGAACCTACAACTTCCCAATTCCTTCAAGGTCTTATGAAAACCTATGATTCCTCTCCAGACCTGTGCTCTGGTCTGTGGATGATCGCAAGCACTATTGTAAGGAGGGCTCCTGCTCTGCTGCAGACAGTAAGCTCTGTTGTGCTGTGAGGCCCTTTCTAACACTGGTATAACAGACTTTACCTGCATATCTTGCAAGTTGTTTTGGGCTGAAAAATTGTTTTAATCATTTTTTTCTGGGGCTTCTAGAATTTGGTTAGAATCAGTGGCAGGATTCAAATAAATTAACAACCAGTTCTCTGCCATAATGGCTGTTTTAATTTTACAAAAAGAGCTTCCAGAGGTAGTTTAATAATTCATGCATTTAATCCTCAAATAAGAGTAATAAAATAGGTACATAAAATTAAATTATTTTATATTATTCATAGTAAGCAAACATATCCTTTTGGAGCTAAAGCAACTAACTGATTAATACTCATATGATTTGAACTTCAGAATATTCATCATCTGACTAGCCCTTCTTTAAACTCTTTTCAGATTATCAATACATTTCTTATAGTATAACACTCAGAAATAAACTCAGTACTCCTAAAGAGACCTAATGAGAACAGAGAGCAGTGAAACCATCAATTCCCTAGTTACTACTAGGGAGTCATACTTCGTCTAAAAGACCAAGATTGTCTTAGAGGATTTTTTTGTTTTGTTTTTCTTTCTTTTTTTTAATTTTTTGACTATCACATAACTCTGCTGATTTATATTCATCCCATTCTCCGCCAAAATCTAGAGATCTTTATTTTTTTTAGAAAAAAATGCTATCTATACAAACTTCCCCTCATCTTTCACTTGTGAAATTATTTTTGCCCAAGTAAGAAAGACCCCACTGAATTAAATCGTATGATTTGGTTTCTAAAGTTTCTTTTTAATCCTAGCTCAGGATTCAAGGATATTGTTATTTCTTTCAATTTTGAATATGTTAAAATTTAAATTTCATGATTATGCCACCTATACTTTTATGAAGTAAACAAAAATGTTCAACAGCACAACAATAAGCAGTGGTTTTAAGGTATTTTATTGAGGTCCTGCCACAGTGATATTGAAACTTTAGCACCTACTCTTTTAGTCTGGCTATCAAACCAGTTGAAAGTCATCTGATTTGATATTTATTTTAGTTTCTTTATTTTCTCCTGAGAAATAACATAGAAGATACTTTATCCAACCATACTGTAACTTCACCATTACTTTTACTTTTCGTTAGAAAGGAAAATGAGATCGGTCTAGGTATAATCTCTTGTTATGAAGCTAGGTTGGGTTGTTGCATTTAGCTTCTTTTTTTGGATTCCATCAAGTATCACTTTAATAATCTGTTCTAGAATTATTCCAAAAAGGGGCGGCTAGGTGGCATAGTGGATAAAGCACCGGCCTTGGAGTCAGGAGTACCTGGGTTCAAATCTGGTCTCAGACACTTAATAATTACCTAGCTGTGTGGCCTTGGGCAAGCCACTTGACCCCGTTTGCCTGGCAAAGACCTAAAAAAAATTATTACAAGAATCCCATCGAAGTTTATTAGCATATAATTTGCAGTCCCTATTATCTTCCCTTCTTTGAAAATCAGGACAACTGAAGACAGGGGCAAGTGGGTGAAGTAGGATCACAAATTGTTCACTAATTTACACAAGTGGCACTAATTCCTCTCCAACCAACTCTAAAATAATGCTTCATATCAAATTACAAAATAGCAAAATCTAAAAAGTTTGAGTGAAACAATTTTCTAGACTAAGACCACTTAGAAGATCAATAAGAAAGTTTTGTCTCAAAGGGTAAGGAGTCAGTCCAGAAGTGCAACATGCCTGTGGATCTCTAACAATATTTCTTAGATACTGCTGCATTGTCAGTGGTAGCAATCTCAGGACCTCTCAGCAGGCGATGAGTGGTGATGATGAACTATTTGTTGGATTAGAGACCTGTTGCTGAAATTTGCTTCAGGTCAAGACTTCATTGGACATATTCAGTTCTCTATTATGGTTCCAGGACCAAAAAAGAGTGATAGCACTTCTGACTACAGGGAAACAGAGACCCTGGTTATGATTTCAGAGATGAGAGGAAACTTTGTGGTTACTTAGAGGGAGTTGAGATCCCAGTCTTAATTCCAAGATAGAGGAAAACACTAGACTTTGTGGCTGTAGAAAAGTGGAGAATTTGGTCACAGTCAGAGTACCAGGAGAAGTACTAGAGCTTATACTATAGGGGGATAAGATCCCATCCTAAGTAAAGACCATAACACAGTCAAGGAGAGAAGTAACCAAACCTCATCACAGGTGATACTACTATGGTGGAACTGAAAAGCTTCAAACTCCCAAAGCCAGCTCTGAATAAAGTAGATAGAAAAAGTCTGAAATTTGGGACAGTGACCTTTCCACTCTGGGAAATAGAACCCAAATTTAACAAAATTAAGAGTCAAGAAATAGACTGGAAAAATGATAAAAAGCAGGGATTCATTTAAGTTCTCCCAAATTTACCTCCAAAAATATTAAAATAATGCTTCAAAATCAATTCTGGGGTGGCAGGACCTACAAAAGTTGGAGTGAAACAATGTTCTAGCTCAAGATAGCTTTGAAACTTAGCAAAATATGTCTATCTCATTGGGATGAGAGGTGAATCCAGTCTACCACAGGCCATGAAAGTGACAGGTCTTGGGAGTATCTGCAGTAGTAGAAGTTTCCAGAGTTCTCAACCCACAGACAAGAAGGGAATCAGAGAAGTGGTCAGAAGGAGATTACAGGAGACCATTGTCTGACACTGGGAGTAGGACTCTGTTGCTCTAACAATAAGTTTGAAATTTTCCTTGTTCCAAGGGCAAGGAGGAATGCTAGTGGGAGCAAGGACTCAGATTTCTATAAGCAGCATAATATATTTGAAAATTTATCTTCTAAGACAAACCCAGGAACTGTATGAATGGAATTACAGCACACTTCTTGCACAAGTAAAGTCAGATCTAAACAACTGGAAAAATATTAATTGTTCATGGATAGACTGAACTAATAGAATAAAAATGACAATTCTAACAAAGTTTATTCAGTGCCATTGCAATCAATATTGCAATGATCATTATAATGTTTGTTATATGAAAAATAATTTGTAGAACTAAAGAAAATGATAATAAAATTCATATGGAAGAACAAAAGGTCAATAATAGCAATGGAAATAATGAAAAAATGTGAAGGAAGATGACTTGGCAATACCAAATCTAAAGTTGTATTGCCAAAAGATTACCATGCGCCTCTTTTTCCATTTGACTAATTGATTTTAAGGTGTTCTTCTGTTAAGGGAAACTTTGTGCATCATTTTTTGTTTGTTTAACCAATCCTGTTTTCTAAGGATTTCTTTGTTTATTTGGATTTTTTGTACCTCTTTTGTCATTTGATCTGTTTTTTGTGTTTCTCCTATTAAACAGTTGATTCTTTTTACATTGCTCATTTCTTTTCCAAATTTTTCTTCCAGCACTCTATTTCTTAACCAGGACCAGTTTTGACAACTAATGCTTGATAATATAATTTTAGATATGGGAAGACACTAATATTAAAGAAGATCAGGAAAAATTTCATACACTTGGTGAAAATTTAGCTGGAATTTGAAGGAAACCAGGGAAGTCAGGAGATGTGTATTAGAAGGTAAGTGAGGTAGTCAGTGAAAATGTATGAAGTTGAGAAATGGAGTATCAAGTGTGAGGAACACCAAGGAGTTCAGTGTCACTGGATCATAAAGTATGTAGAGAGATTAAAATATAAGAAGACTAAAAAGGTAGGAAGGAGGCATATTATGAAAAAAGTTTTGAAAGTCTAACAGTATTTTAAATTTATCCTTGAGCTATTAAAGAATCAGTGGAGGGGCGGCTAGGTGGCATAGTGGATAAAGCACTGGCCCTGGAGTCAGGAGTACCTGGGTTCAAATCCGGTCTCAGACACTTAATAATTACCTAGCTGTGTGGCCTTGGGCAAGCCACTTGACCCCATTTGCCTGGCAAAGACCTAAAAAAAAAAGAATCAGTGGAATTTCCTGAGTAGGAGGCCAGCATGGCCAAATCTTTTCTCTAGGAAGCTCAAGAACCTCCTCATGTTTGAGGAAATTTAAGAACTTCTCCACTTAGCAGAGAAACCTGAGCTTGCTCCAAGGTACTGGCCATATCAGAGTACAAAAAGGAGATATAGGTCTTGGCAACCGATATGGGGAGTGTGAGTAACTGGATTTGAGAGTAATACTTTCTACAGTAACAAGGACATAAAGAAGAAGGTAGAATGTTTTTAATTGTTTTGTTATACAATGGGACGATGGTGAGGTCATTTGGGGGTATGTTTCATTTAAGAGAATCTTTCATCTATAGGACACTGATTTCAGGATGATCAAAAGGCAAGCACCTCTACTGTTTTTCACAATCCTTCAAATCTTATTTATGTTGACTCAGAAATCACTTCTGCAACTTCCTCAGTATCCAAGGTTGTATTCTTGTGGTTCAGATTCACTGAGGGGCAACAAAATGCTTTCTAAATATCTTCTATTTATCTGTAAAATCAACATCTCGCTATAAATTTTAGTTCTGTCATTTTCACTGCAAAGGTTATTTTTGGCACATTCACACACATAAAATAGAAGTAAAATGAGAACTGAAGACCTTTGGGTCTCTTATTAAAAATCATCCATCATCCCATCAAGTCTAAGCCAAGGTTCTATCCCTTCTTTGATACTCATTTTTCTTTCAATATTCTCATGTCTATTTTCCAATTTAGGAAACTCAGAATTGGGGAAGTGAAGACATATTTCTATGATTAGAAAAATAAAAATTGAGGTGGGATACACACCTTAGTCTCTTAAATATTATTTTGATGTTCTATCAACACTCCATGGTATTTGGTTTTGTTGTTGTTCAGTCATTTCAGTAGTGTTTGACTGACTTTTTGATGCCATCTGTAGTTTTCTTGACTATGATATTGGAGTGGTTTGCCATTTCTTTCACCAATTCACTTTTCAGGTGAAGAAATTGAGTCAAACAGTTAAAGTGACTTGCCCAAGATCACACAGCTAGTATATTCTGAAGTTTATTTGAAGTCAGGAAGAATCATCTTCTTGACTCCAGGCCAGACACTCTATGTACTTCACAACCTAGGGAGAATAATATACTCATGGTGCTTTGGGACATGGTAATTAAACCTAAGTCCAAGCAATTGTTTTCAGGTGTTTAAAATCTACTTGGAGAAACAAACATAAATGAAAATCCTGGATAATAATTATAAATAATCATAACAATTGACTTTTATAATTTATGAGGTAGCTAAGGCTCTTAAAGGTGAAGTGATTCATCTCAGTTCCCAAATATGATGAATGTCTTATGACTCTAAAAATCAATGATCTATTGACTTGATATTACTCTAAGGTAGCTAGGTGGTGCAGTGGCTTGAGCACTGGTCTTGGAGTCAGGAGTTCAAATCCAGCCTCCTGATATTTGATTCTTACTAGCTGTGTGACCTTGGGTTAATCACTTAACCCTGATTTTTCTCATATCCAAGGCCATCTCCAGTCACCCTGATTTATATCTGGCTACTGGATCCAGATGACTCCGGAAAAGATAGTAAAACTGAAGAAGATAGTGAACACAGCCCCCCCACCCCCCTCACTGAAATCCAATTAATGTACTTGTCATGGCATCATCTACTTGATATCATGACCTTCTACACAAATGAAGGACAAACATTATTATTATACTATTACTCTATACACACATACATTCACAAATACATATATTTAATGTTATATACATATATCTTTACATACACATGCCCATGAATATATATATATATATATATATATGTACATATATATATATTATATATATATATACGAAAAAAACCAATATTTTTTCTGAAACAAGAAATTGATTTGACTCTGCACGACCTTAGGCAAGTCATTTAATTTCACTGATCTTCAAATTCCTTTTCTGTGAAACGAAGATATTGAATTTAATCTTAAAGGTCTTTAAGAGTCAATGAACATGTGAGAACAATGAAGAGAATGAACCTTAAGGAACAGCAAGTTGGGGGCCCAACTGCATATCATCTCAACAAACTGCTCTCATGCAATCACAGAATCACATGTCTTCATTGACAGGTCTATGGAGACCCATTCATATGGACTCAAATATCCATATCTCTAGTGGTTCAGCTGAAGTCCCCATAAGCTCATGGTTTAGTAGTTCATTTTTAGAATTCCAAAAACATATCCAACATCCTGAATGGCTTCCCTGAACTAATGTCCAATGTATGAGATCATTGAGCCTCAGAATACAGCCCTCCAGAGAGTGGGGCACTAAGAGAATTTGGAAGCATCAATTATATGAGAGAAAAGCTTTTTCTTACTGCAGACTACTAGCAATATCCCCTCTTTCTTCATAAATGTCAGTGGCTAGATCAATCAGAAATGAAGCAGCCATGTAAAATACCTTTTATGTGCCATTTTTTAAAGAAATGGAATAATTTAACATTACCCTAATCTTTTCCATTAGCAGACTGAAACAGAGTCCTAGATAAGAAAAACTGCCCTTCATCTCTAAGAGTCACAGTTAACGCCTCTTTAGGGCAGTAAAGGAAGAGATGAATGGTCATGGAGGAGAAAAACAATTACCATAGTGCTTTCAGGCATGACTAAAGCCTTGTGTACAAGACAGAGGCTTTTATTGAAAGATCATAATAGACAATGCATCATAAAATAAACAAGCATAGGGGAGGAAATGGTGTTTAGCATAAAACACCCTTTTCTCTATAATAGACTTCATTTATGCAATAGCTTAATCCAGTTGCATGCAGAGTTTTAGAGGGAAATGAAAAGTCAAGACATTATCTTGTATATTGGATTACCATACATATAACCAAATTGGTCATTTGAACACTGGAGATCCACCTCCTATTGTAGTTTTGTGCAAGATTAATTCACCCAAGTAATTAACTCCATCAGACATTTCTCTCGGCTTACAAGTGAAGAAGATGTGATGCATGGAAAATAAAACATAACTTTGTTTTCTGTCAGGATTTATCTAATGGGGTAGGGGGGATGGGGATACACTAAGAGTTTGAAGGAAATTACTCCATGCCAAAATGAAGGTAGAATGATATAGTAAAAAGTACAATGAATTTATAATTCCTTTGTGGATGATATGATATACTTAGAGAACACTAGAAAAAAAAATACGTACTACTTGAAATAATAAACAACTTTAACAAAGTTGCAAGAAATAAGATAAACTCACATAAAATATCAACATTTCTTTATATGACCAACAAATTCCAGTAGCAAAAAGCAGAAAGAGTAATTGCTTTTAATGTAACTATACACAATATTAAAAAAAAAAAGACCTCTGGGAGTTTACCTGTTAAGACAAACCCAGGAACCAAATGAATGCAATTGCAAAATACTTTTCCTACAAATAAGGTCAGATCTAAACAATTGGAAAAAATGTCAATGGATAGGTTGAGCCAATATAATAAAAACAACAATGCAGCATAAACTAATTTACTTATAAAGTGCCATGTCAATCAAACTATCAAAAATTATTTGATAGCATTAGGAAAAGAATAATATAAAATTCATCTGGAAGAACAAAAGATTAAACATATCAAGGAGGTTATTGTAAAAAAATGCAAAGGAAGGTGGCCTAACAATAACAGATTTCCATAAATATTAAAAAGCAGTAGTCATCAAAACTTATCTGCTATTTTCTAAGAAACAGAGTAGTGGATCATTGGAATAGGTTAGGTACAGAATTCACAATTGTAAATGACCACAGTAATCTTGTCTTTGATACATGCAAAGGAATGGATCTGGATAGAACATATAGCTAGATAGAGTGAACCACAAAGAAGAAAAGAATGTTAAGTGACAGTGAAAGATGGAGACAAAAATTATTAAAATAAGGAAGCAGCTATATATCATAGTGTAGGAAACATTCTGAAGTCAAAGTCTGCCATATCTCAAGTTGTAGGAGGATGCTATATTTTCATTCCTATGAACCATACCTTGTTCTCTTCATACATCTTTCATTAGCTGCCCTGGCTTGTGTCCTAAATACATGTTTTTAAAAAAAATTTCTAGGTTTTTTGGTGAGTAAACATATCTGATGATAGATAGATATAATGCTGGATTTAAAATTAGGAAGAATTGAGTTCAAATCTTTCCTCTGACATTTGTTAGCTGTGTAATTGTAGACAATCCATTTAACATCTTTCAACATCAATGAAGTGAGGATAAAATAGCAGCATTTCTATTACATACCTTAGATGTGCGTCTCAAAGGAAGTAATTTGGAAGTATATAATAAATGTAAAACCACTATATAAATGTCACTAGTTATCATTATTATTAATTATCTTCCTATATAGCCACAATGCTTTCTTTAAACAACTCCCTCTTTTTTTCCTCAATTTTATCCTTCATTTCACTGCTAAATAAAAAAGATTATTTTTTATGTTTAATTTGAGCCCATCAAATTGGATAATACAAAGTCCTTAAGAGATTTTATTTTTTACAATTTTGGTACTTTAATTTACTTGAACAAGAGGGGGGGTGAAATAACCTAGACAATGTTTTTCTGTTGAATTTCAGAAATATAGAAGAATATTTAGAATTGAAAAGGACCATAGACTGCAATTCCCTTAGATTATAGGTTAGAAAATATATGTCTAAAGATAAGAGATTGGCAAAAGCTGCATGTGTAGTAAATCATAAAGTCGTAGGATTTGTGACTTGACCCTAAGCAATGGAATGAGCCCTAGATTTGGAGACAGGAGACATGGATCCAAATCCCAACTCTGCAATTTGTTACCTCCATGACTGGGGCTCATTTATTGACTCTGAAACTTAATTTCCTTGTCTGAAAAATTAGGGAGGTGGACTAAGTGACAGTCAAGATTTCTTCTAGGTCTAAACCCATATTCTTATTACTACAAACCCATTATTTTTATTATTCTATATTCCATCCTATTTATAGGCAAGAAATTTGATTCTGCTTATCTTGTCTTATTAGAATAAAAGTAGAATTTTGAAAAGACATTTATTTTACAGTACATACAAGATTCAATGAATGATGTAATTTAAGCTTTTAATTTATAAATTTTTGACTCTGTTTTATGAAGATAGAGATCATAGCTTTAAATATGGAATGTACATTATGGAAGGCCATCTCCTTTCCAGTAAACGTGAGGAACCTGAAGACCATGAAAGTTTAATGACTTAGATAAAGTCACAAAGAGAATAAAGCAAACCTCAGATTCAAGCCCAGCTATTCTGACTCAAAACGTAACTCTATTTCTAAGATTCATGTTGCCTCCCTACATGATGGGTCTTTAATTTTAGGAGGGAATATTAAAACAAAGGCTCTGATAGCTAATTAATGATTTGCAAAGGAATGCTTATAATACTCTTAACTAATCTTGCTTTACAAAGTCATAACCAAAAGTTGTTTATAAATGGTATGATATACAGATTATCTCTATAAATCTAAATACCTTAAGCAAAAGCCCTACCACAATTTTGATTTTGTCCTTTTATTTTAAAAAAGTTGCCTTTTAGCACCTGTGTAACATGTTATTTGACCTCGACTACACTCAGTTTTCTCCTTTGTAGAATAATGGTTTAATCTTCATGATCTTTGAACACCTCCCCCTCCACCACAATCCAGCAGTAAATTTCATAAACGTAAACATCCAGAGAATGGCATTTCAACTGCTAATGATATTATTTCTTCTTAGTCACCCTCCCCTCCATACTAATATTAAGTTTTCAATTGATTTCAGTATTCTAGAATATCTGGTATAGGAGATGCCAAAGGCATAGAATGGGACTTATTGATGTTCCCCACACATAAAACATGCCAATTCAAATAATGATTCATAGCCACAGGGGATGGGCTACTGTGCAAACTGAGTATTTTCCTTGCAGGTTTACATAGAGTTGAATTTTTTAAATAAAATTTTATTTATGTACTTTTTACATAATCATACTTTTCCCTGGTATCCTTCCACTCCCTCTCCAACAAAGATATCCCATTTAATAAATAATATTTTTAAAAACAAAAAAAATAGACAAAAGAGAGGGAAAAAATCAGCATAACTAAACAATACTTTGAAAAAATTAGAAAACAGGAGCAATGTACAATTCTTGTGTACTTTACACCTCCACAAAAGTGTGAAGTGAGAGTATTTTCTAAAATCATTTCTTTCAAGTCATTCTTATGCCTTTATTTTTGTACTATACAATTTTGATAAGTGTGTAATTGTGCTTTTGTTTTACACTGATGTGGCCACTATCTACTTAGATTCCCTTTTGTTCTGCTTAATTTACTCTGTATCAGTTCATATGGATTTTTCCATGCTTCTCTATATTCATCACATGTATCATTGCTAACAGAACAGTAATATTCCATTATTTCAATGTACCACAGGATGTTTATTCATTCACCAATCAATGGGTATGCATTTTGGTTACAATTCCTTGTGATCAGAAAAAAAATGCTGTTGCTTTTTTTCAATCAATGTATCTTAACTTTCATGCTATATATAT
Source organism: Macrotis lagotis (assembly GCF_037893015.1). Lineage (NCBI taxonomy): Eukaryota > Metazoa > Chordata > Mammalia > Peramelemorphia > Peramelidae > Macrotis > Macrotis lagotis. Next base: position 339,812,759 of record NC_133658.1, on the reverse strand, counting down.
AACCTCCTTGTTATTTAAAGCTAGTAAAAGAATCTTTGAGTCAAAGGATTTAATGTTTTATTTTTATATTTTATTTTTCATTTGTCCAATTGAGGAGTGTTTTCCAAAATAATTGTACTCATACACAGATCCACAAACATTATACTAGGATACTTATTTACCCATAATCCTACCAACAATGACTGTTTCAATTTTTTGTCATCTTTGTCAATGTACAGTGTGTAAGGGCAAACTTTGATATTTTTACTTATATTTCTCTAATTATTAGTGATTTGGTATATTCTCTCTTATAATTATTAAGAATTTAAAATTTTTAACAACTATTTGTTCTTGTTCTTTGACCATTTATCTATTGAAGAGACTATGAAATGATTTTATGTTAAATGACTGGCATTCTGAGGCAACATATTGTAGCATGACATTGAAGTTGAAAAAAATACCATATGTGTTCACTTAGTTTAGTATCATCATAAAGGCCATGAACAAGACTGTGGGGAATCTGGATTCTAATTCAAAATTTTTTAGTAATTAGACACATAGTCTTTGACAAGTCATTCCTCAGTGCTAGATACTTAGGTTTTTTCCCCCACAGTATTATGACAATAATAATAGAAACCTCTGACCTTCTGACATTGTGGGGACCAAATGAGAAAGTGAATTTCAAAACTCTTTTTGAAGTAAAGTACTATAAAAATAATAAAGCTATATTTCAATTCTTCAAGGACCTTTTTCCCCCCAAATGGTATGTATCTGACCTCCATGATATCCATTTTATCCATTCTACTACTCAACATGTATTGCCTAGATCCCTTCACTTCAAAGGTAGCTTGACCTGGTGAAGCTTGCTGAGCTTGGAATCAGAAATAGATACTTTCAAATCCCCTCCACTGACATTTATGAGTTTCTTGACCTGGGAAGTTCTCTTAACATTTATATGCCTTAAACAACATCCTAGGATATACCTATTAAGTTATAGACAATTTGGGATATGAGGTAACAGAGGAAGTTTCCATTTTCCAGGCTGAGGAAATCATAGATCCCCTGACTTTTCTTGCATATCATCTCTTTACTTTATTTCTATCCACAAACCCAAGGTTATGTTTACATGAGCAATTTAAAGACACATGGTTGAATTCTTTTCATAGGAAAAGCACATTAAAAAGACTTCCTGTCTGACTAGTCTTTGAAAGTTGCAACTGCTCCTGAAACAGTAAAACAAAACTGTGGAGCTAAAAAGGTTAAAATTCTAGGAAGGTGAATAGAATGGTAAATTCCATTTACAAACCCTTATAAAAGTCCTGCAGATATAGTAACCAATAAAATATGCCCTGCTCTAAAAAATCCAATAATACGGTTAAATGAGTATGGAAACAGAGTTGGGAAGACAAGTTACCCTAAGGTAATGAGATGAGTGGAAAGGAATCAACCCAAGTATCAAGAGAGAATTGAGGAGAGAAAAATCATTTTCACCTGGGAGAAATGTCTATGAGGAGGAATATTGGGTGAGTATAAAGGTTTTCCACAGCACCCAGGTTACAAGAAGTATGAAGCTTCATTGAAGTTTGATGTAGATAATGTAGGACCAACAAATATAAATTCTATATGACTGAAGTGGCTCTAGGAAATCATGCAGAAATGTTCACAAAGGATTTAGATAAATTAATTACTCTGTAATGGTTTATTAAAAATTCCCAGGCATATTCCTAATTTTCAGTAGTCAGAGGTCAACAACTCTCAACTTCTCTGGACATTCTCTATAACCCAGAACTTCTTGGATCCATTGTTACAAACTGATCCCGGATGGATTGTTAATTGATTTAAACATATTGATGCTTCCCCAGACTTTATGTTTAATCATGTGAAATAATGTCTTTTAACCAAATACTTTTGTGGTCATTTGTTACTTCAAGCATTTAGCTATATATACAGAGCATCATTGTTGGATCTGAAGAAGTTACAAAGTTTAGATAATATTTCCTCTTTCTTCAACTTATAAATAATAATAATTATTATTATTATTGTTAATAATTCCTAAGATTTGGGGCAGCTAGGCAGTGCAGTAGATAGAGCACTGGCCCTGGAGTCAGGAGGACCTGAGTTCAAATTTGGTCTCAGACACTTAATAATTACCTAGCTGTATGACCTTGGGCAAGTCACTTAACCCCAATGCCTTGCAAAAACCAAAAAAGTAATAATAATTCCTAAGATTTATATCAGTTTTTAAGGTTGTCAAAGTATAAGTGTCCACTCATTTGACCCTTACAACAATCCAGTGATATAAGAATTATTTTTATTATCTGCATTTTATAAAAATGATAAAATGAGATAGACAGAATTAATATGATTTGCAAAGGAGACACCCAATAAAGTGGTGATTGAATCAAATTTAAATTCAGGTCTCTCTTGATATTAGATCTAGCACTCTATCTACTTTATCAGTTAGCTACTTCTATCTTCTATCGCTGAAGAGATGAAATATCAATATAATCAGTAATACTATATAACCTTATATGATCTATGTATCAGAGAGTCACAAAAAAAGTATTGAATGAGGTCTGAGTGAAAATTTATCACCCTTTCAACAGATAACAGTTTCATGGAGTAAAGGAAATTTAAACTTGGTTTTCTAATAGGAATACAACAGGAGAAGTGGACAATGACATTTCAGACATAAAAACAGCATACATATATATGTATTATAAATATAGATGTATATATATATGTGTATATATATATATATATATATATATATATATATGTAGCATTCAGTCCTGCTTGTCTAACTTTCCCCGAAGACATTTTACACTTTTCTGTTGCTTTTTTAGTGAGAGGGCATTCTGACACAAGTTACTAATGTAACAAGCATTACCACTAAATATAAGGGGCTCTGGCTGTATTATCAACAATAACAATTCTATTTCTGAAATTTAAGTAAATGTTTATATTGATTTGAATAAGGGTCTTTTAGTGAAGCAATTGTCAAGGCATGTGAAAATCTATACCACACATGTGTTCTGTCTCCAATGCAGAGAAAGAGGATCTATCATAAGCTTGGTACATTTTCTGAATTCAAATATACTCTCAACAAGCCTTTACATGCTCTGTTAACCAATTTTTGCACAAAGAGTATATACTTATATGAAACAAATGGGTCTAATATAGGACTAATAACAACCATATTAATAGAATGAAATGTGAAGATAAAAGCAGTTGGTAAGCCCATTGTCCTTGACCCTGATCAGTTGACATGACTTTTGGGTTCATTTCTAAGCACCATGATTGTTAAGTTAGTGCGGATCCAAAGAAGGATAACCCAGGACAGTGAATAGTATCAGAATTATGTTTATATGAGGACTGTTTCATATTCAGCTTGGAAAAATGATGATTTAAGAGGGGAATAATTTTAGAAGGGAGTTACGCTGACAATATATGAAGGACACATCATTATAAAGAATTTAGTTTATTCTGTATGAAACAAAAATACAAAACCAATAACTATTGAGAATAGTACAAAGCAGACAAATTTTTACTCAACCAAGAAAAAAATCTTTGAACAATTTGAAATATTGGAAAAGGGAAAGGATTGCCTTGTGAGGTGATTCTCCATCATAGCAAGTATTTGAGTAGAGGATGGATGACCAGCTTCCAGAGATGTTGCTAAACAGATCTATACATGACATCTGTGGTTGGAATTAAAGATCTCTGAGATCAGTTATTGCTCAGTATTGATTATCCTCAAGAATAATAAAATCTAAGAGCAACAAAAACAGAACTAGAACAGCATTTACAATGAATAAAATAATGTTACAAAAGCAGTCCCGAAGTATAGCTGAATTAGATTAATTTTAATGATCAGTCCTTATATTAGGGAACAGTTGAGGAAGCATCTTTTTATCCTCTCACAGAAAGGTGGAAGATGACAGATTGAGAATAGTCTATATGTGGTCAGATAGAGTGGCTTTGGCAATGAGTTTTGCTAACCTATTTCCATTGATCCGAGAGAAGTTTCAAGGGCAGGGGTAGAATCTACATCAGAAAACAACTGTTTTGAAACAAAAAACATAGAAAAGAATTTAAATATCATATTTTAAAGTATCTGGTGTGCTAATCTTTTCCTATTTACCATAGTTGTATAGGGAAGAAATTAGGTCTAAACTAATATCAAAGGTTGATTTTAATGGGAAAAGAATTCAATAAGCACAAGACATAGAGAGATGAAGTAGCAAGGAACAACCTTTTTGACTTTGTTTTGGTAGAAAATAAAAAGCAAACACCCATATTCAGAGAGTTAAAAAGACAAGAATTTTTTCATTTATATATACATATATGTGTAAAAACAGATATACACATAATGGTGGGGTCTAGTGGAAATAGAATGAGATGTGTTATAGTTTGTACATATGTGAACATTGAGGACTTTTTTTGTATCTCCTTTTACCCTGATTTACTACTCATGTTTGGAGTGATGATTTTGAAATAAAAGCAATTTTAGCAACTACAATCACTGAATTAATTAATTTAAGGCTTTAAAGGGATATATCCCTGATCCTTATAGTGTAAATGACTGTCCCCAATGTATCTTACTAACTGTATCTCAGTCATAAAGATCATCATGAGGTCATTTGAATGGGTTTCATTAGATAACCATAATCATAGAATCATAATGCTAGAAGGGAACTCGAAGGTCATCTAATCCAACTGTGATACTTAAGATGTTTGTATTTCTGTGTATTTTTTCCCATTTCATTGTTTCTTTATCTTCTTCTCTCTTTTTATCCTGTCCCTCCTCAAAAATCTATTTTACTTCATACTAATGCCTTTCTAAATCCTACATTTCTTTTATAATCCATTCCCTTTTTCTTATCTCCTTTGGTTCCAATTTCATTATTTGATAATCTATGCTTCTGTACTTAACTGGTTGTGTGTATGTGTGTATATTTTATATATCTATACATATATATGTGTTTATATATATGTATGTATGTATATATATATATATATATATATATATATATTCTTTTCTCTTTCAATGAATTCCAATGAGAGAGATGGAAGCATTTTTGACACCCTCCTCCCCTGCCTTTTTTAATCATCAATCTAAAAAATCTTCCTTGCACATCTCTTTAAAAGAGAAAATTTTCCCCATTCTGCTTCTCCCTTTCCCTATCTCCTAGTGTATTCCTTTTTTTGGAATCATGCCAACAAAATTGACCCAAATCAATTTCCTCGTCTATACAAATTCTTTTCAATTGTCCTAATACAAATTCCTTAGAAATTACATTTATCATCTTCCCATGTAAGAATGTAAACATTTTAACTTTATTGAGTCTCTTATGATTACTCTTTCATGTTTACCTGTTTTGTTTCTCTTGTACCCTGTGTTTGAATATCAGATATTTTAAACAGCTATGATCATTTGATCAGGAATGCTTAGAAGTCCTTTATTTCATTAAATATCTAGTTTATACTCAGTTTTGCTGGAGAGTTTATTCTTCTTTATAATCCTAGTTATTTTGCCTTCTGAAATTTCATATTCCACTTTTTTAATGTGGAAGCCACATACATTTTTCTGGAGTGCCTGCAGTGAAGGGGCATACCAGGAAATTGGGCTAGGCTTTGAAATCAAAATTGAATGCCTACCAAAAGGACTGAATGATTGGCTCATGACAATGGAATTGCCACTTTGAGAAAAACATCATGCTACTATCATCAATGTTTATGCTCCCACCCATGATGAACACTGATGAAGTTAAAGAAAAATTTTATGAGGAAATGGAGACCTTTATCATTAATGTACCAAAAGAGGATAAGTTCATAATTCTGGGTGACTTAATGATAGAATAGGTTCAGATTACCAGACATGGCAGGGAATCCATGGGAGGAATGGAGTTGGAAACAGCAATAGTAATGGTCACTTACCATGCACATCTCGAGACCTTCTTGTCACAAACGTTGTCTTCTGTTTACCTAAATTCAATAAAACTTCCTGAATGCATCCTCATAGCAAACATCCGCACCCAATGTGATAGTAAGAAGCAGAGACAGACAGGAATGAGAGTGATAAAGGCAATGTGTGGTGCAGAGTGCTGAACTAATCACCAATTCATCCACTTTAATTTTTTTCCTTTTAAATTTATTTATTTGTTTGTTTGTTTATTTGTTTGTTTATTTTCAGCCATTTGTACATGCACATTTCCAAGTTACAAAATTTCCCTCCACCCTCCCTTCCCACGCCTCTCCCCTCAACAGAGAATAGTCATTTTATATGCATTTTATATACACATTTTGTTAAACATATCTCAAATTAGCAATTTTTGCTATGAGAAATTGATTAAGGGAAAGAGATACATAAAAGATAATTTTTCTAAAGTGTTCATCAGATTCATAAAGGTTTTTTTTTTTCTATGTGTTTTGTTTTGCTTTGTTTTTCTTCCTCTGGTTGGGAATAATATAGTCCATAGCCTTTCAAATACAATTGTCTCTGTACTGTTGAAAGGAGTTACTTCTACCAAGGTTGTTCTTTTAATGTTTTTGATGTGTACATTGTTCTCTTGGCTCTACTCCTTTTGCTCAGCATCAGATCCCATAAGTTATTCCATGTTTCTCTGGAGTCTGATTATTTGTGGTTTTTTTATGGAACAATAATATTCCATGGTATTCATGTACTATAACTTGTTTAGTCATTCCCCATTTGATGGCCATACCCTCAATTTCCAATTCTTTGCCACTACAAAAAGAGCTGCTATGAATATTTTGGAATATGTAGGACTTTTCCCATTTTTTTAAAATTTCTTCTGCATATAGTCCTATAATTGGAATTGCTGGGTCAAAGGGTATGAACAGTTTTATTGCTCTTTGGTCATAGTTCTATATTGCTCTCCAGAAGGGTTGAATCCATTCACAATTTCACCAGCAATGCATCAAGGTCCCAATCCTCCCACAGCCTCTACAACATTGATCATCTTCCCTTTTTCTCACTTGGGCTAATGTAATAGATGTGAGATGATAATTCACTGTTGTTTTAATTTGCATTTTTCCAAAAAATAGTAATATGTAGCATTTTTCATATGATTATATATAGCTTTAATTTCTTCATTTAAAACTGTCTGTTCATACCTTTTGACCATTTATCAATTGGAAATGAGTTGTGATCTTATAAATTTGATGCAATTCACTATATATTTTAGAAATGAGACCTTTATCAGAACTCCTGGTTGTGAAGGTTGATTCTCAGATTTTTGCTTTTCTTCTAATTTTTGGCAGCATTAATTTTATTAGTGTAAAAAATTTAAATTAATATAGTCAAAATCATTCATTTTGTATTTTATAATGTGCTCTAATTCTTATTTCATCATAAATTTATCCCTTTTCCATAGATCAAATAGTATTTTTCCATCCAACTCACCCCCTTTAAAATAAATATTCACATTCAAACAAAGTGGTGGCCCCAAGGCAAAGTGACTACTAAAAGAATTAATGTCAAGAGATAAGAGTGACTCTCTGAGCAGGAGCAGTTTGTTGCTAACTTATAGGGAAAATTGAGCCAACATAGAGTTGGCAACAGTGGAGTAGAAAAAGAGTGGGCAGCTTTCAGAGATCTGGTGTACAAGTACCATATTTTCTCATCTGGGCCAGAACACTTGCAAACACCAAGACTAGTTTGATGAAAATAATGAGGAAATACAGAAGATGCTAAATGAAAAACAAGAACTCCACAGGGTTTACCAGCAGGTTAGTTCATCATTTTTATAAAGGCAGCATTTAATTTCATCAAAAGTAAAGTACAAGCAAAGCTTAAAGAGATGCAAGACCCTATCTCCATAAGAAGGCAGATGAAATTAAGTTTTATGCAGACAGTAACAAGCCAAAATGCTTTTATGATGCCCTGAATGCTATTTATGGGTCAAAGACCTATAGTGCATCTCATCTACTCAGTGCTGATGGATTCACATTACTAATGATTGTGTCATGATCTTAGAGAGATGAGCCAAACACTTCCATGGTGTTTTTAACAGACTGTCATCAATCAAGGCAGAAACCACTGACCATTTACCTCAGGTTGAAATCAACTGAAGAAGAGGTTTTAGCTGCTATTGGGTTCCTTTTAAATGGCAAAGCATCTGGTACTGATACTATTTCAGCTGAGATCTACAAGGTGGGGGTTCCTTTTCTCCTCCAAAAACTGACTGAAATTTTTCAGATTATATGGCATGAAGAGGTTTTTCCCCCAAGAATTCAAGAATGTCTGCATCATCCATCTCTATAAGTATAAAGGGAATAGATCATCTTGTGACAATTACCAGGGTATTTCTCTTTTTTCCATTGCTGATAAGATTTTTGCTGGAGTCCTTCTCAATAGGTTGATCCTTCACCTGAGGAATGGTCACCTCCTTGAGAGCCAGTATGGCTTCCCAAAGGGTTGAGGAACTGTCAATATGATGTTTGCCTCCCGACAAGTCTAGTAAAAATGTCAGGAACAGAACAGAGGTCTGTATACAATATTTGTGGATCTGACCAAAGTCTTTGACACCATCATTAATTAGGTTTATGGAAAATGATGTCAAAATTTGGTTCATCAGTATTGCACATTGGTCCCATGATAGCATGCATGCCTGGGTTCTGGGTGGTAGAAAATTCTCTCTTGATTTCCCAGTCACCAATGGAGTGACACAAGGATATGTCCTTGTTTACATGCTTTTGAGCATGTTTTCAGCCATGTTAATAGATGCCTTCATTGAGTATGAACATGGCCTTAAGGTCAGCTACTGCATTGATGGCAAATTCTTCACCTTGAAAAGGTTACAAACCAGGACCAAAGTGGGGTATGTTGATGCATGATCATTTATTTATTTACAGATGATTGGTCACTCCATGCAATCTCTGAAGCTGAGATATAATCTATTCTCTGCTGTTTGTAATCATTTTGGTCTATTAATTAACACCAAGAAAACACAGGTACTCCATCAACCAGCAATGCATCATCCATATGTGGAACTACTGATTGCAGCAAATGGAGAAATTTTGAGTACTGTGGCAATTTCACTTACCCTGTCAATGTTCTTTTCAGGGAGGTACACAATGACAATGAGGTTGGCACATACCTTGCCAGAGATAGCACAATATTTGATAGATTCCAAAAGAAATTGTGGGAGAGGAGTAATAGACTAACTCCCAAACTGAAGATGTACAGAGCTATTGTGCTGACATCACTGTTACATGCATGTGAACACTGGACAACCTACCAGCAGTAATTTGTCTCAAACATAGGGTTATCATTTTGATCTTCTTTGATAATGAAGGACAAGCATCAATCAACCATTCTACTTATTTATTGTGGAAGCCATCAAATCTTATGTGACTCTGATTATGGCTTCATGAAATTCTTTGTACATATTTGAAATATTTCTCTTTGTCTTAGGGTCTTGGAATTTGGCCAAAATATTCCTGGGAATCTTCATTTTGGGATGCCTTTCAAGAGGTGATCGTTGGATTCTGTAAATTTCTATCTTACCCCCTGAAGCTAAGAGACATTGGAGACAATCTTCCTTGATAATTTCTTGAAATATGCTGTCTGGGCTCTTTCTTTGCTTATTATTTTTGGGTAGTTGACAAACTATTAAATTATTTCTCCTTGATCTATTTTCTAGGTCACTTGTTTTTCTAATGAAACAATTCACATTTTCTTCTAATTTATCATTTTTTTATTTTTAAAACATCCCTTGATGCCTAATAGAGTCATCAGGTTTTACTTGCCCAATTCTACATTTTGAACAACTCTTTTCTTCAGTGAAATTTTGTAATTTCTATTTTCATTTGTCCTTTTCTGCTTTTAAAATTCTTTTCTTTAATGAATAGTTGTGTCACTCTTCCAATTAGGCCAATACTGTTTTAAGTTGCTATTTTCCTGAGAATTTTTGTATCTCTTTTAATTCTCTTTTCATGTTTTTTGGCATCATTCTCAATTCTTTTTCAAATTGCTCTTCTCTACTACTCTTTTTCTCATTAAATCTTCCAGAAATTCTTGTTGAGCTTGGATGCCAATTAACATTTTTTTTTCCTTTTATGCCTTGTTTATAACTGCTTCCATATTGTTTTTTTTCCTGAATTTGGCTTTTCTTTCCTGCCACTATAGTATTTTTATGGACAAATTATGTTTTTGTTGCTGTATGATAATTTTCCTAGACTGTTTCTTGACTTTGAACTTTATGTTAAATTGGTCTCTGGAGATGGAGCCAAGATGACAGAGTATAGGCAGAGTCACATGAGCTTTATACCAAACTACTCCAAATTCTTTAAATGATGACAGTAAAGCAACAGAACCCAAAAAAGATGGAGCAAAACCATTTTTCAGCCCAAGAAAACTTACAAGGTTAACAGGAAAAGTCTGTTGCACCAGGGTAAGAGAGGAAAGTAATCCAGCACAGACCTGGACCTTGCAATCAAAACAAGCCTGAGGTTGACTGAATAATTGGCAACAGGGACAGTTTCCAGACCTCCCTGCTGAAAGATGGTAAAGGGATTGGACAATGAGTCAGAAGGAGTTTTACAAAGATACTTTTGCTGGAAACAGGGCCAGGACCCTATTACATTGCCTATTCTTGGATCAGGGTCATAGTCCTGAATCTTAGTCCCACTGAGAGAAAGAGCACTAACACAGCAGAGCTTGTGGCCACAGGGGAGTAGGCATCTCAGTCATAGTTCCAGGGTTAAAAAGAGTGCTTGTGGTCATGCACAAACAAGTGCATGATACAGGAGAGTAGTAAACACATTTCTCCCTAGATCATTCTACTTTGGAAAAAGTCAAAAATTTGTTGGCTCTGAGGATTACCTCTGAGGACAGTACACACGCACACAAAAAAAGACTTGAAACTTGGGAAAGTGTCCCCTTCACTCAAGAATCAGTCCATCTTTAGCATAGATTTAAAAGTCAATAAATAGACTGGAAGATAAACAAACAAGAGAAAAACATCAGACTGTAGAGAGAAAAAAGGAAGCTCAAAAAGCATACAAAATAAGACAACAAAGTCAAAATTCCTGCATTTAATGACTTCAAATAAAATATTGGTTTCACATTATGGAGGAGCTCAAAAAGAATTTTAAAAATCAAATAATTAAGGTAGAGGAAAACAAATAAGAGTGATGCAAGAAACATCTGAATAAAAAGAGTCAGCAATTTGGTAAGGAGACACAAAAAATACTGAAAAGAAGAATGTCTTAAAGAAAGAGAATAGACCAAATGACAGAAAAATAGACACAAAAATACAATGAAGCAGAATTAGCCAAATGGAAAAAGAAGTACAAAAACTCAATGAAGAAAAGGAATCCTTAAAAGTTAGAATTAAGTAAATGGAAGATAATAACTTTATGAATCACTAAGGAATAAACAAATAAAATCAAAAGAATGAAAAAATAGAAGAAAATGTGAAATACCTATTTTGGAAAAGCAAATGATCTGGAAAATAAATTCAGGAGTAATAATTTAAGAACTATTAGATTGCCTAAAAATCATAATAAAAAATAGCCTAGACATCATCTTTCAAGTGATTAACAAAGAAAACTGCCCTGATATAATTCACTTATCACCTTCTGAAAGAGATTCCAAAATGAAAACTCCCAGAGATATTATAGCCAAATTTTATATCTCTTAGATCAAAGAGAAAATACTGTAAGCAGTCAAAAAAAAGAAAGAATTCAAATATCATGGAACCACAATTAGTTTAATACAAGATTTAGCAACTTCTACAGGATCAGAGGGATTTGGAATATTATATTCTAATATTATATTCTAAAGGACAAAAAAGCTAGGTTTACAGCCAAGAATCACCTACTCAGCAAAACTGAGTAAAATCTTTCAGGAAAAAAAATGGATATTCAATGAAATAAAAGACTTTCAAGCATTTCTGATGAAAATACTAGATGTGAATAGAAAATCTGACTTTCAAATATAATATGGAAAAGAAGCATTTAAAAAGGTAAACAGGAAAGAGAAATCATAAGTGATTTGATAAGGATAAACTGCTTATATTCCTATGTGGGAAACTTACGTTTTTAATTCCTAAACACATTCACATTATTAGAGTAGTTATAAGTATACATAGAAAGTACAGATGTAAGTTGAATGTTATCTTATGGTTATCTGAAAACAATAAAATTAAGGGATGAGAAAAAAGAATGCTATGGGTGAATGGGAAAGGGAAAGTTAAAATGGAAAAACTTATCTGACATAAATGAAGTCTGAAAGAGATTTTACAGTGGAGGGGGAAATGAGGGAAGTGGAGACAGGAGCACATAAACCTTTCTAGGAGTGGCAAAGAATTGAAAATTGAGGGAGTTTTTATTAATTTAGGAATGACTGAACAAATTGTTGTATATGATTGCTATTGAATACTATTGTGCTTTAAGAAATGATGAGTGGGGGTGAAGTTCAAATAGTCACCTGGGGGAAGGAATTCCCAGAAACTCAACCCCCCAAAGCTTCAAAAGCTGTAAAATTATGACTCTAGTCATTCTTTATCTTTTAGGGGGGGGAGAAGGGGATTTATGTTTACTTTCACAACAAGATTGTTGAAATAAAATTAAAACAAATAAATAAACCATAAGAAAAAGAAAAAATGGGCAAGATGCTCTCAGATAAACATGGAAACAATTACATGAACTGATGGAAAGTGAAATGAGTAGAATAAGGAGAATATTTGACAGTGTCTACATTAAGAGTTTATAAACTTTGGAATATGATATTCTGGGAGGAATATCATATGATGATCTTCTATGATCTAGTATGAATAACTTAGCTATTGTCAGTCATACAATGATCTAAGACTATCTAGGACTTATGATGAAAGTTGTTGCCCAATTCTAGGGAGAAAATTGGTAGTCTTAATACAGATCAGAGATACAATTTTGCTTTATTTTTCTTGTAATTTTTCTTGTATTTCTTTCATTGAATAACATAGAAATATGTATTACATGACTATACATGTATAGCTTATGTCAAATTGCTTACTTTCTCAATGTGGTGGAGAGGAGGGAGAGAATTTAGAATTCAAAATTTTTAAAAATCTTAAAATTGTTTTTCTATGTAATTTGTAAAAATAAAATATTAAAATTTGAAAAAATAAAAAACTTAATAATTATAAAAATCCATACATTAAACAAAATTTTATTATTATAGGCTCCATACATGAAAATTCTTTCAATAAGAATCTCATTTTCTCTTCTTTTTTATCATTTATTATCTTGTAGAGCAGAAATATAAATTTAGATTTAATAAATCAACATTATCAATATCAGCATAAAAAATAAAGTTGGGCTCTGCTCACATGGGGATGGGGAAATATATGCAGTGTCAGACTTTTTTTTGATGCTGTTTTCTGAAGGTAGTTCAAAGGGTCTGCAAGTTTTGGGGAGGGACATGGACACTGTCCTCCTGGTCTGTACTCTGGTCTATAACAAAGAATGGGCCCTGGTCCCCAGAAGTTATAAGGGTTCTTGGTACTTTTGACCTTAGAACTGTAACTAGAGCCCCTGCTTTCTTGAGACTGACTAACAACACCCCTTTCCCCACTGTAACTATGATCCAGTATAATTGCCAATTGCCAATTGGCAATTTTACACAGGATCAGCAAAGGGTCCTTCTAATTTCTTTCTGACCATCGTCCAACTCTTTTGCTGAATTGAGAGCTCCCAAAGTTCCTATTCCTCTGCAGTCATTGTTGCTGCTACCACATGTGTGGGATCTGAAAAGACCTCCACCCTGATGTCATAGACTTCCGTTGACCTCTTATATTTTCTCAGACCAGAAAACTCAGACACACTGAGGGGGTTTTTATTTTGGTTCTTTCACTCTGAAATTTGATTTGAAGCATTATTTTAAAGTTAAAATTTAGAGGAGAAAGTTGAGAGTTCAGTTGAGTAGCTGCCCCAATCTGTCATCTTAAGGTTCAGTTTTTTTTTTAATTGTGATATGAAGGACATGATAATTTTGCTATCCACCTAATGGAAATGTTATGAGGAAAGCATTTCATAAAACTAAAAACTGCATCATCATTTTCATCATCATCATCATCAATACTGTCATTATCAAGAGTAATGAAAACATGGTCATCTACTCAGGAAAGCATGAATTCCATCTACAGAATTTTCTGACTCCTTATATACTCAGTGATGATGATTTCACTAATGAGAGATTTCATTCCATTTTGGGCATTCTGGGCAAGCCCAATTGTTTTTTGATTGAATTATCATCTTCTCTATAACTTTACCCACCATTTTCTCCTTTTGTTCTAGGGTATTATGGTATAATAGGGTTAGTCACATTTCCCTGATAGAGTGATGCTCACTGTCTTCCTATAACATAGTTTAGGTCAAAGCCTCTCCTCATTCCCTCCTTTGAAAAGAATTAACTTTCACTAAAAGAAGAGAAAGCTGTTCCTGGGACCTAATTAGTTTCCGTTTCCTGGATGCAACTTTCTTGATACCCAAAGCCATATAAAAAGTTTCATACATTTCCTAAAAACCCAGAGGGTCATCATGTTCTTTATCATGTCTTATTCGGAAGAGAACACATTTTCAAATGTAGACTCCAAAGAAGCAAAATGCCACTGTTTCCTTATTGTGTCAGGGCAAAATCAACTTCCTTTACTTAACCATTTGTTGGCTTGTGAATGCCTCAATCCTAACTTGAATGTGAACTAAGAGAGTATTGGTATTAGAGTTACCTCTGACAAATTGATACCAAAACAAATGGCTGTCTTTCAGATATGGATAATTTGCTTTATTCAACTCAAAAATGTTCAGCAAGTATTTCTCAATTAACTATTATGTGCAAGCCCTATCTTGGAAATTGTATGTCCAATAACACTGCTCGCCTGTGTATTGTCTGAGCTTAACTTTTCTGCCTCAGTTTAATCAATGTTCCTTGGTAGAGACACTATATATAGGTATATAAATATAGCTCTAGACTTAGAAGGGACCTAAGTGGTCATCTAGCCCTATTCCTTCATGATTATAATTTGGGTTATAAGCATCAGGTACTGACCTCAGATCTCAGACAAAGACACTAAAAGTTCAAAGCTGATACTCAAAGGTCTCCAGAAATCCCAACATGAATCAATCTAAAGTGTCAAAAAGAACCTAGCATTCTGGAGCAGACATTCATGGAAATTGAGTTCCTACTTCTTACCTTGATTTGATCTTTCAACTTCCCAGCACACGCATTATAACTTAAATCCAAACTCAAAATGTTCAATCAATGTGGCTTTATAGCCTTCTTTCCAGTTTTTCTTTTCTTCAATAATCAGTGTCTTATTTTTCTAAAAACAATTTGTTTTCATATGAATTGCTGCTGGACAAAAATTCTGAGTAACTGCCCCAATTAGTGAGTATTTTGCAATATATTTTAATCAAATGACACAACCAGGTGACAAAATAAGATGAGGTGTCTCTTGTTTCTTGCCAAGATTGCCTTCAGTAATGAAAATATAATTTCCTTCTTATTAATGCATTAAGTTCCTTCCATTAAATGAAACAAGCAAGACAGCTTTTAGAGGACAAGAGGAAATGTGGTGGTTGTTATTGGACAGCTCCAAAGATGCCAGAGATGTCTACAGAGAGACTGGAAATTACTCTTGGGTTTAGGTCATGTTGATAGAGCATAAGAATCAAAATAAACCAACCTCACTTAGAATCTTTGCTTTTAAATTGCTGTATGAGGTTGGGAAAATCACTTAACCTCTCCCAAGTTGAGTTTCCTCATTGGCAAAATCAAGGAGTCAGAGTATTGAGATATTAAATTCTAAAGGGAAACGTTTAACAAAATAAATTTTTAAGAATTCAATACAACATTAAGTAATGTTCATTTGTAGCTTTCTAAACAAATATAGGATCATTTCTATTTGATGATGACACTATAGAACTAGATAACTTTTTTAACGTGTACTTCTCTTGTTAAAAAAAATTATTTATTTGAGGAAATGTGGTTAAGTGACTTGCCCAAGGTCACACAGCTAGGCAATTATTGAGTACATATGAGGCCAGATTTGAACTCAGGTACTCCTGACTCCAGTGCTCTATCCACTGCACCAGCTAGCTGCCCCTGACTAGATGAAGTCCAAGGCCTTTCTACTCTTAATATCATGATTGTATGAATAAAGATTTATATAGTGAATTTAATTAGAGAAAAATGAAGCCTCTAACCAGATCCTGAAGTTACAGATTCCCCCTCAAAACAGGTTCTCAACTCAAGATATTATGGAGAAACTTCAGTATAGTTCTCACTGGGATACAAGAAAAATAGGTAAGAGAGTTGGCAAACCAACAGGAGACTCTAAGTCACAGCACAGCTCAGTCAAGGTTCAGCAAGCCAGAATTGCAGCAAGCTAGCATTGAGGGTCCTATCTCCAGCTCAAAAGACAAAGTTTGAGACCTGGGAACAGGGACTTGTGCAACAGAGGAGATTGCATTGGGCAACCCTAACACAGGGAATACACCATTGCATAGGCAATACCTTGGCAAGTAGAAAACCAGGGCTACCCTAAAGGAGGGAACAAATTGCTACATAGACAAGTGATAAGTCAAAGACAGATCCTGGCTCCAGCGCAAAAGATTTAAGCCTATATCCCCTGTGCTCCAGGAGCAGAGCTGAATTATCAAAATGAATAAAAATATCAAAACACAGCAAAAACACCCACAACACAAAAAAAAAACAATAACCATAGAAGCTAGTATTCTGATAGGGACAATAAAAAAATATCAGAAGAGGAAAACAGTGACAAAACGCATACATATAAAGCTTCAAAAGAGTTTATGAATTGACCTAAAATCCTAAAAGACTTCCTGGAAGAACTCAAAAGGGATTCTTAAAAACCAAAGAAGACATAAAGGACAAAAATGAAAAAAAGAAACAAGAGCCATACAGGAGAATTTGAAAAAAATGTCTAAAGAAATCACCTTCTTTAAAAGCAAAAATGATCAATTGGAACAAGAATGCATCTCATCAAAAAATAAAATTAAACAATTGAACAAAGAAAACAACTCATTTAAAAGAAAAATTAAATAACTGGAGAAGAAAAACACAAAAGTTAATTTAAAAAATAAAACTCTAAAAGATAGAATTGTACAAATGGAAACTAATGACTCTTGGAGAACCCAATATTTTACATCCTCCTTTTTCCCCTCCATTATAATAGGTCTTTGTGCCTCTTCATAAGTTGTTATTTATCCTTTAATGCCTTACTTTCTCCTAGTATAATCCTTCTTTTCTTATCTTAATTGTTTTAAATCTGTCTTATACCCCCAACCTTTGTCAAGATATACTCCTTTAATCTGTTCTCAGAAGAACAATGCTGAAAAAATACAAGAAAAAGTAAAGTATCTCTTAGAAAAAAGTGATAAACCTGGAAAACAGATATAGAAGAGGTAATTTAAAAATTATAGGTCTACCTGATAGCCATGATCAGAAAAAAGATTCTAGACAATATCATGCAATAAAATACCCTGGAAAACTGCCCTAATATCTTAGAACAAGGAGATAAAATAGTCCTTGAAAAAATTCATCAGTCACTCTCAGAAAGAGATACCCAAATAAAAACTCCAAGGAATATTGTAGATAAATTGCAGAATTCTCAGGTAAAGGAGGAAATACTATAAGCAGCCTAAAAAGAAGCAACTTAAATACCAAGAAATCACAGTCAGGATTACTCAGACTTATCACTTCATTAAAGAATAGGAGGACCTGGAATATGATATTCTAGAGGGAAAAGAACTTTGAATTACAATCAAGACTCAACCATCCTGTAAAATTCAGCATATTCTTTCAGGGGAAAAGATGATTTTTCAAAAAAAATAGAGGACTTCCAAAATTATGTGATTAAAAAGAGCAGAAAATTCAGTCTTTGAATACAAGACTTGAGAGAAATATAAAGAGATAAATAGGGGGCAGCTAGGTGGCGCAGTGGATAGAGCAATGGCCCTGAAGTCAGGTGGACCTGAGTTCAAATAGGGCATCAGACACTTAATAGTTACCTAGCTGTGTGGCCTTGGGTAAGCCACTTAACCCCATTGCCTAGCAAAAACTAAAGAGAGAGAGAGAGAGAGAGAGAGAGAGAGAGAGAGAGAGAGAGAGAGAGAGAGAGAGAGAGGAAGGGAAAAATTATTAGTCAATAGCATTAAACTATATACACCCCTACCTGGAAAGACAATACTTGTAACTTTTGAAAACTGTATTTCTCTTAGGATAGTTAAAACATAGAGAGTGTGTGGATATAGATTGATCATGAAAGTGACAAATGCTTTAGCTGATACTTTAGTTAATGATGGTTGAGTATAATTGGAAGCATACTTTATGTAGGTAAAAATGGATCTTAAAATGATTTTGCTTTACATGATACTTTAGCTCATGAGGGTTGTATTTCTATTGGGTCAATTGGAAGGAGTTACCTAAAGGGTGTGAGTATAAATGGATCATGAAGTGATTTTGTTTTACATGATACTTTGGCTAATGAAGATTGTGTTTGTCTAGAAGGTTCATGGAGAGAGACTGGTATAAATTGATTATAATTTGATGATACTTATAGCTCTTGAGAATTATATTTCTTATCTGACAAATGAGGGGAGTGTACTTGAAGAGATGTTTTGGATATGAAGTGACTATGAGGCAATATAAATCAATCAGTCTACCAACCCTTAAACATTGTTCTTCTGAGGACATATGAAAGGAGCATATCTTGACAAAGTTTGGGGGTACAAGACAGATTCAAAACAATTAAGACGTGAAAAGAAGGATTATACTAGGAGAAAGTAAGGGATTAAAGAATAAATAATGCCATATAAAAAGGTACAAAGACCTATTATAATAGAGGGGGAAAGGGAGCTTGTAAAAACTGAGTAAATCTCACTCTCAGCAGATTTGCCCCCAAAAGAGATTTTTGATTTTTATTTAAATTTACATTTACTTTTGTCTTCCATTTTAATCAGTTTCTTCTTCCCTTTTCTTTCCCCTTCTTGCCCCCTACTTCTCTGTAGGGTAGGATAAAATTTTCAACTCAATTGGAAAAGTAAAAGGGGAAATGGAAAAGGAAAGGGAAAAGGGCAAATAGAAAGAAAGGCTGATTGAGAAGCAGCAGTCAGTAGCAATACATTGGTGAAGAGGAATAAGGGGAAAGGAAATAAGAAAGTATAAATGGAGGAATATAGCATGGAGGGAAATATAGAGTTAGAAATCATAAGTGAAAATGTGATTAGAATGAGTTCTGCTATAAAATGGAAATGAATAGCAGAGTGGATTAAAAACCAGAATCCTACAATATATTGTTTTCAAGAAAAATATTTGAAGCAGAGTGATACCCACAAGGTAAAGATATAAAAGACTAGACTAGAATATCTTATGCTTCAGCTGAACTAAAAAACTAGAGGTAGCATCCTGATCTCAGACAAAGCAAAAGCAAAAGTAGATCTCATTAAGAGGGAAGAGGAAAGGGTAATTAGATGGCACAGTGGATAGGGCACTGGCCCTGAAGTTAGGAGGACCTGAGTTCAACTATGGCTTAGGACACTTAATAATTGCTTAACTGTGTGATGTTGGTCAAGTCACTTAATCCCATTGCCTTAAATAAAAGAAAAATTAAAAAAAATTTAAAAAAGAGATAAGGAAAGAAAATACATCTTTTTAAAAGATATCATAGTCAAAGAAGTAATATCAATATTAAACATATATGCATCAAGTAGTATCACATCCAAATTTTTCAAGGAGAAGCTAAATGAGTTACAGAAGATATAGATAGAAAGAACTATAAATAGTGGTGTACCTCAACCTCCTCTCAGAAATTGATAAATTTTTTTCCTATTTCATTTTTCCAAATACAAAAGAATGAAAGTTTTTCTGCATTCATTCATGTGCATATGTATTTTTAGCTACAAAATTTCCTTCCACCCTCACTTTCTATCCCTCTCCCCACAGCGGTGAACAGTCTGGTTAATATTGTACAAACACATTTGCGTTAAACATATTTACAGATTAGCCATTTTCAGTATGAGGAATTAGAATTAAGGGAAAGAAATACATAAGACATATTTTTTTTTGAGAGGTCGATTGGTGTACTATATTGACAAGATACTGATTGGTTACATGTTCAAGAAAACATACAATACAAAATATAGAAAAAAGTTGGTTCCATTCCCTTCTCCCCCCCCCCCCCAATACTCATCATTATGATTTGGTCAAAATAGGGCTCAAAGCCAGAGGTCCAGGTGGTAGCAGGAGATTTGGAAAAAGGGTTCTTGGCTGCCATAATAATGCTGTTTCTCTCTGGGCTGTGAGTCAGTTGGGTGGGGTAAAGGAGTAGGGTGGCCCCAATAAGAACCAGCTGAAGGAAAATCCTCCTAGTCCCCTTCCCCACCCAGGGCTTTCCTTCATCCTAAGATAAACAAAACCCACTCCAAGGTGGTGGGTGAGGATATGAGACTGAGGTGCTACCAACAATTCTCCCAATCAGCAAAAGGGCCAGGAAGGGTAACCACTTCCCTATCCCCCCCCCACCCCTAAAAAATACAAGGGTAGGGAGAAGAATTGGGACATGCAGCTACCACCAGAAAAGAATAAGAGGGGAGGGTTAGGAAGAGCTGAAGTTGATATTTATTTAAAAAGTGACTTAAGACTTAAAATTGAATTAGTATTTGTACAGAAAAGTGCGGGTGGAATAGCTCCCTCCAGCCTACGATCAAAAAATATATGGAGAAATCACTGCAGGCCCCCCCATGGCGGCGGCTAGCTCTCATTAAGTACGATTGGTTAGAGTGGATTCCAGCCAGGTTGTTCAGGCAGGCAGAGGTGGGGGGCAGTGGGCGGGCAAGTGGGTGCTCAGTTGCTGCAGCACTGGCTCCTGTTGGTTGGACTGTTTTCCTGGAGGTCCACACCCCGATTCCGGCCCGGGGCACCAGGTGCATTCTGGGGCTCATTCTTGGGCAACTTCTTAGCTATTGCCATGAAAATTTCATTCACATTCATTGCTGTCTTTGCTGATGTTTCCATGAAGAGCAAGCTGTTGTCATCTGCATGGGCTTGTGCTTCTTGGAAATCCACAGCTCTCTTGCTGGCCAGGTCAGCCTTGTTGCGCGCGAGTGCAATGACTATGTTGGGACTAGGCTGCGGCTGCAGCTCTTTCACCCAGTTCTTGGCCCGTGCAAATGTATCTGTGTTTGTGATGTCGTAGACCACAATGCTGCCTGGGCGCCCCGATAGTGCCTGGGGGCCAGGCTGTGATACCGCGCTTGCCCTGCTGTGTCCCAGATCTCAGACTTGACCGTTGTGTCATCCAAGCAGACAGTCTGTGTGAGGAAGGCCGCTCCAATTGTGCTCTCCTGGTATTCGTGAAACTGTCCCTTGATGAAGCGGAGGACGAGGCTTGACTTGCCCACTGCTGACTCCCCCAGTAAGACCAGTTTAAATTGGCAGATTTTGTTACCAGCAGCTGGTCCATTGGGTCGTGCTGCGCCTCCCCGACCCGCCATGGCCCGTCCCACAGCAGTGGCACCAGTGACCGTGGGGTTGGGCTGGGAGGCCAACATTGAGCGCAGAGGCACTTAGTGGGGAGAGGAGGCCTCCAATGAGGCTCCAGGGCGGCGGGGCTGCTGGGGCCGGCTCTGCAGGCTGGTTCCGCCATAAGACATATTTTTAAAAGGTGATTGTAGTGTTCACCAGATTCTGAAGGGTTTTTTCTTTGGTTTGGTTTCATTTTTCTTTCTCTGGATGAGAAATAGATAAATCTAACCATAAAATAAACAAGAAGCAAGTTAACAAAGGATATATTTTTAAGAAAACTTTGCTGTGATAGACATCTGGAGAAAATTGAGTGGAGATACAAAGGAATATACTTTTTTTCTCTAAAGTACGTGTCATCTACACAGAAATTGACCATGTAATTAGAGCATTAAAAAACTCACAATCAAATATAGAAATACAGAAATAGTAAATATATCTTTTTCAGACCAGGATGCAGTAAAAATTACATGTAATGGAGAGCCCCAGAAAGATAAAGTAAAAATGAATTGTAAACAAAATAGCCTAGTTTTAAAAAATAAGTGAATACAAAAACAAATTATAGAAATAATCAAAAATTTCATCCAAGACAATGACAATGATAAAACATCTCATCCAGACTTGAGAGATGAGTCAAAGTTGTTATAGAAAAATTTTATAACCCTAAATTCTTATATGAATAAAATATAGAAAGAGGAGATCATAACTGGGAATGCAACTAAAAAGGCTAGGAAAAAGAACAAATTAAAAGTCTTCAATTAAATAATAAATTAGAAATTCTGAAAATTAAAGGAGAAATTAATGAATTTAAAGGAAGAAAATAATTGAACCAATGACCAAACTAAAAATTGGTTTATGAAAAAAACCAATAAAATAGTTAAACCTTTGACTAAACTTAATTAAAAAATAAACAAAGAAGAAAACCAAATTACCTTCAATCAAAAATGAAAAGAATAAACTCACTACCAATGAGGAGGAAATTAAAGTAATTCAGAGCTATTTTGCGCAATTGTATGACAACAAATAGGATAATATAAGTGAAATGGATGAATGTTTGAAAACATATATGCTGTCCAGATATACAGAAGAAGAAATAAAATACTTAACACCATTTTAGTAAAAGAAATTAAAGATGTTATCAATAATCTTCCCAGAAAATATTTCCAGGGCCAGATGCCTTTTCAAGAGAATTCTAGCAAACATTTAAGGAACAATTAATTCCAATTCTACATTAACTATTTTGAAAAGTGAGCTAAATAGGGAGAAGAATTTATATTAAAGTACAATAATGTAAAAGCAAACAACTTTGAAAAAACTTAAGAACTCTGATAAATGCACTTTCAACCCCTATTCCAGAAGACCAAGACATCAATTCTCTCTCCATCACAGAACTCCCACAAAATGGAAAACATAACAAAGGATTGTAACAAATAAGCATAGTGAGGGACAAATAATCCTCCCATTGGTGATATCTAAAAATACATATCTTGTTTTACATCTTGAGTCTATCAATTCTCTGTCAGTAATCAAAATGTAGAAGACATATATTTTTGGACATGGTAAATGGGAGGATTAGTTCTTCTTGACTATGCATATTTGCTACAGTGTTTTGTTTTGTTTTCCATTTTGTGGGAGTTCTGTGAGGGAGAGTAAACTGATGTCTATTAACTGAAAGAAGAAAAAGAAAAATTACATAAATATTACATCAGACTATACCAAAGTAAGAGATTTCCAAAAGTAATAACTGAACAGTAGAAAATAAATAAAGAAGATGCTGGAAAATATCTAAATACTCTTTTTTCAATGCAGATAAGAGGGGAATCATAAAGACAGAGTATAACATCCACAGTCAGATGCTTTCTCTATATTGAATGTTTTTCTTTTTTTCCTTTTCTTTTTCTTACACATACATGTTTTAGCTAAGAGTGTAGGTGGAACATAACTAATATAAAGATAAAAGACATCAATAAAATTCTTTAATTTTCTTGTAATCCAGTTTGGCTTAGAACAATGCACAATAATAAACACCACAGAAACATGGCTTGCTTTTACAAATATATATTTATACATATGCATATATATATATATATATATCTGTATATATACATGCCTATCCATGTAAATATACATAAATGACTACACATAATTACATTGACTTAGAAAAACAAGACATTCAAATTCATGTAGTTTTCTGTGCCAGTCAGTTACAGTGATTAATGAAATGCCTATATTGCAAGCTTATGGCTTTTATATTAAGCCAATAAATGCATACATATAAACACATGCCAACACTGATATGTATATTAGTAAATATTAATGTACAAACTAATTTTCTTTTATGCATACTTGTATATACATTATGCAGACATAGATGAGCACAAATATCGATATATACAATAAATATATGAATATACACACTGAATTTTTTTCCTTAAAAAGCAGATGCAGTGTCCTGAAGTTTCTGAAATCCTAAACCTGGAAGGGGTCAAGGGGATCGTTAGAGTCTGAGTGAATAGGTCAAAAGATATTTTCAACAAGCTGAAACTAAAATGTTTTCTGTTGAATAGGGACACCAGACTTTGCTCTTGGCCATCCTGTATCGAGAATTTCTCAAAAAGGGTCCCATTTGGAAAATAAAGTCAACAATTTTCCAGTGACCACACAAAGTATGAACAGATGTGACACCAAGTAACCTCTGCTTTGATTCTAACTATGTGCATACCTAGGAGAAAAATGACATGAATACTCAAATGCAGGGGGTCTGGCTATGGGCCAGGATAAGGACAATTTGAATCAAGGCTGCCATGATATTTTTCACCTAAGCTCACCCTTGTGCCTGGGTAGTGCAGCTGCTAAAAAGTAAAACACCGGTCATATCTACCCAAGGGTAAAATACCATAGTATTTACAAGATGTTGTCTTTCTTTTTACCCCCCTCATCTTTATTTTCACTATCTATAATGATAATTCTCACTTTTTTTAACCTCAACCCCTTTTCATTTAATTTTTTGACACACACACCTCTTCACTCACCCCTCCCTGTCCCTAAATATGTTACATAGACACATTTCAAAATCTAAATTATCTATTAATTAGTTTGAATGACAACGAATTTGGTTGTGTGGATTTTTCAACATGTTTGAAATCATCAGAGACTCCCCAGTGCATCACAAAATTGAAATGAAGAGAAAAACATGTAGGAAGACATTTTCTGTCATTCTTGAGCACAACAGAAATTCTACAACTGTTCATAGATGCATGCATACTATGTCTTTAAATGTAAATGTTCCTTAAAAAGTCTTGATCAAGTAACTTATCAATGGTAGCATGGTGTATTGGAAAAAAGAAGCCTTAGTTTTGAAGTCAGAAAAATCAAAGTTTGTTTCTTGACTTTTCTACTTAAAAATATGTGTATTTCTTTGGACAAGTTACTTAAATCCTTAGAATCCATTTTCTCATTTATAAAATGATAGGATCTGACTTAATCATCTCCAATCTTCTCCTTATGACTTTAAATTCCATAAATTGCTCCCAAAAGACTGATGAGTGAAGAGGGAGAAATGGAAACAAAAGGAAATGAGAAAAGAATAGGATCTCTAACTCAGCCAGGCGCCTTCCCTTGAAAAGTCTAAGAATATTAACAATGGTGAGGTTACCTTACTTTAGACCTTCCATCTCTAAGGCTTTCACCAATTTCTGATCAACTTCGAGTTCATTTTGATGGTTAAATGAACGTTTAAAAGATGAAATAGGGGCAGCTAGGTGGTGTAGTTCATAAAGCACCGGCCCTGGAGTCAGGAATACCTAGGTTCAAATCCGGTCTCAGACACTTAATAATTACCTAGCTGTGTGGCCTTGGGCAAGCCACTTAACCCCGTTTGCCTTGCAAAAACCTTTAAAAAAAAAGATGAAATAAAGACACCAAACAGTTTAAGAACTTAGAAGGGTGTCTATTTTCAGTTGATCAAACATTTCTGGGTCTTTTTTTAACTTATTTTTAAATTAGCAGAATATTACCCACTATTTGACCACTCTAGAGAACTGGAATTATAGTGTGGTGGTAGAGGCAATGTCAAAAAATGGAAAATTGAATTGGATCAAGAATCAGAAGTATCTGGGTTTAAATTCTGCTTCTGCTCTGGCTACCATGACTTATCAATTAACTTCTCTTAATCCTAGTTTCCTCATATATAAAGGGTATCTTGGACTACATGACTTTTAAAATCCCTTCCAGTTCTAAATTCATGATCCTATAATCTTTTGATTGTAAACATAGTAGAGGTCTTCCCTCTCTCTATCTCATCTCATCTCATCTCTCTCTCTCTCTCTCTCTCTGCTCTGTTTCTGTCTTTGTTTCTCTCTCTCTCTCTCTCTCTTTCTCTCTCTCTCTCTCTCTCTCTCTCTCTCTCTCTCTCTCTCTCTCTCTCTCTCTTTTACATGCATACACACACACATATGCATGACTACTAACATACCCACAAACAAATACCTATAATTTAGGAATATGATACAAGTCAGTTAGGGTTCTTTGTTTTATGTTATTAGTCAGAGCAAACTCCCTAACTTTCTTACAAATTTAATTGACAAATGTCTTAATAGAGAAAATAGTAGGTTATTCCACTCTTGTAAATAGGGTAATAGATCATTCATATCCTCAAAGAAGTCTCCACTTTGTGTTGAGGACTTGCTTATGAGCATGGCAATGTGATATAAAACTGTGGAGAATCTTCATGCCAAATCCCACCTCTTATACTTTCTAGGTGTATGGTTTTAGGCAATTCACTTAAACACTCTATATCCCTATTTCCCAATCTGTAAAATGGGGATAATAATTATATTATTTGCATTATAAAGAAACCATAAATTACCATGTAACTGTGAGTTAGCAAATCCCTATACATTTCTAAGTGAGGATTTGGGTTAATCAAATTTAGTATACCCATTAAAGTATATTCTATCTGTACTGTAATTTAGAGTCATCACATGCATTTATATGAGCTTTCTATATTTATGTTATGAAAATTAAACACATGTGAATTCAAAGTTAATAAATCAGCTAGGTGGTTGGCTATATAATTGACAAAAAAAAAGTTCTGACTCTTGTGGGTATGAGACACTATAGTATAATGAAAAGATCCCCTGGTCTACAAGGCAAGAGACCTGGACTATAATTCTGGATACACCATTTACTCTAAGTGACCTTGAGAAAGTTATTTTACTTCCCCATCTGATCCTCAAGTAACTTGCCTATATAATGTTTATATCTCAACTCAGTATCTCAATACCTTTACAACTATTGGCAAGTTACTTCACCACTCTTCATCTTTGTTTCCCAACCTGTAAAATGAGGATGTTGAACTAAATGATCTCTAAGGTCCTCTTAAGTCCTTAAACCAGTAAGAGATAAGATCAGAGGTAAGAGAGAACTCTCTCTCTCTCTCTCTCTCTCTCTCTCTCTGTCTGTCTGTCTCTGTCTGTCTGTCTCTGTCTCTGTCTCTCTCTTTCTCACACCACTAGAATTGCAGACATGTGATTTTTATCCTCTAAAAGGTTTGGGACAGTATGATGAACTGGCTCTTAGATCTTAGTTCTCACCTGAATCAAACGCTTCCTGAAATCTGGCTGATGGGAAGGGGCTCCATGACAAGCTTTCAGGCACCCTTTTTTGGAGGGCATGGAAACCAGATGTCAGCTTCTTTTGTGGTTATTAGCGATCTCAGGGCTGATTTTCAAGCACAGGGTGTTACCCTGGCTTAAACTTGGCCAGGGAGACAGGGGTAATTAGATATGGCCTCCCTAATTTCAGTCTATAGTTTCATTTGGATAGAGTATCCTCTTTTGTTTCCTGTCCTGGGCAAACTGTGGCTGCTCAGCAGCTGGGTTCTACCCCTGAGGTACCTCCAAGTCCATAGTAGGCAGAATGTCTGCATGTGATACTAAGCTCAGTTTGGAATCCTTTGGGGGAGCTGGAGTTGTACAAATGTAAGCTATAATTATGGTATTAATCACCATCATTGCATCATTATTATCTAAAGGCAGGAGGTGCATTGCTTGCCAAATTTAAAAATAAGAGAGCCATATTTTGATTTATTTGCAGCACAGAAAAAGTAAAAGCATCAGAAAACCAACTACCAGTGTGTTTATTTTAACTAATATTTGAAACAAGACCTAATGTATTCGGTGAATGTTTTTGAGAGGACTCCCAGGTTATTTTCCATGCCAAGGGTTAGCCAATAACTGACAGACATCCCCTATCCAGCCTGCCAGGGTTTCAACCACTGTGCCTACTACTTGTGGCACTGGAATCTTTCTGCTTATGTAGCTTTCTTTCTCCCAGACCCTGAATGCATCTGGATTTCTCTTTCCCTAGTGGAAATGTACATTGTACTTTTTATGGCACAGAGATTCCAAGAAGATTAAGATCAAATCAAGGAATATTCTTTGAGTGATTTACTAGGAGGTTAAGTTTTGTGCTAAGTTAAGGGGGGAAAATAGTCTCTGCCCTTAAGATCTTACAACCAGTCAGGGAAATATAGAACAGCATGAATAAACAACAAAGAATAATTTGAAATCGAAGAGACTTAAGCAAAGAATACTGGGAATAGAACTGTATTTGGAATCAGAAATCCTAGGTTCAAAAACTGATAGTTACTTTCTTACTATCTGGTCTTGGAAAAGTATTTCCTTTTCTTAGTACTTGATTTCTTCATCTGTAAACTGAGGAGTTTGAACTTTATAATTTCTAAGCCCCTCTTATACTAATTAAGTCCTTTAAATATAAATCATTATGATCTTGAAGAATGTCTGACTTGAAAAGACAAAGAAAATAGGGAAGAGATGGCTATTTCTAGTGAGAAGAGACCATGAGTAAGGCGAAGAAGTGGGAATGAACAGGACTTAAGGAAAATTTTCTTGCCTGAGGTAGAAAATATATGGTAGGAAATAGTCAAAGACTGTAAGTAAAGGGCACAATAATGAGAGAGCTTGAATTTTCAAAGAGGTGCAATTAAAATGCCAACTAACAAAGGGGTTTTTAATACTTATTTTTTCTTTTTATCAATTAAATGAAAATATAGATTTTATATGCATTTTTTTTAGTTTTGAGGTCTATATATATTGTCCCTCCACCCTTCCTCTCCATTTTTTGAGAAGGCAAGAAATTTGATATAGATTATACATGTGCAAAACATTTCCATACTAGCACCAACAAGAGTTCTAACCAAGGTTCTTAAGGATAATTTTACTTAGATGAGATTTACCTTTAAATCCTTAATGAATTCCATTAACATTTGTGGGAGTGTAAATACTCAGAGACTGAAAAGTACAAATGTTTATCATTTCTACCTCTGAACATTAATTTCCATAATTATTTGAATGTCCTTCTTTTTAGAAATATGCACAGGGAGGAAAAGCAGGGACTGACTGAGAGGTCAATGTCATAGAGCGAGCAGTGCACTGGGAATTAGAATAACTAGGTCAGAATTCTAGTTACATTATTTCTTAACTGTGTGACTTTGGTCATATTTATTTGTCTTTCTGAAGTTTCTTCCTCTGTTAAATAAGGATCATAATAAGAACATCATAGAAATATGTGAGACTCCAAAGGGTATATAAAAACTGGTCTTGAATTCAGGATGAATTGGGTACAGATTCTATCGCTAATTCAGACTGAGTTTGTGACCCTAGAAAGTCATGTAGCTAGCTTCTCAGTGCCTAAGGAGATTTTTCAAAATTATAAATTGTTCTGAATTGGTATATAATTTCTTCAGCAAGAGTTATTAGTGAATCTGTCAATATTTGCATGTATGTAGATGTGTATGAGTATGTATGTATATATATATATAGATACATATATATTATATATAATTCTTTGAAAATCTTACATCACCAGATTAATAATAAGGTATCCAACCCCATATAAAAAACATCTATTTATAATCATTAGTGTTTCTATTTTTTCCATATAACCTGTGCAAGACAGATTATTCTTATTTTTTGTCAACATTGCCAATTTTCTATTTTTTAGGTGGAGGGGATATATATATATATATATATATATATATATATGTGCATATATATATATATAATATATACTGATGTCAAATGTTTATCAGAGAATTTATGATATAAAGATTTTCCTGTGGTTAATTTTTTTCATTTATTATCCTAGATACGCAAGTTCTGCTTGTGCAAAATCTTTTTTCAATTTGTATAAGGAAAACTATCTTTTATCTTTTGTAAGTGCCTCAATTGTTTTCTAGATAAGAAGATTTTGCCACCCATAACATTGAAAAATATATTAGTTTCTCTTCTTTTTTATGCTATGATTTGTGAAAAAAATCATTTCATAGGGGTGGCTAGGTGGTGCAGTGGATAGAGCAATGGTCCTGGCGTCAGGAGTACCTGAGTTCAAATCTGATCTCAGACACTTAATAATTACCTAGCTGTGTGGCCTTGGGCAAGCCACTTAATCCCATTGCCTTGCAAAAACCTAAAAAAAAAATAATGTCATATACTAATAATGAATTTACTGCAAACTAGTGAAAAAATCTTCCTCTATAACTCATTTTTACCAGATTATCTCCTAGCTTTCCTAAAAGTTCAGATCAAATGAAAAAAGGTTTTCCTATATATTTTATACTTTCTGCTTGATTAAACTTTGGATTGTTGAATTCAATTATTTCTTATTCTTACTTGCCTGTTTGTTCCATTGCTCTACCCTTTAACAAGTTGACAATGACATAATTAATGATTTTTGCTTTATGATATACTGAAGGTTTTTAAGTCCTACTTTCTTTTAATTCCTAACATTTTTCCCATTATTCCTCCTTGATGTTCTTTTTTTCTTCAAAAATATTTTTTAATATTTCATCTAGTTCTGAAACATTCCTTTTGAACATTTTTATAGGTATATAATACTTACTTTGAGCTTTAATTAAATTAAAATTAAATATGTAAATTGATTTTTCTTTTTATCATGTTAACATGGTTCAAAAAATGATTCCTACATATTCCTCTGGTTAGAAAAATGTTAATTCTTTTTTAAAATTTATTTATTTATTCTTATTTTGTATGAATAATGTTTTTATACATTACTAAAATATTCTTGTTTAAGAGTAAACATAATACCCCCTCCCCCAAAGAAAATATAGATGTGCATGAGCGATAAAGTAAAGGGGAGAGAAAAAATTAAAATCAAAAATAATAATAATAATAATAATAGTAGTAGTAGTAGTAGTAGTAGTAGTAATAGGTATGGCCAGGTGGTACAGCGGACAGAGCACCAGCCCTGGAGTCAGGAGCACCCAAGCCCAAATCTGGCCCCAGACACCCAACAATCACCCATCTATATGACCCCAGGTAAGCCACCCCAGCCCCCTTGCCCTACAAAAACCAAAAAAAGACCCAAAATAAAATAAAATAGTAATAATGATAGTAGGGGCAGCTGGGTGGCAGACAGATCACTGGCCCTTGAGCCAAGAACACCCAGGTCCAAATTTGGCCTCAGACACCCAATAATTACCCAGCTGTGCAGCCCCAGGCAGGCCACCTAGTCCCATTTGCCCTGCAACACCCCCCAGAAAATAATAATAATAATAATAATAATAATAATAATAATAATAATAATGTGCTTCAGTCTGTGTTCCAACACCACCAGCTCTGTCATGGGTGAATCACATTCTTTAGGATAAGTTCATCACAAAAGTTACTTCCATATTTTTACACTGTTGCCATTGCTGATCGCAACTCCCTCCATTCGTACTTCTCTACTACCATGAACGATATTTTCTCTCTCCTTTCACTCTGTCTCTGCTGTATAATAGTTGAGTGGCACAGCAGGCAGATTCCCCAGTCCTGGGGCCAAGAGGCCCCAAACCCACATACCACCCCTTACCCAGCATCCACCTAGCCCTATGATCCTAGACAGGCCATCCAATCCCAGCCCCTTGCAAGAAGTAAAAAAAGAAAATGTGTTATATCTGACCACTCTCCCCTCATTGTCCATCCTCTCCTTTATCACTCACATACCCCCCCTTCCCCCTGTCCCCCTTCTCTCCTTCTTACTACAGATGTCTATACCCCAATGAGTATATATGCTGTTTCCTCTCCTAGCCACCTCTGATGAAGGTACAGGTTCCCTCATTCCCCGTCGCCTTCCCCCCTTCCATATCATTGCAATAGCTCATTGTAATAAAGAAAAACCTTATTATATGAAATATCTTAGCCCATTCCTCCTCTCCTTTTTCTTTCTTTCATTACATTTCCCTTTTATCTATTGACTCCATTTTTACACCACAATATATCTTCAAATTCAATTTTCTCCTGTGCTTTGTCTATAAAGGCTCCTTCTACCTGCTCTATTAAATGAGAAGGTTCATATGAGTATTATCAGCATCATTTTTTATACAGAAATACATGCAGTTCATCATCATTAAGTCCCTCATATTTTCCTCTTCTCCATTCTCTATGCTTCGCCTGATCAAACCTTCTGTTCAGCTCTGGCTATTCCAGCAGGAACATTTGAAATTCCTGGTTCATTGAAAGTCCATCTTTTTCCATGCAAGAGGGTGTTCAGTTTTGCTGGGTAGTTGATTCTTGGCTGCATTCTAAGCTCTTTTGCCTTCTAGAATATTACATTTCAAGGCCTATGAGCTTTTAATGTAGTTGCTGCTAAGTCCTGTGTGATCCTGACTGCAGCTCCACGATGTTTGAGTTGTGTCCTTCCGGCTGCTTGTAATATTTTCTATCTGACTTGGGAATTCTGGAACTTGGCTATAATATTCCTGGGGGTTATTTTTAAAGATCTCTTTCTTGAGGAGATCAATGGATTCTCTCCATTTCTATTTTGCCCTCTGCTTCTAGGATATCAGGGCAATTTTCCTGTAATAATTCTTTGAAAAACGATGTCAAGACTCTTTTCCTGGTCATGACTTTCAGGTTTTCCAACAATTTTTAAATTATCTTTCCTAAATCTGTTTTCCATATCAGTTATTTTTTCAATGAGATGTTTCACATTTTCTTCTAATTTTTCAGTCTTTTGGTTTTGAAGTATTGAGTCCTGATTTCTAGTAAAATCAGCAATCTCCTTGAGTTCTATTCTTTGTCTGAAGGATTTGTTTTCTTCAGAGAGATTTCTTATCTCCTTTTCATCTGGCCAATTCTACTTTTTAAAGTATTCTTCTCCCCAATAACTATTTGAACTGTTTTATCCATTTGACCTATGCTGGTTTTTAACATTTTATTTTCTTCAGCATTTTTTGGATTTCCTTGACTAAGCTGCTGACTTCATTTTCATATTTTTTCCTGCATCTCTCTCATTTCTTTTCCCAGTTTTTCCTCTATTTCCCTCACTTTATTTTCAAAGACTTTGAGCTCTGTCATGGCCTGAGACCAATTTCTGTTTTTCTTGGAATCTTTAGATGCAGGAGCTTGTACCTCCTCATCTTCAGATTGAGTATTTTGATTGTTCTTGGGGTCACAGGCAAAATATTTCTCAATGGTGTTCCTCTTTTTTCTCTGCTTACACATTTTCCCATCCTGAGCCTGGTTTGGGGATGCTTCCTGAGGTTTTGGGACACCCCCATAAGGATCTCAGTGTGTGAGGCTCTGTCCTCCCTCCTGGTCTGTGAATGATCATAAGCAATCCCCCTCTGCCACAGTGCTGAGGTTGGGGGTGGCTCTGCTGTTCTATGGCGGGGCCTAGACTGAGATCAGGATCTGAATGTGGTCAGCACCCCGGAGTCCTGTTCCAGGAGCAGAGGACAGAGCTTGGCAGTCTCTCTTTACTCCCCTCCCTAGGTTCAATGGGCTTATGCCCTGGGGCCTCCTGCTTACCGGCTCCACCTGCTTGTTTCCTGGATCTAGGCTGCTGTGGCCAAGCTGCTAGCTGTGTGCCCTGAGTGCTGGGCTTCACGTGCTCGCTCTTGCAGAGGTCCCCCGCTGTTCCCCCAAGTTGTGCTTGGTGCTGTCCGGGGTGTAAATCAGGAAACTGCCCCTACTGCTGGGAGCCACAGCTCCCAGCACCCCGGGTTGCCTCCAGGAGGCTGAAGTTTCTTAGCTCTGGCGGGCCACCCTCTGGTGGGCCACCCCTCCAATCCATTAAGCCAACCCTTTCCGTGCTTTTCCAGGTTACCTTGTGTTGGAGAATTGCCTCACTGCATCCCTCTGTGGGTTCTGTCTCTCGAAAATGTAGTTAAGAGTCCTTAGTTTATAAGTTTTGCTCCAGAGCAACTGAGAGAAGGTCCTCTCCTGTTGCCATCTTGATTCCACCCACAATGTTTGTTAATTCTTAAAGGAAGATTTTGTAATTAAGTCAATGTAATTCTTGACCATGCTTTAGCAGACTAACCCAAAATATTTTATGTGTTTTTAGTTATTTTGAATGGGACTTCCCTTATTGTTATTACCTCCTGGAGTTTGTTATTATTACATGAAAATACTATTGATTTTTATAGTTTTATATGTAGCCTGAAACTTTGTTGAAGTTACTGACTCAATTAGGGTTTTTCTTTTGCTGTCTATTATCCTGTCAATTTCTAAGTAAAGAAATATTTCCATCATTGTTCCCTCTTTCTCTATTCCCCTTAATTTCTTTCTCTTTTATTATTGCCATCATTAGCATTTCTAGAAACATATCAAATGATATAATGATAAGAAGACATCTTTGCCTTTACTCCTATATGTACTGGGAAAGTTTCTAGTATATTACCATTATATATAATATTTACTTGGAGGTTTAATTCAATACTTTTTAAAAATCATATTAAATGTTCAATGACACAACTCAGAGATGCTAATATTAGATAAACATTACAAAAAGGTCATTGACAGAAACAATAGTTGATATATATAGATATGTATAGGTATATATATATATGTATATATACATATACATATATATAATATAGGGCAGTATATTTACAACAGCAATTTTTAAGGTAGAAAAGAATAAAAAACAGTAGATTCTGATCAATTAAGGAATGAATGAAAAATCTGAGGTATTATAGGAACTACTGTGGTGCAACAAAAACATGAAAAAGAGAGGATCATGGAAATATTTACAAGATGAATCAAGTAACGTCAAGAAAACAAGTTATATGATGACTATGACAATTTATCTTAAAAACCCTCAAAAATTCAAAATAAGCAAGGCAAAATTTTGCAAAATTATAAAGAATAAGGTTGCTTGTCCTCTGAAGAGGGTCAAATGACTTTGGAATATTTCATATGGCATTGAATTATTTTAATATGTTAATTTTTTACTGAATTTATTTTCTTCTTTTTCTTTTACTTTGATTATACATTATTTGAAATATATATATATATATACATATACATATATAATTTTATATAGAAATATTGCTCTGGAAGGGAAATGAGGTGTATGGGGAAATCTAGACAATGAAAAAAGAAATATATCAATAATATCCATTTTCAAAAGAAAAACAAATTATTATCAACACCCATATTCCTACCATACTATATTGTAATAATCATTAAAACACCTTGCTACTAATGAAGAAAAAAGCTCAATCAGAAGAATAGATTAGGTACAAATATATAGAATTAAATGAGCACATTAAGCTAGTGTTTGATAAACCCAAAGACACTAGGTCCAAGGTTAAGAATTTAGCAGTCAAAAAATATCCTGAGAAAGCTAGAAAGTCGTCTGACAGAAGCTAGATACAGACCAGCATTTTATTCTATATTTCAAGCTAAATTCTAAATAGGTACATTAGTTAGATAATAAAAGAGATATCATGAACATATTAGAGGACACAGAAGAACTGAATAGGAGAAGAGTTCTTTACCAAACAAGATACAGAAAGTCACAGAAGATAAAATGTATAATTTTGTTCACATAAAAATAAAATGAAAGAGTTGTTGACACTAACAAAACAAAAATTGAGGGGGATTAAAAATTTGAAATAAGTTCTCTGATGTAGATTCATTTACAAGAAAAACAAGAAACAATACAATTTTTTTAAGAATAACATTTCATCAATTGATAAATGGTCAAAAGATATGAGCAGGCGATATTCTAACAAAAGTCATGCTATCAATAGTAATATAAAAACCCCAGTCACTAATAATGAGAGAAATGAAAGAGGGTGTATCCTATATCAATTAAACTGTCAATTGACAAAAAGAGAAATATTGAGAGGAGATGAATTTGTGATTCACAGTTAGAAAACTACATTATGGACATTGACAATTCAATAATTTATTGTTCACAAAGTATTAGTTTAGTATGAGGCATTGTTTTTCTTTTCTTTTTTTAAATTTTAGGGCAATGGAGTAAAATGACTTTCCCAAGGTCACACAGCTAGGCAATTATTAAGTGTCTGATGCTAGATTTGCACTCAGGTACTCCTGCCTCCAGGGCCGGTGCCCTATCGACTGTGCCGCCTAGCTGCCCCCATTGTTTTTCTTTTTGAATATTCAGAGAACAAGAAAGATGAGAGGGAGAGAAAAATAATTTCTTTTTGGTATGTGAATCAAATTAATTTGTAAAAGAAAAAATTCTGCATATCAATTATCTAACATACGTAAATTACTCATATGTAAATTAAAATAACTGAGATTTCATATCATATCCAGAAAATTAGAAAAAATATGAAACTGGAATTAGTCAATGATGGAAAGTTTGCATAACTTAGATACCCTATTAGGCTTTTGATAGATGATGAATTTGTACAAACCATTCTGTAAAGCAATTTAGAATTATTCAAGAAAAATATTACCAAAATATTCATATCTTTTCACCTAAACATATCTCTCCTGGTTATATATTACCAAAAAAAAGTCAAAGATGAAAAACAGATGAGTTGTTTTTTTTTTTTTTTTGGTTCATGGCACCATATATATTGTAGCAAAAAAAAAAAAAAGAACAGGAATCAAAGTGCATTTTCATCTCCTGGGGATTGACTGCAAAAACTGTGATATGTGATTGAGATGGAATTGATTTTTGCAGTTGGAAATGACAAATATGAGGAATTCAGGGAAGATTTGTAAGAACTAAAAGTGAAAAAAACAGAAGATGCAGGAGAGCAAAATACTCATTTGCTGCAATAATATAAAGAGAAAAAAAACAACCAAATTTAACTTTTCAATCCATTACTCCTACATTTGCCCTTTGAGGCTAAAGGGGAAAAGACTAAATTTATCTTTAATAATAATGTTAAACATTTGCATAGCACTTATTATATGCAAAGTATTAAGATAAACACTTTATTATTATTATTTCTATATTACTTGATGCTCACAACACTGAGGAGACAGGTGTTATTTTTATTCCTATGTTATAGATAAGGAAATGGAAGCTAACAGAGTTTAAGCAATTTGTACAGGATCAGGGTTATTAAATATCTGAAGTTAGATTTGAACTCGTCTTCCTTTTTCTAGAACTTGTTGCCTATCCACTGTTCCACATTGCTACTTCTGAAGTCAATTATTACTCTTATTAAATATTCTCTTCCAAGCCAAATATCTATCAATTAAATCAACCAGTTATCACATTGAATTATTTGAAGGGTCTTTATTTTTCTGGTTACCTTCCAGGAATCTGTGCCATAGTCTAAACAGGGCAAAAATGCAGCAGATTTCTTACCACCTTTCCTCAGGATACTGTGTTTCTTTTAATGCAGTCACATTATTATTTTAATGAGACTACATTCATCATAATTTTTTTAAATCTAAGGTTTTTTGCTTCTGAGTTATCAATAATCTTTCTAAATTTTAGAATCTTATCTTTTGTGGTTTAGTTTTGTTGCCTTTGTAATATTTTAAATACATATTCAGTAATATTATTTTTTCTAGTTTCTAATATATATTTGAAAGGATTTTCCCTTGAGACTACTTTAATTGATTCCCAGATATTTTGTTATAATGTTTCATCATTATCATTTCCTCTTATATAATGATTAAGTTTTTCTATGATTTGTTCTTTGACCTACTTATTATTTAGTATTTCATTGTGAAATGTCCATTTGGGTCTGTATCTTTTATTGTATTATGAGCTATAAAGGACATATTAACTATTTCTGTCATTTTGCATTTTGTGTAATATCTTTTTCCTCTAGCACATGGTCAATTTTTCTAAAAATTCTAAATGGTATTAAGAAACAACTATAGTTATAGATATAAATATGTGTGTATATATGTATATACACACAAACATATAGTTTTTCTATCCTATATAGATGTGTTAAGGTTTTTAACTCTAATTTCCTCAGCAATTTTTTTAATTCCATATTTTCCTTTTTGCTTATTTTTCTGTTAGACATCTAAAACTAAGAGATATTGAAGTGTCTTGAAATTATTGTGTTACTCTTTATGTTTCTTATAGTTCAGATAATATTTCCTTTATGAATTCCAATGCTAAGTGTTTGGAATATATATATATATATGTATATATATATAGTAATTACTGATATTGTTTTCATATACAGATTGTACATTTCTTATTTATCCTTATTTATATTTTGAATTATTGTTTTTGTTGTGTCTGATAACATGAATATTACTGGCCTTTTGGATTCTCTTGAGGGAGGCATAGTAATTTTTTCCCCCTACAGTTTATAAATGTATTTTTTTCAATATGTTTCTATGAACAACAGATTATAAAACTTTGTTTTCTTATTCAATATATTATTTTTATTTAAATTTTTATACTAATCATTCAAGATTATAAGAAGCTTACAATTTATATATTATACTTTATTATTATAAAATATGCTTATATATTTATAAAGTTGACAATTTCCTCTGTATCTAATTTTTTTTAGGTTATGTTTCCCTTTTCTGTTGCAAACTCAGTACTATTTTCTTTCAGTTACTTTACATATTTTTTCCTCTCAAAATATATCATTAGTTCAAAAAAGTCTTTTCTTAAGAATTTTGAGTTCCAAATTCAATTCCTCCCTCCCATTGCTCCTCCACTACCAAAAAAAGGTAAACAATATGAAATTAATTATGTGAAATTATGCAAAGTATATTTATGTATTAGCCATATCACCAAACAAAAAAGAGAAAGAAAGAAGGGGGGAAAGAAGAGAGGAAAAAAGAAACAAAGATAAAAAGTTCACTTCAATTTGCACTCAGAGTATATTAATCATCTACCTGAAGGTGGATAGCATTTTTCATCATGAGTCCTTTGGAATTGTCTTGTGCCAAAATGATCAAAATTGTCAAGTTTTCCAAAGTTAATCATCATTACAACAATGCTTCTACTGAGCCCACTGATCTCCTGTTCTTCTCACTTTACATTGCATCAGTTAATTCATATAGATCTTCTCATGTTGTTGCTGTTGTTTTTCTGAAACTACCCCCCCTCATAATTTCTTATAGCATAAGAGTAACTCCATCATAATTGTATTCCACAATTTATTCAACATTCCCCAATTGATGAGCATTTTTTCAATTTTTCAATCCATCACCACAAAAGGAATTTCAATAAATATTTTTGTTCATATAAATCATTTTTTCTTTGATTTCTTTATGGTATAGAACTAGTAGTGTTATTGGATGAAAGGATATGTATGTTTTTATAGAAATGCTTGGAAGCACTTCATTTTATTACATGTGTACTTTTTGTTTGAAAAGGATTATATTTATGTTTTCTGGATACATTATTCTTGTGATCTTAATTCCTTTGCCTTCTGGAATATTACATTCCAAGCTTTCCATTATTTTAATGTGGATGCTACTAAATCTTATATTATCCTAATTATGTTTCCATATATTTTACCTGGAAGATCTGGAATCTGGCTGTAAAATTTCTGAGAGTTTTCATTTTGATGTCTCAGGAGATGATCAATAGATTCTTCCTAATTCTATTTTGGATTCTATATCTAAGATATTGGGTGATTTTCCTTGATAATTTGTTGAAATATTATTATCTAGGCAATTTCTTTGGTTCTGACTTTCAGGCACACCAACCGTTCTTAAATCATGACCTAATTTCTAGATCAGTTGCTTTCCAAATGAGATATTTTCTTCTAATTTTTAAAATTCTTTTGACTTGGCTTTATTGTTTCTTGTAGCCCTCTCTAGTATCTTCTCTTTTGGGGATCCAAAAGATCATCTCTTCATTTCAAGCTCTTGATACAACCCCAATGCACCATTCATTGTTCTTTATCCTCTCACTTCTCTACTCCTCTTTCATGTACCCTCCCATGTTGTAATATTCTCCTCTCCCCCAATAAAAACAAACAAAAAAAAAGCAATTATAATTCACCTGCTGTATGTAGGTTGCTTCCAGGATGCCTGTTCACTGTAACCTCCTAAAGACTTTTATTTTCACTCTTTGTGTACACTTAGGGGAGCAAGTTTCTTTCTGGTCTTTCTGTTGTCCTCTTTTGCTGATGCTGTCCTTGGTTGCTGCATTTTTGACACTTCCTGAATTTCTGTTCTTTAGGGTATTTAAGAAACAAATGATCTCTTTAACTTTCTTTCTAAAAATGTTTCAAATACTTCTATATCATTGAATATCTAAACTTTGATTTATATGGTTAAGCTCTGATTTGTATCTCATCCTCAACTGCATCTTGAGTTCCATTGCCCTTTGGGAAACATGTGATTCCATTCCCTTCTGTTTTCTGGTAAAATAACCTTATTTTATTTGAGTTTCCTTCCCCTTTTTTTCCAAGGCAATGGGATCAAATGACCTGCCTAAGGTCACATGTCTAGGTAATTAGTGCCTTAGGCTGAATTTGAACTCAGGTACTGTCAAAGCACCTCAGGCTCCTCCTATATTTGACAATTCACAGTTCACCAACCAAGCAACTTTGGGGTGATCAGAAATTGTCCTGCCATGCTCCTTCCCTCAGGCTTAGAGGAGTGCTGCACATGCCTCTCCTCCCCTTCCCTCACAGTGACTTGTACTGGTGTACTGGCCCAATTCTGTTTCTTTCTCTGGTAGAGCACTAGTAGTTCAGAGAGCTGCCAGACTGGGGCTATTGAGCTGCCTGCCCCAATTCTACAGTACAGTGCTTTGTAGCACTTGTAAAATGAACTCGTAGCCCCAAAAGACTTTTGTTTCTGAAGACCTGCAAGCACTGTAGAGAAGGAAGGGGAACTACAGTTTGGAAATTTATTTTGTTGTAAGCCTTTGTTGGGTCTTTGGGTCTGAGAGTGCAGCCTCATGGCTGATAACGTGGAAGATGCTAGAAAGAGTAAAAGGTGCTAAATGAACTCATGGTCAGTGAACACCAGTTCATCTGTTTTTTGACCATTTGGATTCCATATGTCCTAGATCACAAAACTGCTTTAACTTTGGTGCATAATTTATGTCTTGGAAAGGTATGGAGTCATGAGAATCAGAGAAAACATCTAGTTCTTCATCTCAATGTTTATGTCCCTGAGAATTCATGTGCCATCTTCACAGGCACTCAAAGTGGTGAGAGGGCCACATTGCCTTTGTGGGGACATCTGCCAAGATTTGGTATATTTCTATTAAAAGAAGTAGTTTCAACGATAATAGATTCTTGGTGGAGAATCTAACCTGACCAAGCAAATTTTTAGAGGTTGACTCTCTGGCTTCTGGATATGCAGAAGACTAATATAAATAAAAAGAGAGAAATCTACAATTATTTGTCCCTTGACCAGAAGCTTTCAGTGAAATAAAGATCAAAACTTATTAACTAAAATTATGCTCTATCATTTAGTTTCCCATGAAGGTGGGAACTATTTTT
Source organism: Macrotis lagotis (assembly GCF_037893015.1). Taxonomy (NCBI): domain Eukaryota; kingdom Metazoa; phylum Chordata; class Mammalia; order Peramelemorphia; family Peramelidae; genus Macrotis; species Macrotis lagotis. The sequence goes on along the minus strand of NC_133658.1, from coordinate 339,771,534 downwards.
GAATGTTTTTATTCCAAATACTCAGCTACTTTAAATAATGTATATTCCCAAATCTCTGAAGATACAAATACATGCAAACAAACTTAATGATTGACATTTACTCAAATCTTACTACTTTGATATTAAATATCCTTATCTAGGAAGAAATAGAACTTTCAGTTCCAAGCATTTCACATTATCAGCAATAAAATATACATCTAGTTATATGAGCTAGTAAGTAGTTGATTTAATATTTCTGGAACTTCCATTTACTGTAAACTGTGTAATTTGAGGCAAATCACTTCAACTGTAAGGGCCCAGTTTCCTCATCTATAAAAAAGGGTTGAATAGATGACTTTTTCAGCTCAAAATTTATTAGCCCATTATTGATTTCAGTTGGCTCAAGGTTTCAGAGTCAGTTGTGAGAAAATCACCCATGACATAGTTCTTTCCTGTTTATTTTGTAAAAAAAAAGTGAAAAATTTCAACATCTAGAGGGGTTGATAGAATATTATATTAAAATGAAACTGATAATTGTTCAATATAAGAAAAAATGTACTAATGATTGAGATCTAGCTCTTGAAGCCAATCTCCTCATAGAGACCCAAAGAGGTTGGGTAGCATGCCCAAGGTCACATAGGTAGCAAATATTTGAACCACACTTACTAATACCAAATCTAACATTCTTTTCACTTTATGGTACTGCCTCCCTTAAAGAGAACTTAAAATCCAAGTAGGATGAATAGAGTGGATAGAGTGGGTCTTCAGAAATAAATTGAATGACAGCAAATCCAGGGAAGCTCTGAAGGGAGAATGAGGTTTCATATAGATTGAATTCTACTAAATTACCTCTGAAGTCCATTTGCTACTCTGAGACTCCATTTCATTAATTCTAATTTCTCTTTCCTATCTGTTTCTTTATCCATAAAGATAAAGATATAATACTAGATGAAAACTTTTTTCTAGTTCTGGCTCCACATTTAGCTATTTCATATACTAATATACAATGGGAACTGGGAAAATAGTGACCATATCTTGAAGTTTCAGAGGTAATTAAGCTATGAATGAAGAAGAGGTTGGGGTCTGGGACAAAATAAGATTAGAGGTCTAAATAGTGACTAACAAGATGAAAGACAGTAGAAGACAAGGAAGTATCAGTGAACAGTGAAAGAATGAGTTGGTAATCAGAGAGTTCAGCTTTATCTATGATGAACAGCAAGAAGTATATTTGTGTCTGTGTGTGTGTGTGTGTGTGTTGGTAGATTCCTGCTGTTGATGTGCCAATATTCTCAGCAATTAAAGGGTTAATTCATAAACTAGATGAAGGAATTCAAGATCACTATGCTAGGTGATGAGGGAGATATGGAGCTTCAATAAACTTCAGTTCTTGGGCCTCATCTGTCTTAGATACCCCTCTCTTTCCTATGACTCTTCTGCCATCTTGGTATGAGTCCTCATCACCTCACACCTGGACTATTGCACGAACCTGCTCATTAGCCTACTAACCACAAGTCTCTCCCTATTATATTTGATCTTCCATTCAGCTGTCAAAATGATCTTATTTTTTAAAAAATCCTGACTATGTCACACTATACTAATTAAATTCAACTGACTTCCAAGTTCAAATATAAAATCCTCCTTTTGGGTTTTAAGTAATTCTCCCATACTCCATCTCTCAAATCTAGGCATTTTTCTCTGGCCTTTCTCCATTCTATAATTCTCTTCTCTCCTTATCTCAGCCTTCCAGGTTTCCTAACTTCCTTAAAGATTAAGAAAGAATTCTTCAAGAATTCTTCTGCTCCTTAAGTTTAATGACTTCTCTCTGACACTATTTCCAATTTGTCCTGTTTATATTTTTTATATGTTGTCATTTATAAATTATCTTTCCCCATTAGACTGTGAGTTCTTTGATAAGGGGAACTCATTTTTTACCTTTCTTCCTATGTCCAATGCTTATCACAGTGCCTGACAATAATTAGAATCAATGCTACTTAACTGATTCATGACACTGTCAGTCTAGCAAGGTGGAAAGACCCCAATCCAGGAAATGTACTATGCAATATTCCATCATAGAAGTAACATCGACATTCAACAAAGAGTCAGAATGGATGGAAAGATGGAGAAGAGTTAGAGGAAAAAAAATCACAGGGAGGAGGTGTCATTGAAGTTGTAAAAGATGGATAGAAATGAAATAGTTAAAAAAAAGAGAAAGAATATCATAGGCATACAGGATAATAGGGACAAAAGCACAGACACAAAAGAATGTGTGACCCCCAAAGCTAGTGTTTGGCATTATCATAGAGAAAGGAGAGGTGAGTGAAAGGGAGAGAAGACTGAGTGATGCAGGATGATGCAAGACTGCAAATGAAAATATATTTGAATTTTATATAGGGGAAAAAACCAAAGGGCCAGTGAAGATTGTTGAGCAAGGAGTAACATGATCAGATCTTTACACAAAGGAAAAAAAAATTCCTGAAGGATGGGTTAGGATAGGAAGAGAATGGAGGAAGGGAGATCTGCCAAGAGACTCTTATAGTAGTATAAGTGGCTAATAATAAGTGTCGGTACTAACATTAATAGTTAATAGTAATAACAGCTCATAATTTATAATAATAATAATAACTATAATAATAGGTATTAGTATTTCAAGATGGTAAATAGTTTATATTTGTTCATTCATTTGATTGCATAATACTTTCTCTTATAAAGCACTTTTTCAACAACTACAAGGTGGTAATAGAATTATGAATATCTATTTTTTAGATGAGAATACTAAGGCCTAGAGATGAAGTCCACATAGATAATATTTTTCACAGCAGGACTCATTCTCAAATATTCTTACTCTGACAACAAAGTTCTTGATACCATAACATGCTACCTCTTTAGCCCAAAGGGAATACTAGAGAACAGTCAAGCACCAAGGATAGTTATAGAACCAGTCAGTGATATACAGAGAGAGGCAAGGTTCACAATAGCAAAGCTGAAAAGCAAATTAAACAAATAAACAACAGCAAGAACAAATAGACAAAGACAGTTAAAGATGGAATTATAAGAAAAAGAACAAAGAGGAATTCAAAATCAAAGCCTAGCCTAGATGTCAGTTTATTAGGAAAAAGGTCCTGAGGGTCAAGGTTCTTATATTGAGTATGATGCAGTCGAGGAGTATCTAAATGATTAAGGAATAGAATGTGGCTCTAAGGTTATAGGGTTATAGCCCTATAAAGATGTCTGCAAAGTTACTGGTAACTAGCAATCATTTTTACTTAGGTGCCCAAAATGATCCTGGCATTTTGTCCCCATCTGCTTTTGGCCAGAATGTTATTTTTACTTTTAATCCATCAGAAGATAAATCACATAGAATGAGAATTAAGGACTCATTTGAGAAGATTTATGTCTGAGGTTCATGGTCAGGGAACAGGAGACCCTTGGCTGACCATATGCTCATCTGTTATGAGTCCAAAAAAAAATGTCATGATAGATTCAATATTGATCACCTCTATGTCTGCCCTGGTTGATATTAAGGGAGAATTTGACTTGTACCATTTCCAAATCTGTGGCTAGAGACCTCTTCAACTGGTGAGACATTTTGGTCAGGTCTGCAGGTGCCAAGAATCTGGAATTCTTTCCCTTTCTCCATTCTACCCTATCTGGCTTGTTCTAATAAAAGTTGTTTGTGTCCACTCCAAGTGAGGTAACAGAAGAACGGCTGAAACCAGATTAGGTGGGAAATCCTTGACAAAATGGAACTAACGACCTGAGAAAGTCTATAGTAAGTAAATTGGAGACTCCTTTAGGTCCAATGGAGAACTCAGAAGCCATATGGAACATGATGAAAAACAGCTGTAAGTACTAAGGAAGGGAAAGAAAGAAAAAGAGAAAGAAAGAATGAAAAAAGTAGTTCTCAGGGAAAACAACACCATGGATGAACACAAGGAAAAAAATACAGACATGAAATGGAAGACTGTACAACCAGAGGAGCTTAAATATTTTGGCATTTTGGAAAATCAAGTAAAATTTTAGTTCATATACAATCATTATCTTACTGATAAATATTGATAATTAACTTTTGACATCTGGGAGATTTATTTTACTGAATGCAATAGGTTAACTATTCCTACAGATATCACAAACTACTAAAAGTGAAAAAGAGCTGACTCTAGTGCTTAATTACAATGAAATCTTTTTGTTTGCTTGTTTTAGAAGGATTTTATTTATTTTGTATTTTATAATTTTTCCCCTAATCTTGCTTCCTTCCCCCCCACCCCCCACAGAAGGCAGTTTGTTAGTCTCAACATTGTTTCTATACTATATACTGATCAAAGTTGAATGTGATGAGAGAGAAATCATATCCTTAAGGAAGAAAAATAAAGTATAAGAGATAGCAAAATTATATAATAAGGTAATGGATTTTCTTTTCTAAATTAAAGATAATAGTCTTTGGTCCTTGTTCAAACTCCACAATTCTTGCTCTGGATACAGATGGTATTCTCCATTACAAATACCTCAAATTGTACCTAATTGTTTCACTAATGCAATTAGCAAGTCCATCAAGTTTGATCATCACCCCCATGTGGCTGTTGGGGTGTTCAACGTTTTTTAGTTCTGCTAATCTCATTCAGCATCAGTTCCTGCAAAACCTTCCAGGCTTCCCTGAATTCCCATCCTTCCTGGTTTCTAATGGAACAATAGTGTTCCATGACATGCATACAACACAGTTTGCTAAGCCATTCCCCAATTTAAGGACATTTACTTAATTTACAGTTCTTTGCCACCACAAACAAGGCTGCTATGAATATTTTTGTCCAAATGATGTTTTTACCCTTTTTCATAATCTCTTCAAGGTATAGACCCAGTAGTAGCATTGCTGGATCAAATAGCATGCACATTTTTATTACCCTTGGGTGTAATTCCAAATTTCTCTCCAGAAAGGTTGGATAAGTTCACAACTCCACCAAAATATATTAATGTCCCAGATTTCCCACATCCCTTCCAATGTTAATCATTGTCCTTTCTGGTCATATTGGTCAGTCTGAGAGGTGGGGGGGGTACCTCAGAGATGCTTTAATTTGCATTTCTCTATAAGTAGTGATTTAGAGCAATTTTTCATATGACTATAGATCGCTTTGATTTCTTCATCTGTAAATTGACATTGTATATCCTTTGACTATTTGTCAATTGAGGAATGCCTTCAGGGTTTTTTTTTTGAAAATTTGACTTAGTTCTCTGTATATTTTAGAAATGAGTCCTTTGTCAGAAATGCTAGTTGCAAAAAATTGTTTACCGGGGCGGCTAGGTGGCATAGTGGATAAAGCACTGGCCCTGGAGCCAGGAGTACCTGGGTTCAAATCCGGTCTCAGACACTTAATAATTACCTAGCTGTGTGGCCTTGGACAAGCCACTTAACCCCATTTGCCTTGCAAAAAAAATTGTTTACCAATTTAGCACATTTCTATTTATCTTGGTTACAGTGATTTTTGTCTGTGCAAAAGCTTTTTAATTTAATGCAATCAAAATTATCTAGTTTGCTTTTAGTCATGTTCTTCATCTCTTAGTTGGTCATAAACTGCTTCCCTTTCCATAGATCTAACAGATCACCCACTCCTTGATCTTCTAATTTGCTTATGATATTGTTTTTTATGGCTAAAGACTATATCCATTATGATCTTATCTTGGCATGGGGTGTGAGGTGTTTTTCTAATCTAAGTTCCTAATATTGAACCAACCCTGCATTCCTGGAATAAATCCTACTTGGTCATAGTGTATTATCCTAGTGATTACTTGATTACTTTTAATCATTTTGCTAAGATTTTATTTAAGATTTTTGCATCTATATTAATCAGGGAGATTTACTGTGTCATTTTAAGGAAATCTTTAACTTGCCTGAATTTTCTCAGTTCCAAAAGTACAGTGCGATCATATCTACTCCCTCTCTCATTTCTTTTTGTTTGTTTTTATTTTTTGTGGGGTTAAGTGACTTGCCCAAGGTCATACAGCTAGATAATTATTAAATGTCTGAGGTCAAATTTGAACTCTGGCCTCCTGACTTCAGGGCCAGTATCTATCCACTGTGCAACCTAGTTACCCCCTCCCTCTCCCATTTCTAATGTGGCTCCAAGAAAGATGCATTTCTTTAAAAGACCTATCAAATGTACTCACTCATTCCACCAGTGCAACAGTCAGGGACAATTTGGGGTTCTTTGCAATGTAGAATACCATCTGTATGCAGAGAAAGAACTGTGGAGTTTGAAAAAAGACCAAGGACTATTACCTTTAATTTAGAAAACAAACTGATTTCTTATTGTCTGATCTTGCTATCTCTTATACTTTATGCTTCTTCCTTAAGGTTATGATTTCTCTCTTAGCACATTCAATTTAGATACCATGGAAACAATGTAAAGATTGGCAAATTGCCTTCTGTGGGGGGTGAGGGAGGGAAGTCGGATTGGGGGGGGAAATTGTAAAACTCAAAATAAATAAAATCTTTACAATTCAAAAAAATAAAAGCCCCCAAAATGTGATTAGGTGTCATATTCAAAGCAAGGTAAGAGTTTAGAGAAAAGACAAGTCAGTGTGAGTTGGAGTGGTCAGAGAATCTTTCATGCAGAAACAGATTTCCATGGGGCATCAGAAAGTACAATGCATTGTTTCTCATTAGATTATTTGCTCAATTCTTAGCATCCTGTGAGGAAGACAGAGCAAAAAATAATAAAGTACTTCTTTGAGTCAAAAAAAAAAAAAATAAAGATCCTATCATAGACTGCTGAGGTATGACTAAGTGTCCTCATTTGATTTGATCTAATTTTACGGCAGCTAAGTGCCACGCTGGAGACAGAAATGGGTCTGAATTCAGGAAAACCTGAATTCAAATCTGGCCTTAAACATTTACTGAGTTAACCTAAGCAAGTCACTTAACCCTGTTTGCTTTAGTTTCCTCATCTGTAAAATGAACTAGAGAAGGAAATAACAAACCACTCCAGAATCTCTGTCAGGAAAACCCCAAATGAGGTCATGAAGAATTAGATACAACTGAATAACAAAATCTACTTTTGAATAGTTGACTTAATAATTTATATCTCCAGGTTCAACTGTAGCCTTGAGGTTGTGTGAAGTAGTGGAAACAGCAATGAATTTGAAGTCAAAAGATGTGAATTCACATCCCACTTGTTACTACTTGCATGAGGTTCAGCAAGTTTCTTAATTTCTCTGGTTCTTAGTTTTATCATTTATAAAATGAAGAACTTTAACTTGATATCATTGAGATCCTTCAGGGCCTTCAATCTATGATCGTGTTACTAATCTAAATGGGAACTAATCTAAATAAGAAAAGACAAACTATCCCTGTCTCTGAATATCCCAAGTTTCAAAGTAGAATGTTGGATTGAATTCTATAAGGGGCAGCCTTTAATGACTCATTCAGCTAAATAATGTCATGTTTCATGAAACATTGTGTAAAATATAATTTATATCTATTTTAATCTGTTGTAAATGAGATAATTTATTTGATCTGATTTGTAATTATAAAGCTCTGTAAATAAAAGATATTATTTTTCATATTGTTGTAAATTGCTGTGTGAATATTCCAAGGCTGATTCTAGATTCAATGTTGTCTGTTTCTATAATTAAAGATAACCAAAGTCTTTTAAAATTCATTTTAATTAGTTTCACCAAGGTCAAGTAATTGTTTACCTGTCTGCCAAATTTCTAGTTAAAATCCTCTTGACCAGAACCAAACTGGTCCTTAGACAGCTGACACAGGCCTATTGCCTGATTACTAAGTTCTCTTCTAATTCAGTAGAACCTTACAGAACCAGACCTTCACTAGAATTGCTAGCATCATCGTTGGAAACTCAGGATCACCACAGTGTCATGAGAAAACATCAGAAAAAGACATTTTTATAAAGAAATAAAAAAATCTATCCCTGAAACTTACTCATACCCTGCCTAGACCTAAGGCAGCATAGTGCTTCTTGGTTGCATACCCTTGGCAAATCAATTCATCAACTGACATTTATTTATTCCTTACCCACTTAGTGGTAGTCATTGTGTTAGTACTGGCAATATGAAGAAAACATAAAACTTCTCAGCATTTCAAAGACTTCACAATTTTCCCAGGGGAGGTTGCAGATAGATAGATAGATATACATATATACATATATATATATATATATATATATATATATATATATATGGAGAGAGACAGACAGACATATATATGGATAGATGGATAGATTATGTATTGGATGAATGGAGGGATGGATGAATGATTAATGAATGGATGGATGGATGATGGATGAATGAATGGAGGGATGGATGGGTGCATGGTTGTATGAATAGGTGACTAGCTACAGATGCAGATATAGACAGATGTAGCTTTAATAGTCGAAACTGTATTAAAGTCTTTAGGAGAGTCTGAATACAAAATAAAAACAAAGTGATTTTTTTTCTTAGTGAGGATGGGCAATAAGGCAAGATCTGGAAAAATCATTTTTTGTGAAGAAGATGGCACAAGAGTTGAATTTTTTTAATAGATTCTCTTTTAATCAGTGAACAAAATTCTCTCACCCATTTCCCCCTTCTTACCTCTGAAAAGAAAAAAAAATACACATACAAACCCCTTAAAACCAATAACCCTAATTGCACAAAATGACCACCTTGATCACTTGGTCCCACAGATCCTGTATTGAGCCCCCTCCCTTGTCAGAAGATAGGCAATATTTTTCTTTTTTGGGGGGGGGGGGTTTCAAGGCAAATGGGGTTAAGTGGCTTGCCCAAGGCCACACAGCTAGGTCATTATTAAGTGTCTGAGACCGGATTTGAACCCAGGTCCTCCTGACTCCAAGGCCAGTGCTTTATCCACTATGCCACCTAGCCGCCCCTAGGCAATATTTTTCATTCCTAGTACTCTAAGATCAAGGGTGGTCATGGCATTGACTAGAACTAGGAGAAAAATCTTTGTGACAAGAACATTTTTACATTTCCAGATGTTTTCAGCTCAGAGTCGGTCTTTAAGAGGTATTTCTTGAAATTGAGTTATAATGGGCTCTACTGGGAGGGAGGGAGGAGCTCAAAGACAAAATGTGAGATGCCCTTCATTTGTCTTTGGGCAGCTGCACCCTGACATCAGGTTAGGTCCAATGATGTGGGCCGGCTAGTACCTTCCAAGCACACATTCCACCACATCTAGTCTTCGTGTGCAGACTTCATAGGTTCCATAGATGTAGACAGAATTTTAGTTCCTTCTGCCTTGATGCTTATGCAAGTGCGAGCGAGGCCTGGATTGCCTTTATTGTAGAGCCTTCAGGACCAATAAGGAAGCCCACAACATGCCTGGCCACCGTTAAACAAAGTGATGCTGTTGCTGCTCTCATTCGGAATCCTGAGTCGTTGGTCTTATTGATTTTATCTTCAATCTTATAGTCTTCTGTTTCTTCAGCTTCAGTCTCAGCCTCCATATACTCAGCCTCAGCCTCGTGGTTCTCAGCTCTGCCGTGGGCTTTCTGCATTCTCCCTGTGCTAGTTGGGGGCGGCTGCATCCTTGATCAGTCAATTCGGCTTCCTCCTGAAGGTGGCACATGTTTACTATGCTGTGCAGCAGGTATGGCAGGAGTTGGCTCAAGAGTTGAGTCTTGGTAGAAACTAGGAATTTTATGAGCCAGAGATAAAGAGAAAATTCATTCCAGCTATAGGGGATAACAAATATAAAAGCAGAGCAAAAGGAGTTGGGAAATAAAAAAAGTTAGATATCTCATCTATCCTGGTTTCAGCTTCTTCATCTGAAATATAAAGGAGTCAGAATAGATGATATCTATTGTTACTGCCAACTTTAACATCCATCATACTATGATCTGGAATCCTACTAATACACTAGAACAACTTCCACGCAATATATTCAAATGTTCTTGAAATCTTTGACTTCTGAAGAGTTTTTTTTTAATCTAAGATTATACAGATGACAATTGCCATAGCTTGAATGATTACCTATGCCTTTGGACGCAAGATCCATTTGTTCCCACTAAAACCACTTTTGAATACTTCATTTTTAGATTCTCTATCCTTGTGTGTCTCTTTTGGCATAAATAAGGGAAATAAGGGAGGAAGGGAGGGAGGAAGGAAGGAAGGAGGAAATGAAGGAAAGGAGGGAAGAAAGTAGAAAGGAAGGAAAGGAGGGTAAAAAGGCTGAAAGGGAGAAAGGGTGGGAAAAAGGAAGGAAGAAGAAAAGTAAAGAATAAGAGAAGAAATAAACAATGAATTAATTGATTAAGAGAATCACTGATTGGAAAAAGGCAAATTAATTACATTTGGTTTTCTATGGTGGGAGGTACTGAAACCAATGTATAACAGAATGGAATCTGCCAAAAAATAGCATTTCCTTAGAAACTGTTTTATGAGTTTATTATCATTTCACTCCTACCTGAGAAACTTCTGCTTTGGAATTGTCCAGAGCTCCTAATGTTTTCTCTTTGACAGTGTGTGGTTCTGAATTGTCTTTTACAGTCAGCACAACAGATGGATTCAGAATGTGTAGTTAGCACTAAAGTAAAGAGGATGATTTCAAGTGTCCCCAATGTAACACTGAAATCATATTATCAAATCTGAAGATTTCCTTTATCCAATCTCTTTCTGTCTCTCTGTCTCTGTATATATCTTTCCCTATCTCTGTTTCTCTGTCTGTCTCTGTCGGTCTCTGTCAGTCTCAGTCTCTGTCTCTGTCTCTGTCTCTCTCTCTCTCTCTCTCTCTCTCTCTCTCTCTCTCTCTCTCTCCTCCTCCTCCTCCTCCTCCTCCTCCTCCTCCTCCTCCTCCTCCTCCTCCTCCTCCTCCTCCTCCTTCAGTCTTTGTCACTCTGTCTCTTCATCTCATTCTTAATCTCTGACTTTGTTTTTCCATATCTCTGTGTTTTTCTCACTTAAACCTTAAAGGATCAAGAGAAACATAGGTATCGGTAGAATTGTCCAACAAAGATAGTACAGAGAAGGAAAGAATAGAATATTTGGGATGCTTTGGAATGAGACAGTTTCCTGATGATGTGATACATTTATTCATCTCTCTCAGGAGACATAATTTCTGTTACTGCAGTATTGCCAACTCCACAATTCCTAAAACACATACAGGCAATGAAGCGAGATGAAGAGCAAAGACATTTTGCAGGCAGCAGCACACAATAATAGAAATATGCAAGAGAAGGGAATCCTTTGTAATGGCAGTTAAGAAGAGAGAATTGCCTCTCACCTCTCTTCCAATAGGAGAGATGTATTTTTCATCCAGGTTTCAGGACTACGGTTGGTAATTGCAATTGAAATGAGTTCATTTGGCTTTCAGTCTTATTTTTGTCTACATTATTGCAGTTATTGTGTCCATCATTCTCTTGGTTCTACTCCATTCTGCATCAATTCAAACAAATTTCCATGTTTCTTTGAATTCATATTTATTGTTTCTTAATTTATATACTACCAAATTTGATGTTACTATTTTCCCAAGAATAACCTATAGCTGGAAGACATTGAATACCATACCCTTGTAAAGGGTCACAATTGTAGATGACCTCATAAAGTTATGGAGAAATACATGATGTATATAAGTAACATGCCAACTGTGACTTGTGAATAAGAAAAAGCATAAAAAGGAAAGGGAGTTAATTATGTAGGTATAATAATAGTACAATGAAAAGAATAATAACTGTGGAGCCATGGTAGACAGCACAAATTTTCTTATGTTCATGAACCCCAAGAAAGTGTTACACAGATCCTCTATAATGAAATTACTAGGAAATGTGGGGAAAGCTCCCAACCTTCCCATGACTGGAGGAAGTGTTTATAAGACTGAGATCAGGTAACCAATTTTCTATACAGCAAATAGTTCAGAATCTTGTAAGGATGCACAACTTTTCTAATCAATATTTACTTATAACAGAATTACAAACAAAACAAGTATTTCTGCTTTCTTCATTGTTTAAATGTTGGATAAAAATTACCTTTCTTTGAGTCTATTTCAAATGAATGAAGGTTACTGTAATAAAACTTCCCCTCTCCCATTGCTTTTATGACATTAGTTTTTCAAAAATATCTATATCATGTGATAAGTTTCAAATAATTTTATTAATGCACATGAGAGCTACACATACACACAAACTCACACACACTCACACACACACATATACTCTGACACACACTCAGACATGCACATATAGTAAAATAAGGTTTTACCAAAGGTAAAGGCAAAATTATTTAAAAGATAGCAAAAATTCTGACCATTTGAGAAAAATAATATTCAAACATGAAAATGAGACTATTTAATTTTTATTAAAATTTTATGACAACTCGAATTAAAAACCTGATATTAGCAATAGCAACTAGTTTTTCAAATACATCAATGGCTAAAAAACACTAAATAGAAAAATAATCTGGAAATGTGTAACCCATATGTATAACCTATATCAGATTATTTGCCATTCTAGAGTGAGGGGGGGGAGGTGGAAAGGAGAAATTTTACAGAAATAAATGTCAAAAATTATCTTTACATATAATTGGAAAAAAACAAATAATAAAATAACAATAAAACTAAAAATCAAATACATCATTGGTTTAGAGGAGCATCTAAGACTCAGAAAGTCTTAAGAAAAGTCCTTTGTAAACTGTAAAGAGATATTGATATGAAAGTTATTTGTGGTAAGACTATTATTGGACTGCTAATGCTATTGAAATTGTTGTTTTATGGCTTCTTGTTGAATTATAACTGCTTATAATATTTCATAATTTGGCATGTCTATTCCTATTATACATTAAAGAATATTTGATTACACATAAAACATTACTTTTGCTTGCAATCAATGTTCCTAAATACCTATTAGTTTTTTAAAGGTTATTTGGTTTACTTTTTAGGCTAGCAGACAAACTGCAAAGTGATAGGAATTCTAACAGAAGGACCAAATGCATATAAAGATAAAGTTATGAAATACTTGCATGAGGAAATACACTTTGAGAAAGGAGTATCACCTAGCTGCAGTGAATAAAGCACTGGCCCTGGAGTCAGGAGTACCTGGGTTCAAATCCAGTCTCAGACACTTAATAATTACCTAGCCGTGTGGCCTTGGGCAAGCCACTTTACCCCATCCATTGCCTTGCAAAAACCTAAAGAGAGAGAGAGAGAGAGAGAGAGAGAGAGAGAGAGAGAGAAAGGAATATAATATGCCCAACTTGATGGAAGGCCAATTCTTTAATCTCTTTCATTGAAAAAATTTTGAAATAGTGCTGCAATCTTTATTTATCTATCGCATCACCATATCTCTCTCCAGTACTTCACAATCTTTAATCTGTCCCTATAATTCTTCTGAAAATGTTCTTATCTCCAAAGCAAACATGTTTCTTAGTCCTCATATTCCTTGACCTCGCTGCAGTTTTCTTTTCATTATTGTCTTTCCTCTATGCTTTCCTTTGAATACACATTTCTTCCTTGACTTTATAAAGCAATATAATATTTTGGTTCTTTATCCTCCTCCCCAAGTATTCCTTCATTGTCTTCTTTTTCTTCCCTCAATGACAGGGCTGCTCACCAATATCTTGTTTTCTTCTCTTTGCTGTACAGAGTTAAAAGAGTCAACCTCACAATTGCAAAATGATGAAGACATGGCTGGGCAATAATTCATCTTAAAAAGATCTAAGCATCTTGGAAGACAGTGAATCAATGATGTATTATGACACAAAACAAAGAATATAATGCTATTATAGGTTTCCTAAGAAATATTCACATTCTTGAACTAGGAGAATTGCAGTTTGTCCTGATTAGCTCTTAGAGTATTTTTTCTAGTATTCCCATTAAAATGCCATCAAATTCTACAATTCTTGAGAAAAGGGGACTCTCTTTTAAAAGGTTTGGGAAATTGATTTCCCCCTTTTCTTTGTATTTCTGGCATTTAGTATAGTACCACAGCACATATATCAAGAGTTTAATAATGCTTGTTGACTGACTTCTCTCTGTCTTAATGTCCATGAGATCTTCAATTCCATTTCCTCCTCTCAAGTTCAGATTCTCACTAATATCTTCCCTACTTTTTATAGCAGCTTTCCTAGTGACTTGACTCCTTGTTTCCTTTCATTTCCTGCAAAAATTCATTCTCTATTTTGAAAATAGCTCCGAGGTAGAGGTCATTTAACTAATGCTTTTATTTTACAGGTGAGGAAATTGAGGTTGAGAAAGCAATTATTTCAAGTTACATTTTATTGAATGACATAACCTACCTCAACAAGTCCAGAGATATGTCCATTATAAACTGTTTCTTTAAAGGTCTTCACAAATATATTCTCCTTTAAAATCACAAGCTTCATAAGAGGTAGAGAAGAATTATTTCTTATCTCATTTTACTGATTGGAATTCTATGATTCTATGACTGGATGAAAGAAGAAAATATTACTTATATTTTAGGATCAGAACAGAGACAAGGAAATAGACATATGAGAGAATAGATGAGTGCTCCATCTATCTGCTAATTCACCAAAAAATTTATTAAACCACCTACTATTTCCCTAGAATATTATGAAATTTGAAGAATTGTTAGAGGAAATAGAGGGTTACTTAGTCTGTGAGGTTTTTTATGATCTAAGTAGAGAAGGGACACACTTTTTAGAGCAAGGAAAGAAAGCTGTTAAACTCAGTATGAGGTCCACATGATTTGGAAAAGTTATTCATAATAATAGCCAAGAAAAAAAAGCTTATTGTAACCAGAGTTACTGCCTGAATACTTCTATCATCCATCCCATAAAACCAAAGTTATTGTTAATGGCAAGACATATATTTGGGGACTAGGGAGCAGAAGAGAGGCAGGCACCAGCCCAGGGAAGGAGGTGAATACAAACATTTCCCGGACACAGCAACATTCTGGAACCTGAGGAGAGAGCATTTGTTTTGCCATTGTCTGCATTTCTGCCCTGTACTCCAACATGAATAATTGTAAACGTTTTGCTAGACTGGAGGATATTCCAGAGAAATTGGATCTGCAATTCTGTCGAGTTTCACAATTCTCAGTGCAGTTCTATGTCAAATTGTTTGTTTAAAACCAGTTTATTTTGCCTTATTGGTCCTGGATAGTCCCTTTAGCTGAAATATTTCTATTCCCCTTGCTTAAGAATTTTGTATTTTCCTTGTTCTGTTAAAAAAAATGTGCTGACCTGTTCTATGTATATGAGTTACTGCTTTTTTTTTTTAATTTAAATTACTCCAGTGCTTTTACAAGGAGATCTGGTGGACAGAATAGCTCTTTCCTTGACCCTCCCTTGTCTTATTTCTGTCACCTCCAATCTACTAATTCAGTCCCAACAGACTCCTTAAATAAGTTGAAAATAAGTTGAAAAGTCATTTCTCCATTTTTCTTTAATCAAATTCTATACTTTCCCTAAGAGGAAGTGGGTAGAATGGGAAAGGGCGGTGTGAAGACATGTCAAAGAGAATGAGTTTTCCTAGGCAAGGATACTCCAAATTAAATCAATGAATGTCTAATCTTTCTGTGAATCCCCATAGCCTTTGGTGAGCAGTAGGAGTAATGCAATTATAAAAATGTCTTTTCACAATAACTCGACAATATTTTTTTGAGAATCAAATAGGTCTCCAACAAAAAGTTTTATAGTCTTCTCTTGAAAATTTCTAGTGGAGATGATCTACCACTTCTCAATGTAGCTTATTCCATTTTGAAACAGTCTTATTTACTTCGATTTCTTTTTGCCTGACATAAAGCCTAAACCTACCTCTCTCCCTGGGTCCTACACCCATTGTTCCTATTCTTAGTACTACCCTAGGGGGCCTAACAAAACAAGTCTAATCCTTCTCCCATAAAACAGCAAATATTTGAAGAGAATACTTGACTTTCCTCCCTTTCCCTAGCTCTATTGCCAAATATCTGCTTGTCCATAAAACTTGTATGGAGAACTCACACAAGGCAAGTGGTCACATGGTGGTCAGGAAAAACAATACAAGGACACCCTCAAGATCTCTCTTAAGAACTCTGAATGTGATAGCATGGCACGGGAGATATTGACCCCACAAGGGGCCATGGAGAAGGGGCTGTGCTCTTTGAACAAAACAGAATTGAAGTAGCTCAGAAGAAACATGGAATAGAAAATTTAGAGAATTCACCCCAGAGGTTCACATGAACTACTTGTACCCATCCAGTGGTTGAGCATTCCATACTCATATTGTTCTGATCGGTCACAGCTGGACACATTGTAACTTGACATACTTATATTGTTTTGATCCTCTTTGAGAATGGAGGACAACTATCTCTGCAAATCAAAACAGTTGTTAGGCATTGCTGTTTCTGCTCCACAATATTTCTTCTAGCTTATTGCTTAGCTCTACTCATAGTCACAACCTTAGTCCAGTCCTTCATCACCTCTTTGCCCAGATTATTTGTTAATCTTCTCTTGCCCTTACCACCATTCACATTGCTTCCAAAATAATTTTCCTTTTAAAATGTCCTGAAAATATTACTTCTCTACTCAATAATCACCAGAGACTTTTTAATAACTCCAGCATAAAATCTAAGTTCTTCTATTTATCCTGGAAAGGCCTTTATATCCAAACCCCAAACTCTTTTTTTTTTACTCTTATTGGACTTTACTTCCACTCCTGCACTTCTTTTAGTTCCTCACATATAATATTGTATCAACCACTTTTTTCCCTATGCTTAAAACATGCCCTCCTTCTTGCTACATCATATAATCTTTCTTTCCAAGATTCAATACCTTTTGTAGGAAATTTTGCATCATTCTCTCCTTCCCAACTGCTAGCGCTCTCTCTTCCAAACTACTTTACATTTAACTATTTTTTATTTATTTGCATTTATTTTTCAATATTTATTCTATGCTTTTGTATACTATATTTGTATATGGTTATATATATATTCATTTATATGTAAACATAGATATGCATTTATAATATACATGAGATGTGTATAAGTATATATTGGTATTCTCCTTGCTCATTATTTCCTGTTAGAATATAAGATCCTTTCCTACAGAAACTATGTTATCCTTTATATTTAAATGCCTAGTGACAAGCATAGTAATACAGTAAATTCTTAATAAATGTTGGTTGATAGATTAACAATAATAATGTTTCCTCCAAGTCTAGATTTCTGCAGATAAAATTTGGGCATTTTGAGTTTCTTCACAGTCTACAGTTTTCTAACCTTCTAACCATTCTCTTTTATCTGTATTTAAGTTTAACAACATGTTTTCCAAAATGTGGATTTAAGACCTGAACTAGATCTTATGGTCTTCCCAGGGCAGATGGTCAGACTATCATCTCTCTTCTTTTGAACATGATGTCTCTCTCTAATCCAGATTCTATATGAGTCATGAGTCACCTCTACATCATCCCTAAGAAGTGATCACTAAGTCTTTGAATACTTTTAGATAAAAAAGGGAATTCCCTACCTCGTGGGGTTTCTTTTGCCATTTTCAGGCAACTCTGTTAGAAACCATTTTAAGCTTTATAACCTGCTGTAAGAATTGAGAGGAGAGTAGCAAATCACTGATTAATAAAAGTAGGATTTCACATAATAGACAGGTTTTAATTGAATCAAGGCCTTGACAGATGTCTATAATATAGATAGAATACTGTAGATAGAGTTTTCAGGAGAAAAATTTCTTCTTGGCACCAATTTATTTTGGAGCAGATTCTAATCTTCATTAAACTTGCTTTTTGAGTTACCAATCCTTCAACAAGTCAAATATTTTGATCAATTCTGTCAAATGCACAACAGTAGCAAGATTTGAACTTAAGTCCATTGATTCCCAGTTGAGTCTTCTTTCCATTGTTGGATATAACATTTTCCCATATCCCCCACTCCCACCTTGTTGAAGTCTTCCCTGATTTGTTTTACATTCTGGGAAATTTTCCCAGCAGAAACTCCTTAAAGGCAGAGATTGTTTAATACTTGTCTTTGTATCCTTGGAACTGAACACAATACCTCAAACATTATAGGAACTTATTAAAAAGCTAATTGAATTTGAATAAATTGGATTGAATTGAAATAAAAGTCCTGGGCCCAAAGAAATGAATGTCTCTTCACAACTAGATTTCTGTGAACTTGCTAGGGATTCTAAATGTATATGGCAGCTGGCTATAGACAAAGCCAATGAGACTATTTCAAACTTCCATGCCCCTTTTTGCTGATTGAAACACAACTGATAAAGAAACTCAGAAAAATAGAGGAAATTACTTATTTTAGATAGTTTCCCCCAAAGATTCATGGCTTAATGGGAGACACAGTAAACAGATAACATGTAAAAGCAATTCAAAATGCATCTTGCTATGCAAAATCACACAGTAAAAATCTTTGGAGAAAAATTGGATTAGAGGCACCTCACCTAACATCTTTATAATTGGTATGAAAGGAAACATTAAAAATGGTAACACTGTCTCAAACATGTTAAATGAGTTAAGAAAGACATGAATACCACAAAATGTTCCTGAGTTTTGAGACTGTCATTTGCTTCTTTTTTTGTATCTCCAGTGCTTAACACAGTGACTAGCACATAGTAAATACTTAATAAATGATTGTTAATTTTTTATTATTGATTTATTGATGGACTCCAGGAAGTTCTGGTTAGTTCAATGGAACTCAGGCTTCAAGGCTTGAAGAAAGAAGGTGGGACTAGGGGAGGGGGAGAGTAGTCTGAAATCAGACCTTCTCTGCCCACAGATCTTACTGCTCTCGAAAAAATAAACAAGAAATATGGCACTTCCTTTGACAAAGACCTAAAGTTTACTTATAAAAGTGGACATTAGATGTTAAAACTATGCTCTAAGTCATTATTGATTGGAGAAATGTAAATTAAAACAACTCTAAGTTATCACCTTATACCTGTCAGACTGGCCAATATGATAAAAAAAAGAAAAAAGATCAATGTTATAAGGAATGTGGGAAAACAGGGACACTAATGCATAGTTGGTGGAGTTGTGAACTGATGACAATTTTTTGGAGAGCAACTTGGAACTATAGTCAAAGGGCAATAAAACTTACATACCCTTTGATACAACAGTTCCACTACTAGGTCTGTATCCCAATGTGATCATAAAAAAAAATGAACAAAGACTCACATGTGCAAAAATATTTATAACAACTCTTTTTTGTATTGACAAAGAATTACAAATTTAGAGATTGCCCATCTTTTGGGGAATGGCTGAACAGATGCCATATATGAATATGATGGAGTACTATTGTTCTCTAAGGAATCATAAGTGACTGGATTTCAGAAAAGCTTAGAAGGACTTGCATGAACTGATGTTAAGTTAAGTAAGCAGAACCAGAAGAATGTTGTACATATTATTACCAATATTATGTGATGATCAACTATTATGAACTTAATTCTTCTCAGCAGTACAATAATAAAAGACAATTCAAAAGGAATTGGGAAGGAAAATACCATCCACAACCAGAGAAGGAACTATGAAGTCTGAATTAAGACCAAAGCAAATTATTTTCAATTTTTAATATTTATTTTATGCTTTGAGATTTTTTTCTCCTCTCATGCTTTTTTCCTGTTTTTTTTCCTGATTCTTCTTTCACAACATAACTAATGTGGAAATATGTTTAACATAGTTATACATGTATGGTGCATATCAGATTACTTGCTATCAAGGGGAGGGAAAGGGAAGGGAGGGAGAAAAATGTGAAACTCAAAATATTATAAAAATGAATGATTGAAAACTATCTTTGTATCTACTTGGAAAAATAAATTTAAAAAATTTAAAGTGGTATCAGAAGGTTTGTGCTTTATGAGTTATTTTGAAGTGGTATGGTTATCTGAGTTCTCTGTTTCTCATTTACTTTATTCTCAAAATGTCCCTTAATAAATCAATCATGTTGGGTCAAAAGTTCGCATGCAACTTTTTCCCATTAATATGGATAATATATTAAGTCAGGTTATCTTAGATTCTCCTTTAGGTCTTAATCCAATTATTTTAGCCATTTTCACACAAATACAAGGATTTCCTTTAGGATAGGCACAAGAGCTATCTTTCGATCCAGAGCAAAATTCAAGGGTCTTGAGAAAATTTACAAATATTTTTAGATTCCAGAGAAGAACTGTCTATTCAAACAAGTTGTATCTAGGCTAAATAGGAAATAATCCACAGTGAAGGTATTAGAAATTAAGGGAATTACCTTCTGGTAAGAAGGTGGAATTTTATCTGGGACTTGAGAGAAGTCAAGCAAATCAAGAGGCAGAGATCAGGAGGGAGAACATTTCAGGTATAGGGGAACAGCCAGTGAAAATGCCCAGTTACTAAAATGACTTGATAAAGATTATAATATGAGGAATAGCCAGGAATTTAATTTCACTGGATAGAAGATTATGTCTCTAAGGTATGTTGGTTGGGGGTAGGGTAAACCCTGTGAGGGACATTGGGAGGATCAAATTTTCTTAAGGTGTAAGAAAGCTTGAAAGTCTGAAGTTGGAGCAAGTGATGAAAAACTTTGAAGACCAAATGCAGGATTTTATATTTTATCCTTGAAATGATAGGGAGTCACTTGAGTTTACCATATTGAGTAAGATGATAAACTGGTCAGATTTGCACTTTCAAATCAAACTCCTCTGTCATATTATTTCATCCCAATGAATATATTAGAATAAAGTAAATAGATAAAGAAGATGCTAGTGACTTGGATAAATTTTGGTTCCATCAAAGAGGTTTTATAGTGCTCCAAAAAAGTAGATTCCACTTTTAGAGCAACTAAAGAATCTTAGAAGTTTATGTAACTGGAAGCCCCACAGATATCTCAAACTCAACAAGTCTAAAAACTAAGCTCATTATCTTCCCTCCTGCCCTTCTCTTCTGAATTTCACTGTTTCTGTCAAAGTGTTCTTTCAGGCACCCAGGTTCACTCTCAGCACTGTACTTTATCCCCCTCTAACTCCTTCTAACCCTTCAGACCCAATCAACTGCTAAATCTTGTCATTTTTTTCTCTACACAATATATCTTCCATTTATCCTCTTTTTTCTACTGATTTAGATAATACTTTAGATCAGGTATTCATGATCCCTTTTCTGAATTACTAGAACAGAATACTAATTTTTCTTTCTTTATTCCCCCCCTCATCTAATCCATCCTCCACATTGCTGCCAAATGATTTACTTAAAGTGCAGTCTGATCATGGATTAAAAAAAATTGAGATCAAATAGAAGGCCTGTTTAGTTTGCAAAGTCCTTCACAAATTTGGTCCCAATCTTTCCAACATATTACTCCTTTACTGTAGTCTATGATACATCTAAGTTAACCTTTATGCTCCTTATCATCCATAACAATTCACTTTCCAATTCTGTGAGTTTGTTCTGCTTGTTCCTCCATGCCATTCATTAAATGCACTCCTGAGATGGGGAATACAAATCTCTTCTGTTTACAATCTCTTCTTTCCTTCTAAACTCTACTCAAGGGAAAACTCATATGGAAGCCTTTTCTAATTCCCTCAATGTCAATATCCTCTCTAAAAATAAAACAAAATAAAAACAATAAAACATGCACTTTCATATTTATTTTGTATAACCTTAGGAACTTTTTTTCTTTTCTAATAGATTGTAAACTCATTGAGAGAGGAGATGGTTTCATTTCTGCTTTTGTATCACTAGGGTGAGAGTACCCCTGGCTTGGTGTAAGTGCTAAATACCTGCTTTTTGATTGATTAATTGTTGTAAATGATTGCTTTCAAGGTCAAAGGATTAGAAATTCAGTATTAAAACAAAAAATATTATCCTTAAATGAGAACTTTACAGAGTCACAGTCCTCTTGAAGGAGAATCAAGCAAAAATATTAACTGGAAAATTTAGGGGTAAATTAACCACTTTCTACTTTAGGGGTACATTACTTTCCATTACATATTAAGATATGTAAGCTAAGACATTCTAAAAAAGTTGCTGAATTCAAACAGAGCAGATATTTTTTGCCTGGGTGTTGATTTCTCATAGGCTTTCATTAGCTGGAGGCTCCATGCAGGTCAGAGCCATCTGCTTCCCTTCAGGGGCCCCTCCAGTAGCAGTTCTTTGCCACAAAATAATACTTAGAGTTCCAAGTACATGCAACCTTGTTCTTAAACAGCTTGTGCTTAAATTATCCTGTTTCCTTTTTCTTTTCTTTTTTTGAAGAGCTTTTAAAAGAATTAGATATCTTCAGGACCTATAGGACTTAAAAAATCCAAAGACCTTGTAATTTAAAGTAAATAAGACCATGATGTTTGGAAAAGTTCAGGGATTGTCCTTCCTGGAGACCTCAGTGACAGGAAAGATGATAGAAAGGGATTATGTAGGAGAAACTGTAGATTTCTTTTCTCTGAATAACCATATCAGGGGATATACAACGAGAAGAAATCTTAAAGGTCATGTATTCTTCAATCTCATTTCAAAGAGAGGGAATCAGAGCCGATAGAGATCAAGTGACTTACCTAAGACCATGCAGATGATGGTGTTTGTCATTCATTTTTGAAGAAGACCATGACATCAAGAAGATGATGCCATGACAGGAACATGAATTGGATTTGAGTGAGGAGGTGCTGTGTTAGGTCACCAGTCCCAATTTCTTCTCCAGAGTCTTCTGGAACCAGAGACCAGATATGAATCAGGACAACTGGAGATGCCTTGGATGTGAGGTAATCTTGTGAGGTGACTTGCCCAAGGTCACACAACTTGCAAATGTTGTGCCTGAAGATGAATTCGAACTCCCAAACTCCTGATTCAAAGAGCAGTGCTCTATTCTCCTAGCTTCCCCTGAAAGTGGCAGAACAAGAATTTTAACTCCAATCTTCTGATCCAAAAGAGGTCAGGAAGACCTGAGTTCAAATGCTACTTCTGACATTCATTAGTGATATCACCTTGGCCAAGTCATTTAACTCCTCTGAGCTCAGTTTCTTCATAAAAAATAAGATCAGTAACACCTTCTTGTGAATACTCCAAAGCATTGAGGAAATGCATGGAAAACATTTTGCAAATTTTAATGACCTTTGGGAATACTGGTTATTTTTGATATAATGTCCTGATACCATAGTGTTGAAATATTAAAAACAACAACAACAAAAAGATGATCTAATGTGATATCTTACCTAGAAGCAGGTGAAAAAACTAAATCACAATTATTTAAACTTGGTGTCAATATTTATTAGAGTTCTAAGGGGCATTATTTCCCAAGAGGCATCAAATTTCAGCACATTTGAAAAGACTGATTTTTTCCTGTTCTAAGTCCATCAATATATTATTTCTGAATCCAATTCCTTTCTAATAATCTATGTCCATATCACACTCTTGTCTTTACTCCATAGCTTCACATTTGTCCCCAAAGGCAAATAAAAGTCAGATGAAAAACAGTCCAAACATTGCCACCAACAGACTGTTCTATTTTTCTGACCTGAAGAGGGAGCAGCAAAGTAAGGAGACAGAGACTCAGTACATCCCTCACAGGCCCCATGACCAACCTGGATATCTTAATATTTGTTTATTTATCAGTCATTCTTAAATTTAAGACCTTTCCTTAGTCTGGATTATTAATATTATCTGGCATTTTTCTTAAAAATAATTTTCAGACCTTCAAGATTATTTGGCCTATTGTTTTCATTTTACAGATGGGGAAGCTGAGGCAACACATAGGGATAAACAACCATTTGTTTTCAACAGGAAGACAAAAACTCATCTTCACTTCAATTTCCATGTTTTCGCTTCATTAATTGTTCTTTGATATAAAATGTTTTAACTTTATTTATTGGTAAATTTATATATGTTGATATAGAATTATTACATATATTTCTATGCATACATTATTTATACATATATACATACATACAAAACCTGTCCCAAAATCTTAGTGCAATTT
The DNA here is from genome assembly GCF_037893015.1 of Macrotis lagotis. NCBI lineage: Eukaryota > Metazoa > Chordata > Mammalia > Peramelemorphia > Peramelidae > Macrotis > Macrotis lagotis. The sequence goes on along the minus strand of NC_133658.1, from coordinate 339,747,709 downwards.
TAAGTTTCTCTCTACAGACATACACACATATGCTCATTTATATCCTGACCAATACCATCATATAATTTGACATGATGTGATATAAAATATGATATATATATATGTATGTATATATATATATATATATATAGTATGATATGGTCTTTATGTATGCATATTCCCAGGATATATACATAGATATTATATATGTGTAGAGTTCTATTAATTCAGAAAACTTGAAAATCCCTAATCTAGACAACTTTTCTAGATCTCTTTTAGACTTAGAATTATAGAGAAAACTTTTGCCCCATACAATAGACAAGTATTTTAAAGTATATACTATTTAGCAGTCACCATTCTAGTATCTGGGGATAAAAAGACAAAAAATGAAACTGCAACTGACCACAAAGAGTGAATACCCTTTCAGTGAAGACCACATATATGTAAGTGTGTGTAAATATATATGGCAGAATTTTTGGTGGAGGGGAGGAAGTCACTAGCAGCTGTGTGTGTGTGTGTGTGTGTGTCTGTGTGTGTGTGTCTGTGTGTCTGTGTGTCTGTGTGTGTGTGTGTGTGTGTGTGTGTGTGTGTGTGTGTTTAAATGCTTCTGGTAAAAATGCTGCTTTCCTTTTTTTCTTTTTCTTTACTTTCCTTTTTAATTTCTTTTCTTTCCTTCTTCCTTTCTTTTCTGCTTTCCTTCCTTTCCTCCTTCTTCCATTCCTTTCTTTTCTTTCTTTTCTTCCTTTCTCTTCTTTCTTTTCTTCCTTTCTCTTCTTCTGCTTTCTTTTTCTTTCTGCCTGTGTTTCTTTCTCTCCCTTCCTTCCTTTCTTTCTTTTTCTCTTTTTCTCTTTCTTTCTTTCTTTCTTTCTGATTTTCTTCCTTCCCTTCTTTCTTTCTCTTTCTTTCTTTCTTTCCTTCTTTCTTCATTCTTTCCTTCTTCCTTCCTTTCTATCCTGTCTTTTCTTCTTTCTTTCTTTCTTTCTTTCTTTCTTCTTCCCTATACTTTATTTTCTTTCTTTTTTCTTTTCTTTCTTTCCTTTCTTTCATTCTTTCTTTCCTTTCTACTTTCCCTTCTTTCCTTCCTTTTCTTCCTTTCCTTCTTTCTTTCTGCCTGTCTTTCTTTCTCTCCCTCCCTTCCTTCCTTCTTGTCTTTGTTTCTTTCCCTTTTTCATTCCTTTCTCTCCTTTTTTCTTCCTTCTTTTCTTTCTTTTTTCTTTTCTTCCTTCCTTCCTTTCCTTCTTTATTTCCTTCTTCCTTCCTTTCTATCCTGTCTTTTCTTCTTTATTTCTTTCTTTCTTTTTTCCTATACTTTATTTTCTTCCTTCCTTTTTCTTTCCTTTCTTTCTTTCTTTCTTTCTTTCTTTCATCCATTCATTCTTTCTTTCTCCCTCCCTCTCTTTTGCTTTTTCCTTCCTTCTTTCCTTCCTTCCTTCCTTCCTTCCTTTCATTCTTTCTTTTTTCCTCAAAATAAGCTATCTTTTAAGAAACTAAGAATTTAAAAAGGTAGAGAAGAAAAAAAGAGTGAATTTCAGATAGAACAATAGATTATGCCTTATTTGATGTATGAATGGATAGAGAAGGGTGTGATGTATGTGCTTTAACTTTGAAGTGTGATTGTGCCTGTAAATTTGACATACTTCATATGTTGAGAAATCTCTGTCCAGAAGGAAATGGGCAGCTTTCCTTCACTGGAACTCTTTAAATAAAATTTAAATGACCATTATTTGAGTATGTTAGAGGGGAGAATTGTGTTTCACTATGGTTTGAATTTGATAGCCTCTGAGGTTGCTTCCAACTCGAGGATGCAGGAATTCTGATTCTTCCATGAGCCATTCCTTGACCTGGAAAAGGATAAGGACATGTGAGAATCAGCCTGGTAGTGGGCAAAGAATACTGTACCCATAAATACAAAAACAATTTAAATGTAGCATTTTTTGTTGTAGTAAAGAACTGGAAGAGAAAAACAGGTGCCTACCTACTGGGAAAAATCACAAGTATTGGTAATACAAATGTAACCAAGTATTTTCTCAACATAAGAAATTATAATTATAAAAAATTAGAGAAACTTTGACAGTTTTATTTGAATTTATGCAACAAAGTATAGTAAGATGAAAAAAGAAGAACAATCTAGGAAATGACCACAAATAATGTAAATGAAAATAATAGTGGCAATAATAATAAACTTTTATATAATGCTTATTAATTGCTAGAAACTCTGATAAGCACTTAAAAACTATGATCTTATTTGAACTTTACAATAACTCTGGAAGACAGCTATTAGTTCTATTTTACAAATAAGGCAGCTAAGTGGCACAAAGAATATGCTATTGACCTTGGAATCAGAAAGAATCATCCTCATGAATCCAAATCCATCTTCTTACTAGCTATGTGACCCTGGGCAAGTCACCTGATTCTATTTGCCTCAGTTTCCTCAACAGTAAATGAGCTGAAGAAGGAAATGGCAAACCACCCCAGTATCTTTGCCAAACCTCAAATGGAGTCACAAAGAGCTGAAAAACCACTCCACAATAGCAAAACTTTACAAATATGAAACTGAAGCAAACGGGCTAAGTAACTTGCATAAGGTCACATTAAGGGTATGAGGTCACATTTGAATAAGTTCTTTCTGATTGTCTGCTCAGTTCAGTAAGTATTCAGTTCCACCTGACTGTGATCAACAAATTGACAGTAATTTAAAAGGTAAAGTACACCTTGTCCCTACTCTGCAAGTAAAGTAGTTTTTTCTAAGCACATCATGAGTTACACATTAAAAGCCATGAAAACTCTGTTATATAATTAACTGTCTTTCTTTATTATAAGGTAGATTTAGATCGGGGGAGGGGAGGTTGTCATTAGGAAATAGTAGCCATGTTGAAAAAAATTTCAATTTCAATTCCAATTTCAAAATTCAATTTTCAATTCAAATAAACAATTTCAATAAAACATTTTTAAAAACAGGTCACAGGATTAGTTATCTGAAGATTCAACTCCACTGCTTAGTACCTATATACCATTGGTTAATCTCTGAGCCTGTGTTTCTTCTTTACCACTAAGGAGTAGCACTGGATGACTTTCAAGGTCCCTTTTAGATGTAAATCTCTCTATGATCAGTTGAAGAGCTAAATACTCAGAGCAGGACATCAGGTTTGATGAGTGGCCTTTGGTCAGTAGAAGAGCAGTAGAAAAAGGAGAACACTGACAGGAGTTAAACATAACAATTTATGAAATTCTTATTTCACAACAGGATCTTCAAGGGCCTGAATGAAAGTAAACAAACACCAATTCTGGGCTTGTTTCCCAAGCAAGGAAAACAAATGCAAACATACCTGAGTGAGAAAAGGAAAAAGTGGTACTGGTTTCTAAGGAATGAGTTAGGGTATAATAAGAGATACTGATCTGCTGTGATGTATCATCCCATAGCCCCAAAAGTCAATACAAAAAGGAATCAAGTTTCTGGGAGAAAAATTATTTCAATCTGATCTCTATCAATCAGGCAATTTGACTGGTGTCTTACAATTCATAATAGAGAGAGAGCTAACTTCCTTTCAGAGAAAATAGAAATCTTAGAAGTTAAGGGGCTTTCGATATCAAATCCCCTCTTCTAAATCCCTCCTTTTATAGATTCAAAAATACATACGATAGGTTAAGTTATATATTAATAATAAAGGGCATAGTCAAAACAGACTTCCTATGCCTAAGGACATTCATCTTTCAGTCCCAAGACTCAGCCTATCTTGGAAGCCATTAGAATGTAAGCAGCTTGAGGGCAAGCACAGTCTCACTTTTCTATTAATATCCTGAGCACCTGATATAGTGCCTAGGACATACTAGGGATTCAATGCATATTTATTTGATTCATCAAGTGATTAAAGACTTTTGATAATAGGTTCTGTATTTGAGGAGTTATATTTGGTTTTCTCCAGAATTCTATCACATCTAAATTCTCTGAGATTTTGTTCACCTTTTTTTAACTTTCTTATTGCTTGCTTTTTTAGTTAGATTTATGTAGTTCTAAGAGAGGGAGGTTAATATACCCCATTATTATAGTTTTGCTGTCTATGTCTCTTTATAATTCGTTCACCTCCAAGAATCTGGACATTGTACTACAGCTGCATATATGTTTAATAATGATAAAACTTCATTGCCTATGGAGCCTCTTAAGAAGATATAGTTTCCTTCCTTATAGCTTTTAATGAGATCTATTTTTGCTTTAGCTTTGTCTGAGATCAGGATGGTTACCCCTGATTATTTTACTTTGACTGAAGTATAATACATTTTACCCTTCTCTTTTACCTTTAGTTTTTGTGTGTCTCTGCTTTAGATGTGTTTCTTGTAAACAACATATTGAAAGATTTTGGTTTTTAATACATTCTGCTATCCACTTCCATTTTATGGGGCAGTCCATCCCATTCACATTTACAGTTAATATTACTAATTCTCTATGTCCTTCCATGTTAGCCCTCCCTACTTTTCCCTTTCCTATCCTTATTTCTCCTCAGCAATGTTTTGCTCCTTTTTCCCTTTAACTTTTCTTTTAAATTTTAACTTTCAGTTTACTTTCACTTATACCTTTGCCTTCCCTTTAATTAGTCCCTTCTTCCCTTTTCTTTCTCATCCCTCCTCCCACTTCCCTGTAGTGGAAGATAGATTTTTTTGACAAGGTAATGGGGTTAAGTGACTTGTCCAAGGTCACACAGCTAAGTGTCTAAGGCCGGGTTTGAGCTCAGGTACTCCTGACTTCAGGGCCAGTGCTCCACCTAGCTGCCCATAAGATAAAATTTTAAACTCAATTGGTAACGGATTTTATTCCCTCTCTGGGCCAAATCTATTGAATAAGATTTACACAGGGTTCATACCTTCCATTCTTTCCTTCTACTATAATAGGTCTTCATGCCTCTCTCTGTCTGGCCTGGTATTATTTGTCCACTAATGCCTAGCCATCTCCTTCTTTTTATGTGTTTATTGTTTGCAAAGTACTATCAAAGTTTGATTGATTGATAGGCAGTAAAGTGATTTTGTTACTAAGTACACTCCCCTCCTCTGTCTTGTTAGAAATATATTTCACAAGAATCGTGAATCACATCAAATTATAACTTTATACCTTAACCCCTTTTCAAGTACACAATCCTCATAAGCTAAAGCATCATGCAAAGCCTCCTCATTTCAAGAACCATTTGCACTCCTCACCCCTTAAGAATATTCTCTCCCATTCTCCCCTCCTTTAGCTCCCCCCACCATGGTACTTAAATCCTCCTTAACTAAAGTATGGATTAAGATCAGATCATTTCCTAATCTCTGTCTGTCCAGTACTTGTAAGTAGGTTCCCATCTTCTGCCCCTGTGGTACTACAAACTTCTAAGTATCTAGTAAAATAAAGTCACTCTTGATTTAATTAAGTGTAGCTCTTCTAGTATTCCAAGTACTGGAACAACTCTGAAGGTCTCTCTTAATAACTTTACAATTGATTGTAAGGTATGGGAGACCCTGGCACAGGAGACCACCCTAGAATGACCTCATCAGAGAAAGTGTTGAAATTTATGAACAAGGCAGAATTAAAGGAGGTCAAAGGAAACATGAGACACATAAATTTAGAGTAAACTCCCCAGTTTTTCACCTAAAATTATTTGTACACAACCTGTGGTAGAGTATTCTGATCTCATATTGATCTGATCAGTCAGATGTCCTGTAATTTGTATCAAACATAGTGATGTCATTTTGGTCTTCTTCAATATAAGGACAAAAACCAACCATACTCATATCCTCTAAAAACAATCTCTTTAACTGTATTCAGTCCTTTAACTATACTGAGAGAAATACAATTCTCAAGGGTTACAAGTATTATCTTCCCATGTAGAGTTGTCTACAATTTAATATTTTTGACTAACATTTGTTTTGAATTTTTTCTCCTTTCCATTTACCTTTTTATGCATCTAGAATCTTGTATTTGAAGATTGAATTCTCTGTTCAGTGGCCTTTTGATCAGGAAATTATAGAAATCCTCTATTTTGTTGAACATCCATATTTTTCCCCTGACAGAATATGCTGAATTTTGAAGGACAGCAAATCTTGGTTGTAATCCAAAATCTTTTGCCCTCTGAAATACTATATTCCACGACCTCTGATCCTTCAGTATTGAAGCTGATAAATCCTGTGCAAATCTGATTGTGCTTTCTTTGTATTTAAATTGTTTCTTTTGGTAAAGACTAATAGAATACCTTCTGTGGGGAGTGGGGGAAGGGAAGCAAGAATGGGGTAAAAATTGTAAAACTCAAAACAAATAAAATCTTTCTAAAAAAATAAAAATGATGAAGATGAAAAAAATGCTTCTTTTGGTCTGCTTGCAGTGTTGTCTCCTTTATTTGAGAATTCTGGAATTTGGCTATGATATTTGTTGGGGTTTTTATCCTTGAGTCTTTTTCTGTGTATTCTTCCAATGTCTACTTTGTTTTCTTGATCTGGCAGATATGGATAGTTTCCCTGATAATTCCCTGAAAAAATATTTTACAGACACTGCTTTTTTTCCCTAGGTTTTCTAGTAGACCAATAATTCATAAATTATCTCTTCTGGATCTTTTCCCCAGGTCTTTTGTTTTTCCAATAGGTAGTTTATAGTTTCTTCAGTTTTTTTTCCAGCCTTTTTACTTTGTTGGCTGTCTCATAGATTATTTGATTTCTATTTGTCCAATTCTAATTTTTAGGGTTTTATTTACTTCAGTTAACTCTTACAGTTGGTTCATCTTATAGCTCCATTCTCTTTCCAGTTAGTTGATTTGAATTTTAGATGAGTTGCATTCTTTTTCCAGATGATTGATTGTATTTTTAAAGAGTTATATTCTTTTTATATTGTTGATTATTTTTGCTTTTAAAGAAGTTGATTTCTTAAGTTAATTTTTTCATAAATTTCCTGCATGGCTCTCATTTCTTTTTTTTTTTCAATTTTTCTTCTTTCTCTTTTATTTAGTTTTAAAATTCTTTTTTAAGCTGTTCTACGAAGTTTTGGATTTGAGTCCAATTCATAAATTCCCTTGAGACTTCCCCTGTATGAGACTTTTCACTACTTTTTTCTTCTGACATGGCATTTTGATCATCTCTATTTGCATAGTATCTTTCTATGCTTAGCAATCTTTTAGTATTATTTTGCTCATCTTGATTGTTTGAAATCTGCTTCTGGGGTATAGGGAGTATAAAGTCAAACTTTTTTGTGCTGGGACTAGGGTCTGATTCCTGGCTTATCACTGGTCAATATGTTCCCTATGCAGCCCAGGCTTTGACTATACAGAGGTTTGTTTCTTCCTTTATGTCAAGGTTCTGCCTATGCAGTGGTTTGTTCCCAACCCAGCCCTGTCTTTTGCCCCAGCTTTCCCAGGGTTCACTATGTTTAGGATTGGGACCCTCCCTGCAGGCTAGCTATCTAAATGCAGGGACCTGGACTGCTCTCCTGCTGGCTTTCCAGTTCTCGCACATAGTTGGCCTTTACTTCTCTTTTTACTTTGAAGAGACAAACCTTTACTGAAGATCCTCCACAGTGTGTACAATTGAAAACTTGTTTTGATCTTTGTCTTTTTTGGTGGGATCTGTAGCTTTAATATCTATATAGAAACTTCATTTAACGTTTGTATAGGGAAAAGCTCCAGGAGCATTCTAACTTCATGCTGCCATCTTGGCTCCATCCCAGAAATCCATTACATCAAATCATAATTACTTTATACCTTTCCCCTTTTCAAGTACCCTCCATGGACACATAATCCTCATGAGCCAAAGCATCATGCAAAGAAAATCATTTCAAGAACCATTTATACTCCTCCCTTCCAATGTATATTCCTTTGAATTATAGCAGAAGCATCAAGCAAAGCAAATCTCTGTATGGTATTGTCATGTTTGGTCCTTCTAAGTACTCTCTCCATCCATCTCTATTATACTGCAACCATAACCCTACAACCCTGCCCCACCAAAGTATGGAGTATACTCTCTCTCCCACTATCCCTTAATCACTGCCACCAAGGTACTAAAACCCAATAAAGTAATGATTAGGATAAGATCACTCCCTAATCTCTTTAAATTCTACCTTTCTAAGCATACTTCCACCCTTTGCCTCTATTGTATTATAAAACTCTAATTATCTAGTAAAGTCACTTCTGATTTAATTATCTGTAGAGCCGCTGAATACTCTAAGTACTTGGACACCCTGAAGGTCTCTCTTAAGAACTAGAATTGATTGTAAGGTATGGGAGATGCTGGCACAGGATCATCTAAAGTTTGGTGTCCTCATCAGAGAAAGTGCTGAACTTTATGAACAAGGCAGAATTAAAGGAGGTCAAAGGAAACATGAGACACACAAGTTTAGAGTAAACACTCCAGGTATTCACCTGGACAATTTGTGTCCAAACTGTGGTAGAGTATTCTGAGTTCACATTGGTCTGATCAGCCATAGTCAGACACTTTATAACTTGTCTGTTTTGGTCATCTTCAATAATGAAGGACAAGAACTAATCACAGCCATATCATCTAAGTATAATCTCTTCAACAATACTCTACCCTTTAACTAACCTAAGAAAAACATAATTCTATAGTTACCTTCCTATGCAGGGTTGTATACAATTTAATGTTCTTGACTAACATTTGTTATTTTTTTTCCCCTTTTTCATTTATCTTTTTTGTGCATCTCTTCAGTATTGGCTATTAAAATCAAATACTCTGTTCAGTTCTGGTCTTTTCATCAGGAAATTTTGGAAATCCTTCCATTTCAATGAACAACCTTCTTTTTCCATGACAGAATATGCTGCATTTTGTAAGGTAGTAAATTCTTGGTTTTAATCCAAGTTCCTTTTTCCTTAGAAATATCATATTTCAGGCTCTCCAATCCTTTAATGTTGATGCTGATAAATCCTATGTAATTCTTAGTCTGTTTCTTTTGTATTTAAATTGCTTCTTTTTCACATTTTATAGTATTTTCTACTTCATTTAAGAATTATAGAATTTTGCTTTGCTATTACTTGGAGGTTTTATTCTGGTGTCTCTTTCTAGAGGTGTTCTGTGTATTCTTTCAAGGGCTATTTTTGTCTTCTTTATCAAATATAGTTGCATAGTTGTCCCTGATAATTTCATGAAATATATTCTCCAGGCTGTTTTTTATCTAGGTTTTCTAGTAGACTAATAATTCATAAATTTTCTCTCCTGATTATATTTTCCATGTTGTTTATTTTTCCTTAAAGGTATTTTACATTTTATTCCATTTTTTCAGGCTTTTGATTTTGTTTGATGGAATCTTGGTGTCTTGTAGATGCATTAGTTTCTATTTATCCAATTCTAATTTTTAGGATTTTATTTTCTTCAGTTAGCTTTTGTGTTTACTTTTCCCATTAATTAATTTTTCTTTTTTTGCTGATATGCATTCCCTTTCCTGTTGGTCAATTTGAGTTTTAGGTAAATTGCATTCCTTTACTAATTGTTCAATTTTATTTTTTGAAGAGTTACATTCTTTTACTAGTTGGTTATTTTTACTTTTAAAGGAGTTGATTTCTTTGGTCAGTTTTTTATATATTTCTACATAATTCTCATTTCTTTCCTGTTTTTCTTCTCTTTTTAAATTATTTTTTAAACTATTCTATGAAGCTTTGGATTTGAATATAATTCACAGACTCCTTTGAGACTTCCCATATAGGACATTTTTCACTCCTTTCTTCTTCTGAGTTGGTATTTTGATCATCTAAATCTGCATTGTAGCTTCCTATGATTAGCACTCTTTTAGGTTTTTTTGCTTACTTTGTTTGTTGAACTCTGCTCCTGGGGTATAGGGAGAATAATCCCAAACTTTTTATGCTGAGACTGAAATCTGATCCCTGGTTTATCACTAGCCAAGATACTGCCTATGCAACCCAGGCTTTGCCAATATAGAGGTTTGGTTCCTTCTTTATGTTCAGTCTCTAAGCAGTGGTTTGTTCCCAACTCATTCCTGTCTTTCATCCCAGTGTTCCCAGGGTTCTGACTTTGTCTGAGTTTGGGACTCTTCCTGTTGACCTACTAGGCACTGAGGACTGTGTTGCTGTCTAGCTACTGGGACCTGGACTACACTTTGGCTAAAAACTTCTTGCTGGCTTTCCTACTCTGCTGCCTAGTTGGGCTTTACTTCCCCTTCTCCCCACCAGGAAACAAACCTTCTCTGAATATTCTCCATGATGTCTATAATTGAATACTTTTTTCAATCTTTTTTTTAATTTGGTAAACTCTGTAGCTTTAATATCTGTATAGAGACTTCATTTGACATGGTGCCCTAACTCTTGCAGATAGATATTAACAAAGCTAAGAATAGAGCCCATATCAAAAGGGTATAAATTTAAAATGAAATTACATATTATGGTACTTACTATGGTGAGTGTTAGTAAATTGTCACTTATAATCATCTGGCAATTATAACATAATCTTTCTATGAATTCTTTATAGGTAAACACTGTACAGTCTAGAACATAGTCAAAAACAATGGAACCCAATACATAAGAAGTTAACTATAATTGTTAGTATATAATATAACTAATTGTTATATTCAGTGTAGAAGAAACTTTGTGTAGATCCTCTTAGAAGGGACCAAATAAGGTACTCAAAGTAATTCATCATCAGAATGGGGCAGAGAGAATATGAAGAGCACATTGTAGATAGATCAGGAGTCAGATCATCACTACCAGTTCAAAATAAAATCTTATGCAAACAAACCAGCATTTGCCCATTATACAAACCAATACATTTCTCAGATTCAAACTAAGTAGTACAGGAAGTAAATACATAAGAGATTTATAGTTATAGAGCAAAATAAATAATCTGCTATGAAGTCAACAGTCCTTTGAGTCAGTAGGTATAGTCACATAAAGTCATTGAATGGCATCCCTAACGTCCATATATTATCTGAAATCTCAGATTCCTAATTGATAAGTGAGTAAACTCTTATCAGTGAAAACAAAAGGAATGGGCAGCAGCAATTAAGACCACTCCTCCAGGTGCTAAGTGACTTGAGGCCCTTTGGGAATTATGGAATTATATAATACAAAATGGAGTTGGTTAGAAAAATATTGTCAGTCACCTTTTGACATCTTCCAGGACAGTCTTATACATAGCACCTCAAGGGGAAGTAGGGGTAAGGAGGAAATTGTGAGTGAGGGATATAGCATTATCTGTGAGGAGAATTTTATAGCTAAGAGAATTAATTCCTGGGAAATATAAATTTATGCCAAAAAGCAAAACTTTTTTAAAAATTTAATTAATATTTTATTTTGTTTTTACATTTTTTAAAATATCCATCTATTTGCAAAACTATAAGTTATACATTTTTTACCACCCTCCCTTCTCTCTCCCCTCCCCTTGGGGGCAAGCAGTTTGTTAAAAGATAAATATGTACATTTGTGTTTAACATACTTATATAATTGTCTTTTTGTGTAAGAGGAATTAGGTCTAAGGAAAAAAAGAAAGAAAACTATGAGATAGGAAGGAAAAACATAAGTTTAAAAAGCAAAACTTTAAGGCATGGATGGCTCATCTTATAAAAGTACTTCAAGTTTTGTTATTTTTTTACAAGCTGTCTATTATGAACAAGAAAGTAAAATAGGTACTAGGTATACAGAATTTTTAAAAAATGAAACTGAAATATTTCTGTCTTTTAGATGATGGCTCTGGTCAGATGTTGCTGGGTGGTAGGGTTAGTGTATAGGGCACTGGCCTTGCAGTCAGGAAGCCCTAAATTCAAATCCTGCCTTGGATATTTGTCACCTGAGTGTCCCTGAGAAGTCATATAACATTTCTTAGTCACAGTTTCCTCTCTGTAAAACTGTAATAATAACAGCATTTACCTACCAGAGTTGTTGTGAGGGTCAAATGACATACCCAGGCAAAGCACTTTGCAAAAAATATAAATGTTATCTATTATTATATTTTTATGAATTTTTTATTTTTATCACATTAATTTTTACATTTGCTTATTTTCTCTACTCAGGGAATCTTCTCTTGTTTAAAAAGAAAAAAAATAATTTACCTTAATAATAGATGGTCCTTGTGTAGGTCCTTTGGTTTTCCTGGACAATTCTTAAAGTTCATCCCATGAATAAAAATAACACTTGTACAAAAATCTTAATAGCAGCCCTGTTTGTGGTGGCAAAGAATTGGAAATCAAGAAAATTTCCTTCAACTGGGGAATGGCTTAGCAAACTGTAGTATATGTGTGTCATGGAATACTATTGTTCCATTAGAAACCAGGAGGGATGGGAATTCAGGGAAGCCTGGAGGGATGTGCATGAACTGATGCTGAGTGAGATGAGTAGAACCAGATAAACACTGTACATCCTAACAGCAACATGGGGGCAATGATCAACCTTGATGGATGCACTCATTTCATCAATGCAACAATCAGGGACAATTTTGGGCTGTCTGCAATGGAGAATACCATCTGTATCCAAAGAAAGAACCATGGAGTTTAAAGAAAGTCCAAGGACTATTTCCTTCAATTTAGAAAAAAAAAACCTGATATCTTATTGTCTGACCTTATTATCTCTTATATTTTATGTTTCTTCCTTAAGGGTATGATCTCTCTCTCATCACACTCAATTTAGATCATGTATAACATGGAAATAATGTAAAGACTGACAAATTGCCTTCTGTGGGGGGTGGGGGGAAAGTAAGATTAGGGGAAAAATTGTAAAGCTCAAAATAAATAAAATCTTTAATGGAAAAAAAAGTTCATCCCATGAAAACACCATCTAGGAGAATAATCTCCAAAGGGAAAACACCATCTAGGAGAGTAATCTCCAAAGGGAAAGAGGAGACAGCATTTGCTGGGTCAGTCAACTATCACCTCCTGTAAGAACTAGGTATAATTAGCTTAGTATCCTGAGTCTTGAAAACAGAACCATCCCCTGATTCCATTCCTTCAGAACTATCCTTGATTTCAACCCTGACTTTCTCCCTTAGCCATCATCAAGGGAACAACCCTTATGTAGAAGGGGTTTTCCACTAAAACCAAAACCAATTGGTGACCATAGCTAAGTTCAAAATATAAGTTCAAAAATCCTAGGAATAGAAGTGATGCTTTAATCTCTGGTTCTGCTTCTAGCCTAGATGACTGAAAGGTTGTCTAAGCAATGAAGCACCACAGGTGCTTGTAGGTCTCACTTTCTTAGTAGTCCCAACTACTGAAAACCAAGGGAATGAGGTTCTCACCCCCTTAGCATAATCAAATGATTCAGCAAAATAAATCTGTAAGTTTTAATCAAAGAAAATGATATTAAAGAAGATATAATGTCACCTGTTTTGCCATTTCACTCTAAGGAACACCAGGTCTTTCCATTTAACTTAAAACTATAGCTTCTCAGATAGGCGTTTCCCTATATTAAAATATGAGTTTCTTGAGATGAGGGACTATAATGCTTTTCTATTTATATTCCCTGGACTTATGTGCTCAGTACAAAAGAAATGACCCTTCTTTTCTTCTTTCCTTCCTTCCTTTCCTCTTGTTTCTTTCTTTTCTCCTTCCATTCTTCTTTCTCTCCTGTCTTTCTTTTTCTTTCTTCCTTTTTCTTCCTTCCTTTTTTCTTTCTCTTTGTTTCCTTTCTTCTTTTCTTTATCTCCTTTCACTTCTTCTTACCTTTCCTCCCTTTTTTCCTTCTTTCCTCCTTCCCTTCTTTCTGTCTTTCTTTTCTTTCTTTTTTCTCCCTTTCTTCCCTTTTTCTTTCTTTCTCCCTCTCTCTTCTTTCTCTTTGTTTCTTCCTTCTCTTTCTTCTTTCTTCCTCCCTTCCTTCATTCCTTCATTCCTTCCTTCCTTCTTTCCCTTCCTTCATTCCTTTCTTCTTCCTTTCTTCTTACCTTCTTTCATTCCTTCCTTCCTTCCTTCCCTGTTTCCTTCCTTTCTTTATTCCTGTATTTTATTTTGCTATAGCTATAAAACAGAAGGAAGGTAACATAGTCAACATTAAAGTTCTGGCTCTGACAGAGACTAGTTAGCTATGTAGCTGTACAAAATGGAGAATATTTCTATACTGGAAGTTCCCTATACTGATATGATCACAGATCCTATCATCTAAAGAATGAAATATAAACATTCTAGGTTATACATAGACAATGTCATAGTGTAAAATATGCTTCAAAGTGCAGTGAGAGTATGAACTCTCAATTCTGGTAAAGAAATGATGTCCTTAATTTGAAAACTCTTAGTCATTTCCTTCTGACTTTTCATCAAAACAGACTCTTCCTTTAAGACAAAAAAAAAATGACAAAAACAAATAAATAAACAAAAAAGGACCCTGGATCTCCCACATCTAGATTCCTTCTGTCTTTTTTTAATAAGAAAATAACAACAATGCAAGTGAATTGCTCAATGTTTTCTCTTCCGTTTTGTGGAGGACTATAATTCTCTTGGGTGGTTTTGTTGGGGGTTGAGGGTTTTACAGGGGGAAAAAATATATTATTATTTTATGACATGCTTAAATAAAACTCTTAGCCTTCTGGGGCCATCACAGAGATTAGCTGTCTGTCTCATATTGAGGTGATCCCAGAGAGCCTCATGTTCAAAGAAACACAAATAAACAATTGGACTCTTTGAAATGCCACTGATCCTCCTTGGACACAATGATCCCCGTTCCCCAATGGGGTTGGAAATAAATGGTTCAGAGCAACAGTGGAGCCAGTTGGGAAATGCTGGTTTGCTCACAGATATGGTGATAGCCCACAGGGTTGCCATCTGACTCACACATCAGACAATCTTCCCACAAATGGCTGCCTTGACTTTTTTTCCTGTTTGTTTTATTCTAGGATCAAGGAGTTTTTGCCTGAATAAGAATGGAGTGGGGGATGGGAAAGGCAAGTGGAATAGGCAGAATTTGGGTGAAAGGAATAGTGCAAAAGACAATTTTTTCAGACCTTTTTTTCATTTCTGAATCCTTTGATTTCTATCTGTAGAAGGAAGTCTCTGGCATTACTCTTTTTATAGTATATGATAAAGGGGGAAAATATTGGTCTAAAAATCAAGAATCCTAGCTTTGATTACTGGATCTAGTATTTGCTAGTTATTTGACTTTGAGCATGTTAAAGTCAGTGCGATATGATGTGATGGAGAGAAAATTGTTCTTGAAATCAGAAAGATTTGAGTTCAATTCCTGACTCTCACATATACTATCAATATGAACGATGGTTAAGTTAAGTGATTTAAATCTCTCAAAACCTCTCAACAACTCTCTAATTGCATATATTGGAGAAGAATGTGTCAAATTGTTGTGACAGAGAAAGTTCTAGAAAACAGACTTTCTACATCAATGAAACCCCAGATGTGATTATTTTAAATGGTCTTGATTTTTTCACATATTGTCTCAGAACCTCAAATTATTTATCTGTAACATAGAGGCAACTTTTACTTTACGAGACTATTGGGTCAATCCAATAAGATTATTCTTCTTCTAATTAAGTCTTCTAGAGATGTGCACTGTTTACCACTTCTCTCCCTCATGCCTCCCCTTTAGCCTGTGTGGAATGTATGTATGTATATGTATGTTTGTACTGTCTTTGTGACTTTATTCACTTTTGTTTTGGTCTCTGTCTTTTTCTCTTTCTGTATCCATCTCTTTCACGGGTGTCTGTGTCTATTTCTCTGTTTTTGTCTCTTCTGTATATCTCTCTTTCCTCCTTTCTCTGTTTGTCTCTGTCTCCGTCTCTGACTCTGTGTGTGTGTGTGTGTGTGTCTCTCTCTCACTTTTCTCTCTCTCTCTCTTTGTCCATAGGTCCCTACGTGTCTATCAATTTGTTGTCTCTTTCTCTATCACTTTGTTTCTATCTCTATATGTGTCTGTCTATTGAATGTCTTTCTATGTCTCTGTCTCTTTCTGTCTTTTTTTCTTTCTCTGTCTCTGTTTCTGTCTGTCTATCTCTCTGTGTCTTGGTATCTGTCTTTCTTACCTCTTTTTCTTTCTATCTTTTGTCTTTCTGTGTCTCTATCTCTCTCTGTCTTTGTCTCTGCATCCTTATCTATGAAAATAAAGAGGTTCCACTGGGTGGTTCCTTCTAACTGTAGGTCTGAGGTCCTATAATTCATTTGAAGTTGCTTTTTTACTTCCATTTTCTTCGTTCCTCTTTCCTATCTTTCCCTTCATCTTTGCACCTTCATAATCTTGACCATTACAAGATGTGGTACAATTGCATGCTTAGCATCCTATTGAACTCACTGGGTTTTTTTTAACATAATCAAATAAAACAATCCTAAATATCATGTTTCATTATCCACTTGAACTTGTCTTCTGAAAAACCTTCTTTGAACCAGCTCCAGTTTTCCCTGCTTGGAATTATTGTACTCCAAAGTAAGCATTTGTTTTTCAGTTTAGAGCATAAGGAAAATATACCTATCATTTTTATAATATTGCTATTCAGCACCTACTTCAGACAGATGTCTCTCTTAGATTCGCTTAAGACTAAGGGACAACAATTTTTTTTTCTTATGTCCTTTGTCTGAGAGAATTTCTCCAGGTGGGTGAATGCAAACAATCCTAAGACACAGACTGGAAAACCAGAGGCTGCCACATGATTTTAATAAAAGAACATCCCTAGCATTTTCTCTTATCCTGCAAGTATTCCTTGGTCTCCAACATGCATCTTGAAACAACTGATCAGATAAGAGATTATAGGGACTTGAACTAGAGAAGAGGCTGCATGAATGGAGAGGAAATGGTTGTGAGAGCTTATTAACAGAGTCAGAAACAGTAAGACCTTCAAAGTAGATTGTTTCTCTGTTGCAAGAGCTCCTTCCTCTCATTTATATAGATGATTTTTCTTTAAAATATCAAAAACAAAAGCAAACAAAAACTCCAAAGTACTTTCAGAGCCTATGTACTAACACATTCCTCTTCATAGCATTACTAGGTATTATTGCCTTACAACTCACGTTGTAAGAGATTTTGAGTTATCCAAAGTCATAAAACTGGGATTAGAACTCAAGGTTTCTTATAAAATAGGATAATACTCTATTCTAACCCCAGGAAAAAGTGGAGACAATACAAAATGTTCACCAAATAAGAAATATGGACATTAGAAGAATTGGTCAGATTGATTTACTCACTATGCCCTCAACCCAATTTGCTCATTCTCACTTCCCTATCTTTTGTCTTATGATTTCTCATTTCTACCATTCTAAATCTTCATCATCCTTAAATATCTTTTAATGTAAGTTCAAGTCTCATCTTCCCCATGAAGCATTTTCCTGCTCAGTTAGTCTGTAAGTTAAAAGCATTTATTAAGCCCCTACTTTTTGTCAGGAACAGTACTATGTGTCAAGGATTCAAATAAAGGCTAGACTCTCCAGAAACTCTTGTTCTCCTCTGTGTACTTTTTTCTTCTTCTGGAAATATAATACATCTTATTTTTTAATTTTTTAATTTATTTTATTTTTTTTAATTTATAGAATAAAACAAGCACTTCTGTAACATACACATGAAACTGAAAATCTATTATGTATAACTTGCTATTTCTTTTAAATATGTAATAAAGTTAGTATGTCAATGTCTATTTTTGACTTTCCTTTGCCCTAGAGATGGCAACCTAGAAACAAATATATATATACATTATATCATTCTATACATATTTCTATTTGTCAATTCTTCTGGATGCAGATAGCATATCCCTTCATATGTTCTTTGTGGTTAATTTTCTTTGTGGGTATTTAGAATAGTCAAAATGACATTCCCTCAAAGTTATTCTTAAAAATAATATTGCTATTACTATTACATATTTCTATTTGTCAGTTCTTCTGGATGCAGATAGCATATCCCTTCATATGTTCTTTGTGGTTAATTTTCTTTGTGGGTATTTAGAATAGTCAAAATGACATTCCCTCAAAGTTATTCTTAAAAATAATATTGCTATTACTATTACTATACAATATTCTTTTGGTTCTGCTCATTTCACTTCTCATTACATTGTGTAAATCTATGTATGTTTTTCTAAGATTATCAATCTCAGTGTACTTTTAAAACTTTTCTGTGGCCCACTTCCTTCCCCCCCCTTTTCAACATCATTATCACTATCCCATCCCAATTAAAAATAGAGTGTGGGGGAAAAGTCAACAAATTTGTGTTTATTAAGTGTCTACTACGTAATGGACATTTTGAGAGGTGCTAGAGATTTTTAAAAAGGGCAGAAAATAATACCTACTTTCAAGAAGTTCACAATCTAATAATAGAAATAACATAGAAACAATTAGGTATAAACAAATTTCATATGTGCATTGTATGTGTCTATGTGTGTGTATGCATTTGGAATTTCAGTTAAATGTTGAGAATAGAAGTAAAACTACAAAGAATTAAGAAGGAAGAGAGAATAAAGAAACAGGAAGCATGAATTATAGGTAGCCTTCTCAGAAATTTTAGCTAGAAAATGGAGAAGAGATACCTATTTGTAAGTAGAAAGGATGAGTGAATCAAGTAAAGAATTTTTTAAGAATGGGGAGACAAGGGCAAGTTTATGGACAGTAGGGAAGTAACCTATAGATAGTAAGAGATGGAAGATAAAGGAGAAAGTGCAGAAAAGAGGGTAATCTGATTCTGAAGATGGAATGGAATGGGAATCCGCAGTCTATCTCTGTTCTCTTATTTTATTTAGCACTTTCTGTCTGTTCACTCATTTGACACTTACCACATAATATTGTATTATAGGATCAGTTGCCAGGATATGACATGAATATGTCAAATCATTCCAATTGCACTGAAAAGTGTTTGAGGACTGGGATAATATCTTCTAGTTTTTGTTAGTTCTCTTTTGGGGTGGTTGTACCCCAAAGTTCTAGGTACACGGAAAATACTCAATGACCATAGAAAATAATCTTAGAGATAGAAGGAGCTTAGATCAACCCCTTCATGTAAAAAATGGAGGGATAAAGGAACCCAATTTCCTCTGAAGTTCACCAAGTTGCCAACTTATCCATACAGCTGTTTCTGACCTCCCTACCTGCCAGTGCCCTTTTATCTGACATTTTATTATATCTGTTCTATATATGGGCTATACATATACATGTGAATGTGTATACAAATGTATTTATAAATGTGTATATACATATCCACATGTATATGTATTATTTATATCTTGTTTCCACTGATTAGAATGCAGTCTCCTCATGGACAAGGACCATTACACTCTTCTTTTTTGTGTTTTCGGTGATAAATATAGTGGCTGAAAATAGCCACCTGTTATTAATTGATTAAATGATTTAGCCCAATTCACATAGCTAGAGAGAGAAGGAAATGGAATTCCAAACCATATTCTAGGTAGCATAATGAAGAATGCAGGACTTGGAGATGGGGTCTTCCAAAAAAGAGATAATCATAGTACAAACCTATAGGGTTGTTGTAAGGATGAAATGAGATGATATGTATAAAAGGCTTTGTAAACCTTAAAGCGCTATATAAATGTTCTCTACTTTTATTATCTTTCTCATCACCATCATCATCGTCATCACCATCATCCAAGTTTATAATCTGCTCTCACTGCAACCCCAAAACCTTTCTAATCATATCCAAAGTCTTTGATAAATATACTTCAAATTAAAGGATGAATTTTAACACTGATATGGCCAATTCAACTTAATCTTGCAAATACAACTGTTTTTCTGGAGACAAAAGACAATATGGATTTTAATCCAATAAAATCACACCTTCTCCATACATACATACATTTCTATGCTTAAGATTGAAGTAAAATTAATAAGCAAAAAAGTATGGGGAGGTCAACTGGGCTGTTTGTACTCTAAGGTTTCTTCTAACATAGGTATTCCATATCTCAAATAAAGGTCAGGGTGATAGTAATATTGAGTGGGAATATGACTGGGGCCTGGGAAATCCATTCCAGTATTTAAATTTTAAACAATCAGACTCAAATCTAACTATTGTCATTCTCCTGAAGCCACTCTGGAATATATTAAATTTGGTCAGCTGAGGAGTGTCCTGTAAATAAACTCCAAGAATGAGGATGAGTTTGCAAACAATTATGTTTAATATGCCTGCAGACTTTTCTATGATTCTGACCATTGTGTGAATTTAGGTTAATCACTTTGGTCACTCCTGGCAGATGAAGTCACTTAATTCTGTTTTCTCCCAGAAACAAGAATTAGTGTCTAATTCTGTGGTTTGTTTTTGCAGCCATGTATGTATTTGGTGGGGAGGTGGAGGGAGGTTCAGGTCTGTGAGACTGGATGGTTATCCCTAGTTCCCTTTCAGGTGTCCCTCCCTAAAAGGAGAAAATGTAATTTTGAGTAAATAAGAAACACTTGAGAAAGGAGGGGGGCCTGTGAAGCAATGCAATCCCAGGGTAAACATGAAAAGAACAATCCAAAGTCTTTCTTCCACCAAAGCGGCAACACATTTATTGTTCCCTGTCCTTGACCCGTTTGGATGCTCAGCTTATCCATGGAAGGATACACCCACAGCCACATCCCCTGCCCTCCTCCACACATACACATTCCTTTACAGTATGCCTTTTGCTCCAATATAATTGTAATCATCTAAACCTAGTCTGAGAGGGATAATGGAAAATATATATGGTTTTTTTTCCAAAGGATAGGGAGCAATTTAATGCAGTGAGTGGCAAATAACCCAAATTTGGAGTATGAGAATGTGTTTCTAGTCCCAGCTGGACCATTTAACTAGTTGTGGGAACCATAAGTGAGTCACTGATCATCATAATGAAAGGAGCTTGATGCAGGGAAAATAAATGAATGCCCAATTTCAAACCAAAGAACAGGGGTTCAGATCTAGGTTCTATCACTTACTATTTGCTCTCAGGCAGATCAGTTCACCATTCTGGGTACTTCATTTATCAAATGAAAGAAAAGTATTGAATTTTAAAGTCCCTTTCAGCTCTGATCCATAAATTATGACCTGCAAGGTGAACTAGTTCAATTCTCTCATTATACAGATGCAGAAACTGAGGCCCAGAGAAGTGATATGCCAGAAGTCAACAATGTAGTAAATAAGAGAGCAGGGATTCAAAGCTCTATTCTCTGACATCAAAGCTCTTATCCTACTCTACCAAATTGCTTTGTATTTTAGTTGTTTAATTTATACAAAATTAATACCATTGCTACCTCACACAGGGTCATTGTGAGGAAAAGCTATTTTTTAACTTAAAATCCTATATAAAACTGAGTTGTTGTCATTATTATCACTGAGACAACTACACGATTTAAACCAGGATATAGACTTCCAACATGAATAAAAGGACTGATATTCCTAGTTGGACAAGATAAAGATGAAAGAGTCACAATTATTCTAACTGATATATTGGTTCCTATATATTTCCCCACCCTGCTCATTATACTAATAAGCAAGAACAGCTAGATATCCTTGAGCATGTGCAAAAGAGAGTCAGACTAATCTAATCTGTTTTAAAGGTGTTTTTTTTTCCTCTTCAGTATTGTGTCTGTGTGTGTGTGTATCTTTTACCGTTATTGACTTTTCTTTTTTTATGATTTTCTCACTCTCATTTCTCTTGCCCATATTTCCTCTTCTTAGGCTATCTCATATCCTAACTTACTCTTCACATCTGTTAAGACAATTGATGAGAAGATCATTTCTACTCTAGTCAAGTAGTTAAACTTCCCATGTCCCAGTTGTTTTATATGCTAAAGGGATTTGTCACTTCTTTTCTTATCTCTTTTAAAACAAGATACTGGGGATAAATAAATGGGATAAATGGGGATAAATATTATCTAAGTTCAATAGAAAAAAATGAAGTTTGTCATGGTTAAAGACTAATGTGATAAAAAAACAAAAAAGGGATGGGCTGAGAACTAGAAGATATTAAACAAACCTTTTAATTAGCTATGTGACCTTGAGTAAATCACTTCTCTTTAGATCTTAGTTTCCTTTCTGTCAAATAAGGGTATTTGACTGAGCAATATCTTAGATTCCTTTTGATGTAGGATCTAGAAGGAAACTTAGAGATCATTTTGTCTCCCCCTCTCATTTTTGAGATTTTTTTCAGTTTTGCTTGACTCATCATGACCCCATTTAGAGTTTTCTTTGCAAAAATAATGGAGTGGTTTGCTATTTTCTTCTTTAATTTAAAAGATGAGGAAACTGGGGCAAACAAGGTTAAGTGACATGTCCATGGTCACACAGCTTATAAGTGGCTAAGCCTGGATTTGAGCTTAATTAAGAAGAGGAGTCTTCCTGAGTCCAAACCCACTGCTCTAGCTGTTCTAACCCTCTCAGCCCCAGGATGTTACCCTAAGTAACCACATTTAGCTAGTGAAATCTAGAACATCTCTGGGCCTCAGTTGTTTCATTTATCAAATAAGGTATCACATCTCTACTCTGCTCTTTTTTAACCTGTGTATCTCACAAGGTTTTGATGAAGCTTCTGTTAGAGGTTGTATGAAGATGTCTAAAAATTCATATAAACAAATACAAGGATGAGTTAAAAATTATTTTGAGGATTCAAGCCCCTATCACTAATGGTATCATTGTTAATTCAATAATTTCAAAATTATCTCTCCTGAATCCATTTTCCAGGTCAGTTGTATTCTCAGTGAGATATTTCACACTGTCTTTATGTTTTCATTCTTTTGTTTTGTTTTACTGTTTCCCGATTTTTCCATAAAGTCATTATTCTCAATTTTAGTTTTTAAGGAATTATTTTCTTCAGTGAGCTTTTGTATTTCCTTTTCCATTTGACCAATTCTATCTTTTAAAGAGTTTATTTGTTTTTTTCTTCAGTGAATTTTGGAAACTTTGTTGTTGCCATTTGACCTAGTTTGTTCTTTTTGAAATACAATTCTCAAAATTTTATTTAAGGGAAAAATAAATTTATTCACCCCAGGTTAAGTAAGACCCCCTATGCTAGGAGGATCCCTAGGGGGCAGGGTTAATGGCAGTACAAAGTCAAACAAATTAACACCAAACTTTTCAGCAATCATCTATATTGTATCTGATTTCTGAGTCTTTCTTAAAGTTCTTGCCTAAACAAATTGCTAGAAGTTGTAGAGGCAAGAAACCATCAATAATAGATTAAGCATCAGAAAACATATGAGTCAGCAATGTAACCATGGACAGCAAACTAATGACTAATTATAATAACACTTCCCTGCCTCATTTTTCCTATTTTTAAAATGATCAGATTAGATTAGAATTCCTGTAAAGTCCCTTCCAGCTCTAAATTCTATATTCTGGATTTCTCTATTGCTATTTTGGTGCCTGTCATAAATGGCTTGAGAATATTCACTCCAGTCCAGAGTGATTAAAATGGTTTTTATTACGATATCTTAATAAAAATGCCACACCTCTCTCATGGTGAGAGAGAGGGGTGGGGAAATCCCAAAGTACAAGTTCTTTTATGCAGTATGAAAGGCTTTGTTCTTGCCCCTTCATGCCAATCATAGGCTGGGTCACAATTGATCTAATTGATATATTGTTTCCTATATATTTCCCCACCCTGCTCATTATACTAATGAGCAAGAACAGCTAGATCTCCTTGAGCATGTGCAAAAGAGAAAGTCAGACCAACCTTGTCTGTTTTAAAGGTGTTTTTTCCCCTTCAGTGTTATGTCTATGTATGTGTTTGTGTTTGTGTGCATGTATTTGTTTTACCAAATTATTGACTTTTCTTTTCTTATGATTTTCTCACTCTCATTTCTCTTGCCCATTTTTCCTCTTCTTTCCTTACTTGATTTTCAAAATCCTTTTGGAGCTCTTCCACAGCCTGAAACCAATTCATGTTTTTCTTGGAGACATTGGATCTAGAAGCTTTGACTTGGTTATCTTCTTCTGTGTGTGTGTATGTGTGTGTATATGTGTGTGTGTGTGTGTGTGTGTTTTGATCTTTATCACCATAGGTATGGTCTTAGTATTTTTTCTATTATTTTCTCATTTTCCTCAGCCTATTATGTGACTTTTAACATTTTATTAAAGTAGGGTTCTGCTTCCAGAGTGGAAGACAAACTATCCTAAGCATCAGTGATTTTGTGCTGCTGTTTTCAGAAATACATAAAGGGATCTGTAAATTTTCAGTTCTTCCAAGGTAGTGATCTTAAAAGAGATGTTTCATATTATCTTGGCCTATGCTCTGATCTTTGAGTTGCCACAAGCACCCTTTTTGGCCATGACAAGGGTCCTGTTCCTTTGTGACCACAAACTCTGATATGTAAGTGTTCTTCCTCATTCAGGGAATTCCACTTAGAAATGGAACCCAGATCTGAGTATTGGCAAAATAACAAAGTCCTGCCTCAGTAGTGTATATATAATCCCATAATCTCCTTCTGACCAGTTGTTTGACCCCTTTACTGTCTATAGGCTGAGAGCTCTGGAAGAAGTTGGTACTACCACCAATTCAGATGCCCTGAGGTCTGCTCATGGTTTTCAGAGACCATGTCTAAGCTGACTATGCTTAACTGTGTTCTCTTCTTACCATGTGTGATAGCTCTTTCCTGCCATCCTAAGTTTTTGGGGGGCTAAAAAATGGTTTCACCTCATCTTTTAGTGGTTTCTGCCATTATAGAATTTGTTTAGTCATTATTTAAAGATATTTGGATGGGTTTGGGGGAGAACTTAGGCAAGTCCCTGATTTTACTCAACTTCAGTGTATCTTACACCTCTAAATTAACATATGATATCACTGAGTTTCAGCTATTTCAGCTGTAAAATGGTCATAATAATTCTTGAACTAACCATTGCCTAAAATACCTATGAGAAAAGTGTTTTGAGAACTAGAAAATGTTAAAAAATTGAGTTATCATTTTAATTACTCTTTCATTCTGTTTCCAAACATTCATAGACAGCCATGAACTTTTTTAAAAAAGCAAACTTCTTTTCTGTAAGCTGCTGCTGCTCCCTCTAGCTACTATTCATTTCTTTTTTTCCCCCTTTCACTGAAAACTTCATTCCTTTCAATTAAAACATTCTATGATTTGATGCCTCTTGACCAGATGGTATGTACCATGTTCCTGCATTTCCTTAGCATTCGTTTTCCTCTTTCTTCCACTCAGCCCAACGATTCAATATATTCTACAGTCATCAAGAATGTCTTTCTTGTCCAGTCCACAAGTGTTTTCTCAGTTTTCTCTCATCCTGATCAACCTTTCTGACTTTTAAATAACAGGGAAAGAGTGCTTGATTTTAGCTCAATTACCAGATCAGTGAGATTGATAATCATGAGAAAATTGAGGATTAAGAGTAAGGCTGCAAAGTTATCATCAGAGAAAGAATTTAAACTCAAATCTTCTAACTACCAGTTCAGTGTTTTTTTTTTCATTACATGATCCATATTCTACTCTCTTCCACCCTCCAAACTCACAAATAAACTTGAAGCACAGTCTCAATTAGCACTGGTCTCAATCCCATCACCTGATCTGATTCTGTTACCTGGGAAGGTACCTCTTATCTTCCGGGGACCTTTCTAGTCTGACCTAAGCCAACTCAGGACTCTTTGCTGAGGATTCTGAACAGCTAAATTCAAAAATCAAAAGTAGCAAAGCCCTTCAAAAGTAGCTTATACTCTCATAAGGGAGAAGAGGCAAACATGGAAATGTTTGAACTTTATGTTCAGTAGAATAGAAATAGCTGGCATTTACATAGTGCTTTAGAATTTACAAAGTTCTTTAGATACCCTATCTCATTTGAGTCTCACAAAAGCCTGTAGGTTTCCATATCCCCATTTTACAGATGATGAAACTGACACCTCAGAAAGTTAAATAAATAGGGAAAAATGGAAGATACTACTCTCTCCTCACTTGAAGTCCAAAGCAATTTCCAGTAGCCAACTGTATGTTGTAGCCAACAAGGGGACTTCTCATTGAAATCCTTTTCGAGATAGTTGAAGCATTAGACAGAGTGATAAGCTTGAGGTGAGGAAGATCTGAGTTCAAATTTGATCCTAAATTCTTACTAGCTATGAGATAATGAACAACCTCTATCTGCTTCAGTTTCTTCAACTGTCAAAGAAAGATGATAACACTTCTCTTCATAGTATCGTAAAGATAAACATGAGATAAAACAAAGATGCCAGACACATATAACACTTAATAAAGTTTTGTTCCTTTCTATTCCCAAAGTACCTTCTACACTGATTCCTTGATACCTGAAATTCCTCTGACCCTAGAATGAAGTCTTTCATTCCATAGTTAGAGAGAGAGCTTAAAGTAGGAGTTAAAAACCCTAGGATAGGTATCAGTAAGTTACATTAAAATTTTAATGTGAGTGACTGATATCAGAGTATTCTGAGATCAAATTTGGATGAGAAAAATAAGAGAGAAGATGAACAGGATGAATACCTGAAACATATTACAAGATGGAAAAAGGCATAAAAAGGGGTCTTGACAACTGAGTCACCTCCCTGAAACAAAAATGCTTTTATTCTTCAATGTCGCCTAGAATTGGCTTTAGATTGAATAACTCACAGACATATTACCTTGTATACTTTAAAGTGCATTTTTACTGTCCCTTATTCAAGTCCTATAAAGTGTATTTAGTGTTTTATACCTATTTACAGATATTAAAAAAAACAGAAACTGAGGCTGAAGAAGGTAGTAACTATCCAAAGGTCATATAGGTTAGTCTAAAACTCAAACTTGACTTTAAAACCAATCCTCATTCCATTACAAAGGTCTAGAGCTGGAAAGGATCTCTGAGGTCACATAATCTGATTCCCTCCTTTCTCCACCTCATTTTACAGATGATAATGTCAAATCCCAGGGAAATTAAGTATCCAAGGGTACATAATAAGTAAGCACCAGAGGGAATTTGAACCCAGGACCCAAAGGGCAGTTCATCTTCCTTTATATTATGTTGCCTACCCTTCTTTATTAGAAAAACTTAGACATTGAAACATAAACTATCAAAAGTCATTTTAAAGCTATCTTTAACTATGTGGAGACACTAATTTTTTTCAAATCAAAAGGATAATATTCTCCATTTCCCTTTCATTTTAGGGTTTTTTTCCCTGAAATATCTCCCTTAGAACCTCATAGCAGCTAAAAGTTTTCAATAGACAACTGAACATCAAATTTCCAAATCCCACATTAAGAGTTTTGTTGTTTTTTTTCCCCCTCAATTGAGAATCCAAATCTTACTGTCCTTGTCCAGACAGGAAGGTAATCTGTGAGCCTTCTAGCATTCGCATGCCCATAAGCCAGGAATGAAATCATCCTGACGGGAGAATGCTTTCCCAAATCTTGAGGAATTTGGAGCTTGTTTTGTTTCAAGTTCAATAAATCCCAAATGTATTTTGCCAAACACTTTTCCCCTTTATTTTTTAAATCCCATGTGTCCTTTAAAGAAAAGCTTAATCCCTGGATTTGATTCATGAAATGTGATTTTCTATAGGCCATTCAATATCCAATTCTTAAAAAAAAAACAACCCAAAATACATCCATACATACACAGCTGAATTTTGCCAAGAATAAACTCATTCAAACACTAGAAGGTTAGAGTTTATGCTTTGGTTTGAAAAATACAGGCTGAGAATTAAATGGACCAAATAAATTTATTCTTCTTATGATTTATTTATCAGTATATATGTGCCTTTGTTTAAATAATGCTTATGTGGACTGTCATTCCTCAAGTCTTCCTTTTTCCACTATATTTTTGCAGAGACTAAGGTATTTTGAGTTTTTTTAAGAAAAACTACCAACTCAATGATATTTACTAATAAAACATCATTTTTATCCATACAGTGTTGAATTCATATGCTTGGAACAATAAAATGATAAGAAATCATTTTGAATTATGCTACTTAAACTCTGAAAAGAATTCATAGGAGTCTAAAGTCTTCTCTATTGTTTATTTATTTTGTCAACCTTACTGCTTCAATACCAAGCAAGGCAATATAATGATAATAACATTTATATAATGCTTACTATGGGACAGGTAAAATACTAAGTGAAATATTTTACAAATATTATCTCATTTGATCTTTAGGACAGTCCCAAGAGGTAAGTGATATTATTATCCTCATTTTACAGATAAGGAAACTAAGACAAAGAGTAATTAAGTGATTTGCCCAGTATCTGATTATAAAGTATCCGAAACTGGATCTAAACTCAGTTCATCCTAATTTTTGTCTTACCCACTTCACCAACTAGCTGACCCAGTCAATATATTACAATAGGGAAAAACACTCTAAACAGGCATTCTGACTCTACAGTTTAACAACCTGTGTAACCTTGGACAAGTCATTTTACTTTGGGGGGATTCAGATTTCTCACATATAAAATTGAAAGGCTGGTCTAGAGATGACTTCTAAAGTTACTTCCAGAGTTGATATTCTGTGATTTACAATTTTAGATCCTAAAGTTCCTTCTTCATTCCGTGTCATAAATGTACATCTTATTACATTCAATTTTTAATGTTTCAATAACTAACGATTTTAAATTTCCTCCCAGATTATATTGTTTAGTATTTTGCATCCTGAAATTCCTTCCAACTTGACATTCTATGTTATGTATTTTAATACTATATCTAAAGATCTCTTACAGGTCTATACTCTATTTCCTAAAGTTCTGCCAAATTCTGACATTATATGTTTTAACATTTCTATGTTCTAAATTCCTTCACAAGGTTGACTTTCAAGGGGCTAAGGGGACATCCCATTCAGCACTGATATCACATGTTTCTTTTTCTAACCTTCTACGTTTCTTCTAATTCTGACATTCTAGGACCTGTCCTTTTGTTTCATACTCCTTCTTAGATGGAAAATAAATGAGACTCACCAGCCTTCAACATCTGTTGAATAAGCTATTCTTTAATAGGGATATATGACAAGAAAAATAATGCATAAATTAAAAAGAAGTCCCTGAAATTAGAGATCAAAGGGGGAAAGAGCACAGGTCTGACAGTCAAGGACCCCTGTCTCTTCACTTTAATTGATGTTGGTGTGGCCAAGGATTCAATGTATCATAGTGCAGGTGGGAGCTAGCTTCAGGATTCAGACAACACAAAGCATCCAATGTGCACACCTGAATCAGAAGGTTTTCCATAGAAAAATATGCTAAAAAACTGAATGAGGAAAAAGAAAACTGCTTAGAACTCTCTCACAAAAATAAAAAAATATTAAAAGTTAAAGTCATATTTTTTCTTGTGGAATTAAATAACAATAAAAGGAAGAGTTGAGGGTGTTTTATCATGGTCGAGAAAAAAAGACCTTTTGCGAGAGTAGGAAGGGAGGGGAGGGGGTTACCAGTCATTCAGTCATCAAGTTTTTATTAAGTATTTACTATGTTCCAAGTATTATGTTAAAGACTAGGGATAGAAAGAAAAGGAAAAAATGCCCAACTCCCAAGGAGTTCTCACTTTAATATTCTCCAGTTTTGTTCAAAATACACATTTGGTAGAATTCTAATTATATTTTGTATTTCTGTAACTCTTTAAAACTTATAAAGTACTTTTATATTAACTTACTTAATTCTCACAGTTACTCTGTATAAACAATAAAAGTATAATTATTTATCTTTCACAAATGAGGAAACTGAGTCTCCATCAGCAATAACCCTCCAGCTGGAGGGGTGAAGTGACCTGCTCGAGATCACATAATAAGTAATGAAGACAGATCGAAAAGAACCTTTCCCTAATGAAATGAATTGATGGTGAACCCATTCCAAGTGGTGCCTGCCACCACTCATGGCCTTGAGGATGAGGATTATAAAATACACTGCAGAAACACCAATATAATTTCCTTTAATGATGAGATTAAAATTATCCTAATATTAATAAATAATAAATAAATATTAATAAAGAGATAACCTAGGGTGATGATCAGACCATAGAAATTTATGGGGAATATGCCAGTCATGGGGCAAAACAGAGTTAGGCAGGGGCTAAGGGTTCACCTAGTTCCATCTCCTGATTTTACCAAGGTGGAAACTGAGGATCAAATTGTTAGGGCCACTTATTTAGCTACAGATCTTGGATTTGAACTCAAGTCTTTTGATCCCAACTACATTATCTATTCCTTTCTACAAAGAGGAAGGGATCTCTGTTTAGATAAAGTCCGGAAAATATCTTCCCCAAAACATATGTTTAAGGGGCAGCTAGGTGGTGCAGTGGACAGAGCACTGGCCTTGGAGTCAGGAGGACCTGAGTTCAAATGTGAACTCAGACACTTAATACTTACTTAGCTGTGTGACCTTGGGCAAATCACTTAACCCCACTTCCTTGCAAAAATCATTAAATGAATGAATGAATGAATGAATGAATGAATGAACAGATAGATAAATAAAGTATGCTTAAGAAAAAGGGAGATTCATAAGGGCTAAACAAAAGGGAACAGGTAAAGAACTATGAATACTTAGTCAAGAACTCTATAGGATTTCAATGATGCAAACCAGATGGTTCAAAGTAAACTAAACCCTGATAAGAGAGAATATTGCATTCTACGGAATAGGAAAAAGAAAAATACTGGGGTTTTTGGCTGATAATTGGATGGGTAAGAAAAGAGGTAAAACTAAAATATAGTTTGATTCTTTCTGAAAATTGTAAGCAACTTTCCTTCTTTCTTTGCTGAGGTAGATGATTGTATGTATAGAGAACTGAAAGCCTTTATTGATAGTTAGTCAGTTTTACTTAACTGCTTTATTCCTTCTTTCTTCTCTGTTATAGTGGATAATTCTCTGGGTAGTAGACAAGGAGTAATACATCTGGAAATGAAGGTGATATATGAACAAAATATATATGACTTTTTTTCTTTTCTGTTAATTTTTTCTTTCTTTTTTCTTCCTTCCTTCTTCCTTCCCTCCATCTTTCCTCTTTCTTTCTTTCTTTCTTTCTTTCTTTCTTTCTTTCTTTCTTTCTTTCTTTCTTTCTTTCTTTCTGCCTTCCTTCCTTCCTTCCTTCCTTTCATCCTTCCTTCCTTCCTTTCTAGAATACTATCTGTAAAAATGCTAAGTTGTGTCCTAATAATTATCATCTTTGGACTGAAGGAATGGAACTAAAGGAACATATTGTAGGATAATAGGATTTAGTTTAAAAACAGACTAACTACCTTATTTTTCAATTGGGGAGATACTATGTGTGTATTATCCATAAAGTAACTAAACAGAGTCCCGATCTTCTAACTATAGATACTAATGCAGAGATTCTTAACCTGGAGTACCCACACTATTTCTGGGCTCCATAAACCTGAATAAAGGGAAAGATCATTTTTATTTCAATATATTTAGTTTTCTTTGTATTCTCATATATTTTATTTCTTGTATCTTGGAAAGTTATTCAGAAGGGTTCATAAGTTTCACTAAATTGTCAGAAAGGTTCAAGACAAAAAGCATGTTACTAGCCTCTGAATTAGAGTATGTTGACTCTTATAACCTAGATTTTGAAGATGATTCCAACTCCATGTTCTAATGATTCAATAAACATTTATTGAGCATCTATTCAATAACTTAGTTTCAATTCATAGTAATTATTAAGTGTTTACTTTATGTAATATACTGTACCAAATGTTGAGGATCAAAGGAAACAGAAAGGCAGAAAGGATAATAGGAAAAAGCATTTATTATCATTTCCCAGGCACTGGTCTAAAAGTTGGGAATACAAATAAAAGCAAAAAGAAAGACAATCCTTGACCTCAAGGACTTTACATTCTAATAGGAAAAAGTAATACACACAGGTTGCTAAAAAGCAAGGAGGTGGATAGGAAGATGAAGCATAATGACAGTATCAACATAATGACATGAAAGTGAAATCCAGAAGGTCATTTGAACATCTGGAAAGGAATGATGGCTGACCAGCTTGGTTAAAACCCTTCCCAAAATAGAGACCCTCACTAGACTTCAACAATGGGAAAAGGGGAAATGAGAAAACTTGGCAAAGGAATGCTCCAAATTTAGAAGACAGTAGGACCTCCTCTCAGAGAGTTTTCAAAGCCCTTTAGTATACAAAGGATAAAAAAGAACATTAAAGCACCATCTCTCTTCTCATAGAATTTAATTTTTAAAGGAAAAATCAAGGCATACCCCCCCAAACACAAACAACTTCCCTTAAGTGCCTTTCTGGTAGGCTGAAGTTGTATGGGAAGTTGATAAAGGAGGTGAGATTTGATCTGGGAATTGGTGAGGTATCAACAAGCACAAAAGGGGAGATATGACTTTCAGGTAGATAGGGAAGCCTCAAGCCTAGAGTTCTTAACCATTTTTGTGTTATGATGCCTTTAGCAGTTTGATGAAGTCTATGGATCCTTTCTCAGAATAATGTTTTTGAATGTACAAAATAAAATATATAAGCTTATGGAGAAGACCAATTATGTTAAATAGTTTATATACATACATACACACACACACACACACACACACACACACACAAATATACAGTTAAGAAAAATATTTCTCAGTCTCCATGTTCAGAAATTCTGCCCTAAACTATGTTTGGTCCAAAGCCCTCAAAGGATAATATTGTTAATGTACCACAATATAAAGTTCTTAACTCTACAGAGTCACTTAGCATCCTAGGGATAGTTGACAGATCTTGGAAACCATTGGTTAATTATAAAATGGATATAATATTTAACTAAACTGGAAAAAAGCTTGAGGGAGCTTAATTCCTTTAAGTGATTATATATATATATATATATATATATATATATATATATATATATATATATATATATACACATATATTTGAGGAATGTGGCCCTGGACTAGAATCTCTCCCTTCAAATAGTGAACTTACTCAGATTCAATTCAAAAAGATGATTTGAAACCCTGAGAACAAATTATTTTTATATTCTATGACATCTTTAACTTACTTTCCATTTCCTAGGAAATGTGATGAATAAAAGTCCTTATGAAGCCAGGTTGCATTTAAATATGAAATTGGTTCAACTTAAGAGATTAAATATGGAGCTCTGAATGAGAGCCAACGACCCAAAGCTGTAGATGTCCAAAGAAAGTGGTGACTAGGAAGTATCTTTCCCCAGGAAAGCAGGGACATGGGCTTTTTACCTAATTAGAAAATCTAAGAATTGCTGTTTGACATTTTTTTTGGTCATCTATAACAATATGTCATCTATATCACTTGGCATACATACTCTTATACTTCCATTTTATTCTAGTTTATTTCTGTTGTCTCAGGGTGAACCATGGCAGTGGGATTTGAAGTTAGAGTCTAATGAATTAAAGTCCCCTATTTTTATCGCCAGGAAATCTGACTCATAGCAAAAAAAATTGTTGTAAATATGTTTTAAAATTGCATCTTGTTTTATTTAAAGATGGTTTATGTTTTGATTATGTGAAAGTGAATTTGGTCTCTTTGCAAAAGTGTCAGTATTTACCTATTATTGTCCTCATTCTTAAGAATTCAGAATTAACCACTGACCAAGGACAATATCTTTTCAGTAACTACTCCCATTCCTGCAATGCTCACCCTCCTCATTTCTTCCTCTTGATTTCCCCTGTTTTGTTCAAAATTCAGTTCAAAACTCATGTTCTAAATGAGACATTTCCTATTCTCTTCATTTTGTCACCTCTT
This sequence comes from Macrotis lagotis, assembly GCF_037893015.1. Lineage (NCBI taxonomy): Eukaryota > Metazoa > Chordata > Mammalia > Peramelemorphia > Peramelidae > Macrotis > Macrotis lagotis. Next base: position 339,714,278 of record NC_133658.1, on the reverse strand, counting down.
CACTCTTCTGCCTTCCCTCAGAGGTTTCCTTCCATATAATCTCTACATGATATATATGTATATAAAATGTATAAATGTTAAATATGTGTGTATTTATAGAAATATACAATGAAATAGTATAGATATATATAGAGAGAGATAGAGACAGAGTCACAGAGAGAGAGAGAGAGACAGAGACAGAGACAGAGAAACAGAGAGAGACAGAGACAGACTCAAAGAGACACAGAGAGTTGGTTGTATGTTGTCTTCTCCATTAGACTATAAATTCCTGAGAACGGGGACTGTTTTTGCTTTTTTGCATCCTAATCTATTTGAATTCAAGAGTTCCAGAAGAGCCATATTTTAACAGTTTCTGGTTTGATTTGGTTTGTTGATAGGTTGATTGATATGAAAATGAAAAAAGAAGTACCATCTCAATCTCAATTCACATTTTCAGTAAGACTAGTCTTCAAGATGATGAAGAAAATCTGTGGAGGAACTCTTGAAATGAGACTCAAGGCACCAGGTAAGGTTTTAGGATCTGAGTAGAACTGACATTGTAGCTCATCATGAACCTGAGATGTTCAACTTCTTTCTCTTGTGTCATTGGACAAAATGTCCCAACTTATTTTGGCTGTCACTAACCCATCATGGAGTAAGGAAAGTGGATTCAATGACTGATCTTGGCAAGTTGAAGCCTGTCATTATTTTTGTCAATCCTTGTGACTTTCTCACTAATCTTAGATGCATTTTGATCCCCTTCATCAACTTTATGTCACATTAATCTCTCTATCCTCAGTCCAAAGTTTCAAGAATCTCCACAGCAAAAGAAAAAGTCAGTTACGGAGTAAACTTATAGATCTTATTTAGAAAACACAATATCCCTTCCTTTTACTTGTAGAGAAAATGACTTGCCCAAAGGAATACAGTATGTTTGTAACCATATCAGGACTAGAACTCAGAACATTTTGACTTCCATTTCAATGTACTTTCTGAGACACCACAGAGCTTTAATATCTACTCTTGTATGCATAAGACAATGTATTAGAGTGAAGGGTAGTTTCCATTGACTTCTTCAATGACTATTGTCTGAGCACAGATCAGAATTAGAGCAGAGCAGGATGGTAGTTTCTTTCCTTATAGCATCATAAAGAGTAATAATCAAATGGGGTAGTCCTTATCTTGCCTTGTCACCTTAGTAAAATGCTTTCCCTATTTAAATTTATATTCTGTTAATTAATCATAATAACTACCTTGCAAAGTTAATAAGACTTTTATAAAGCTCAAATAAGATAGATATGTCTGAAAGTGATTTGCTAACTTCTATGTAAACAAGAAATAAAATGCTGAACTTGGAATCAGAAGGACCTGAGTTCAGATCGCACTGCAGGATGCCGAACAAGGTTTTTGCCTTCCATCAGTCTCATTTTTTTACTTTTAAAAAGGGACAGTAACAATACTTACCTCCTTGGATTGTTGTGAAGATCAAATATGATAATATAGAGAGAGTGATGTCTTATGAAAAGTTTGACTACATCTATATATTTATATATATATATATATGGTTATGTGTAATGTTTTCTAAAGTCTTTAATGTTAATATTTATCTTTTTAAAAAATCACATATAACAAGAGAAGGGCATTTGACATTTTCTTTTGGTCATTGAGAAGTAGATTGATATTTCAAAGTGATCTAGTCTAGTTCTTTGCCTTGTATCATCTCTGACATATACTTTCTGCTTGAAGACTGAGAGTCTTGTATTTTCTAATTTTAGAAGGATATTTCTTCTATAAAACTGAATTGTGTCTTCTCATACATTTCCCCTCCTGATCCTTTTATGGGCCAACACAGAACAAGGTTGCTGCTTCTTGACTGTACCAGCCTTCTCATGACTGACTTCCATATTCTTTTCTCTATACTAAGCATCCTCAACTCCTTCAAAGATTATTCTCATGACATACTTTCAAATTTCCTCTTCTCCACAAGTCAAGCCCTCCAAACTTGCTCCAATTTGTCAATACTTTTACCAAAATATGGTATCCAGAAGTCAAAAATATTTCAGAAGTGGTCAGACTGACCAGGATAGAGTATAGTGGGACAATTAGATCCCTCATTCTAGACACTAAACTTCTATTAATATATATCTAAGATTGCCCTGTTTTGCAACCACATCACCCTGTTGATTCATATTGAGCTTGCAATTAGAGCAAGGTATAATTATTTCTATTTCCCTGATGAAATAACTAAGACCCAGAGACTTCTTCAACATCATACAAGTGATAAATGCAGGATGAGAAAGGAAAATCCACCTTTTGAATCCAAATACAGCTACTTCTGTGAACCAGAGATGACTCACATTGATCCCACCTTTTTTCCCTTAAATCTCAAGCTCAAATACATTCATCTTGGCTCTTTCTGCAAATAAATGTCTGGACTCACACTTCTAGGTCCTTGTGAAGGTATGCTATGATCTGCAACAATGATCCTACTTCAAGCAACTGAGGCCAGGAATGGCAATAGAAGAAAGCTAACCCAGAGAGCTGTTCCTCTCTGCATATTGCTGTCTATAGACACATCTATATGTCCTGGAAGTTTAAAAGCCTTCAGTGTGAGGATAAGTGAAATCACCCTGAGCTTCCCTCCAAGCCAGCTCAGGGATCTGAAAATTCTCAGATCTCATTGAAGCTGGAAACAGACATTTCATTCACGCTTAAAGTGAATGGGAGATTCAGATGAGAACCTTGGATTCTCTTCCTTCCATCTATCTCTGAAGCATCTTGCTATGTCTCTCTCAGTCTTTCATCACTCTCCTGGACTTAAGGAAGGGTATATGAGTGTGGAATGATAGAGGCAGATACATTTGCAGCCTTCAAGGAAGCCTCCAGTGATGTTATAAGAATAAAAGGCTGTCCGTGTTTCCAGTGGGAAGACAATTCTTCCTGATGCATCAGAACATAAATATAAAATCAAAATAAATCCTGTCACCTTCAATATGTCTGGGGATAGAAAGAAAAGGAAAAAAGTCAAGAGAAATTTGGTAATTTTCAACATTAGCCACTGAATTTCCAGACCACACTACCCCTTCTGTTTCTGATGCCTTCATTGTTGATAACCACAAGGTGGCATTGCAGATTAAAGTGAAATACTGTGTTCCTACTCTCATATTAGCAGGTATTATTATTATTATTTTTTGCAATCCTGGATTGCAAGACTGGAAAGGACCTTAAAGATGTCCAACTTCCTCATTTCACAGATAAGGAAAATGAGGCCCCGTTGAGGGAACACAACTTGACCAAGGTTGTAGTAAATCAGTGGCAGACTCAAGTCAAGGTCTCTTGACCAGTACATACAGGAAGATGTGCTCTCTAATATACTATTATACACTAAAGGGAAATAATTATATTTTACTGTGCAAATTATGGCAGGTTTATTCAAGGCGGTGTTTTGAATTAGTGTGAAGGAATCCTATGTTTGTTATAAGTATTTGCATACTTCCATGGATACCTGGAAGGAACTCATCAATGAGACTCCTAGGGACTGAGATTGCAGCCCATGCTTGCTTGCTTTTCCCATAAAGTGTTTGCTCATGTCCTAGCACAGATCTTTCTGCCCCACTTACTGGAAGCATGATTCTTGTTACCTTGATTTTGTATGACTATCAAGGAAGTATCTGAGCTGTCCATTGATTATCTATTTAGGATCCTCTAAATATTTTAAATAGATTTACAAATAAATATGCAAAAATGAATGAATAATCATCTAAGGAGATCTGTAACTTCTGGGCTGAAAGTGAACTTTCTTTTTAATTCCTCTAAATCTGTGTTTGTTTCTAATATTATATGTTGTTTCTGATAACAAGGGAGACATCGTATGAATCATTACTAATCAAGTCAATTAACAATCTTTCTTTCAGAAATGCAAGAATTAGGTCCCATGGTCAGTTTTAGAGATAGAAGGATCATTAAAGGTCATCTAGAACAAATCATTCATTTTTTCCAGGCAAAACAACCAAATTCAGCCGCTATCCCCTGTATTAGATAGTGCTAGAGTTTGAAAGGGAGGAAAAAGTACACATCTGCCCCCAAAAAAGTTCATAATACATTTGTTGACACATTGAGATGACAGAAGGGAATTGCAGAACTCCAAGCTGGAAGGGACTTTCCAATCATTTCATTTCTCTCCTTTCCTCCCTTGAGATGAAGTTAACCAATTCTTAGAGATTACTGACTATTAGAAGATGGTGAACCACTGATTTCCTTCTCTGACAGTCTTATTTATGCTGTTTTTGCCCTAAGAAAACACTACCATTCCACTCTAGCCTGAAAACTTGTATGATATGAACAGGACCAAGATGAGAAAATGGGGATGAGAATGGCATTTTTTGTTTCCAAGGATCATATTAAATTCTGCATGTATCACAAAGACATAATCTTTAATGGCAATTTTCATTGAGGATTCATAAGGTAGAAATAGGATTAGATTTGGAGTCAGTGGAACTAAGTTTGAATTCCAGTCCTGCCACTTTCTACATATGTGATCTGGGAGAAATTACTTAATCCCTGTCTGCCTCAGTTTCTTCATCTGGAAAAGGAAGGATCTGGACTAAATGACTTCTGGGAATCCCTTCCATCTTTAAACTTATAATACTGTGGACTTAATTCTGCGAATTTTGCATCAATGTTTTCATAACTGCAATTAGCTGGCACAGTGCACCAACCCGGAGTCAAGAAGACTAGTTCAAAAGTGACTTCAGACACTTCCTAGTTGGGTAAGTCAATTAATCTGAGTTGCCTCAGTTTCCTCATCGTTAAAAGAGCTGGAGAAGGAAATGGCAACTACTTCAGAAATTTTGCCAAGAACATCCCAAATGGGGTCACAAAGGGTCAAACACAACTGAACCAACTGAACAACAACATTCCATTACCATTTCTTTATCCTAGGGAAATTCCATACTCTTAGACCCTTCAGAATATCATTTATATGCTTTCTTAATGTAGTCTAATCATATATTGCAAGTCTAAACAAGGAACATGGCCAAACTAATTTAGAAGACACTGTACTAATACACTGATCCTCCTCTATGGCCCCAAAAGAAGCATACCCGTGACTATTCAGAAAAAAAAAAAATATTCTTTTGAAAGTGCTGATGGTAGGACCTAAGGGATTCAGAACTTCTGTGCCGCTGTTTCCAGATTTTATTTTGGGAAGTGAAGGGACAGAGAAAAATAGAAGTGAATTAGTTCTAAAGGGATGCTTTATTTTTTATTCATTGATCTGTTCATTTGTCCATTCATTCATTAAGCATTCATTTGATTGACTTTATTTCAAAAAGTAGAAATCTAGGAGATCTCTTCCTGATAAAAGGCAAGTGAGTAAATTGCTCTTTTCTACATGGAATCATGATATGAATTCTCTTTCCTGAACACTTTAATCAAAACTCCCATATCTATATTACTTCGAGATTTACTAAACCTCAGGTAGGCAGTATTAGTGTGAGGAAATTAGAGAAATGACTTGCCCAGGGTTGTGGACATTTTTTATGGAAATGAAGTTATTAATTTCCATAGTTTGGACTCAAACTTTGGTCTCTTATGATTCCTAGTTCTGCTCCCTAAGAGCCCCTGCTGGGTTTTTTTTTTTTCCTGCACCTTGATACCTCTGTCATCCTTGCATTTCTGGATGTTTTCTTTGCAGGGTTAATGTTTCATGAACATAAGTGTTTACATTGGATGCAAATAAAAGTTACCCACATGAATATTAAATGAAAATCAATTCCCAGCAGTAAAGCTGATTACAACCTTCCCTTTGTTTTAGTTTTCCACCCTGGGCTTTGGGTTCAGTGCTCTTTTACATAGTGGAAGGCTATGTTCCATAAATCTTCCAATTCTGTGTTAGATACCACAGCTCAAAGAAAGAAGATTGGCTATTTGTGGACAATTATTTGGATGGAGACACGAAAGTATTTTCCTTCTCCAAGCAAGAGGCTTATTTCCCTCACTTGGGACTGATTATATATGTGACTTTATTAAATTATTAGAAATGGCAGCATCTAAGTCAGCATGGAGGAGGGAATGCTGTCATCCTCTGTGTTCTCAATGGCTGAGCAAGTCACCATGTCTTCAGAGATTCAAAAGTGCTTTGGAAAAATTATCTGAGTAAATCAGGTATCACATCTACTTTTCTTTTGTGTGAATATAAATACACATTCATATTTATTTTCATGTTTATATATGTGTATCTGTGTATACACATACACACCTATAGGTAAAACATGGATTAACCCAAATCTTAAATTATCTAAGAATCTCCCACATACTTTTAGGAGAAAGAAGTTAAAAATGATAAAGTAAGTTCACATCAGAGATTTAATTTTTAAAAACAAAACAATATACATGCAATATATACAATCCTAAAGTAACTTCTGGAATCAGCACAGTTCTTTAATGGTATTTATCCTATGGTCCAGTCAAACTAGATAACTTGCCATTCTCTAAATAACCCCCCTACCCCTGCCTCCGGCAGTTTCTTGACTAAAAGTGCATTCTGGTCTCAACTCCCTGAACAATTTTTTTGTACCAATTCTGCCTTTCCAATTCTTTACCCCTTCAAAATCTGGTCACAATGCTATCACCTCCCCACGATACTCCCCCACACCTGTCTCCATTCAGAGTCTCTCTTTCCTCTCTGATATTTCAGAGAATAGTTTCTATGCTTCTCATCATATCTGAATATCTTGTGCTGTATATATTTGTATTCCTGATTTTATCTCTCTTTGCAAACTATAATATCTCTAGCCTAGAGGCTATGCCTTATTCTTCTTAGTACCTCTTCAGTGCTTAACATAGAGTATTGTATACAATAGATACTCAAAATTATTTGTTGAATAAATGAATGAAAAGCAATCAGAGAAGATTGGGGTTTAAGAGAGAGATAATGATAACAAAAACTAATTTTCTCATTATTTAAATGAGCAAGCTGAGGTCCAGAGACAACGAATATCTTGTTGGATATACTATAACAAAATTACATAGTCAAGTCAGGACTAGAATCCAAGTCTTTTAATGGCCAAGTTGCATAATATAGTAGAAATAATTGCTAAAAAAGAAGTCAAAAGACCTGGGTTTTAATCTTCACTGGAATTGGGAATCATGCTCAGATTTTTCACTCTAAATCCAGTGTTCTTCCACTAAACCCTCCTTCAAAGGGGTAGTTAGGTAGCAGAGTGAATAAACAACTGGACCTAGTTTCAGGAAGTTCTGAATTTAAATTTAGTTTTAGATATTTTTGTTGTTGTTATTGTTGTTCTTGTTTTTCTTTGTTCTTCACACTCAAAGAAGACCATGAAACCAGGGAGGTGATACCATGACATACAATTGATATCCAATTCATATATTTGTTAGCTATGTGACCTAGACAAGTGACTTAATCTCTGCCTACCTCAATTTCCTCTTATGTGCAATGGAGTAATAATAATACCTACTCCCCAAGGTTGTTGTGAAGATAAAATGAGATCATAAGGTGCTTTGTAAATGTTGAAGTATTATAAAAATGCTAATTAACATTATTAGTACTACTACTACTATATCACTCCTCTAAGATATTTAATGAACGTTCAAACTTAATTTCTCCAAATGATCTTCTCCTAAGTAAAATTCTAGCATATATGCAAACTACATCTAACCTTTGGCTAGGGATCATAGAATTCTAGACTTTTTTAGATGGAAAGAACTTTATAGGTTTTAGAATCCAAATCCTACTTAAATAGGAAAATGTCCCATAAAATCTTCAATAAGTGAAAATCTTTAGTGAGTGACTCACTCCTTTTCAAGGAAATCTATTTCATTTGGGTAATTTGAACTCTTAGGATCTCTCTCTCTCTCTCTCTCTCTCTCTCTCTCTCTCTGTATGTGTGTGTGTGTGTGTGTGTGTTTCTTTATGTCTCCTTTTCCCTTTCTCAGTCCCTTGCTTTCTATTTCCCTCCTTTCCTACATAGACCAAAATCTGGTTTTCTGTGACTTTCAACCATTAATCCTAGTTTGCTCTCTGGAACTCTCGAGGCAAAGTCTAATCTTCTTTCTAAGACTTAATAACAGTTGAAACTATAAAGGACCTTGGAACATTGCATGTTAGAGATGTAATGGAACTTAGAATTTGGAATTCCAGAACTTGAATAATGCCAGCAGAGAATGCCAGAGTCAGAAGAAACCTTAAAATAATGAACTAGATTGGCTGGACATTCGAGATCTTATAACCTAATATTCCATTTTACAAATAATGAATCTGAGATCCATAAAATGTTACTTTTCAGGGGGTCACACATTAAGTGATGAATTCGAAACTAGCATCCAGGTCTCTAGTTTATTGAATTAGGGTTCTTCTCACAATACCTCACTGATGACTATGAAGATGAAGATGATTCCTGGATGATCATTACATTGTGTTTGAATTGGAAGAGCCCTTACCTTAAAGACCAGATAAGAGATTTTTGTAATACAGGGCACAAACCCACTGAAAGCCTTCCCTTTTTTTTAGTTATTGCCCATTCCTGAAAAGTAACACAGAAAATGTGAGAACGTTCTTAATTGAAAAAGAAAGAAGCCTATGACTCTAGGGATGTACCATGAAATAAGTAGGAAGCCTATGAGCTGCAATTTATTTTGTCAGCTCAAGTTACCATCACACTGACACATGAAAATTACAGATGTCAGACTCTCAATTTGTGACTCTGACATCCCACATCAAAAAGGTACTGCTCATTTTTATCTGGTGCTGTAGGAAAGGAGTATTAAGCATTAAGGTACTGACAAGATGATGGCTCTTAAAGATCTCATTCTACCTTAAAATCATTTCACTTTTGTTCTTGGGATGAAAACTAACTGCCCAGTATTATCAGAGAAACTGGACTAAGAGGGCATAACACTTTGGAAGCTACTTCACTGTGGCTGCTAGAACAGGAGAGAAATAGCAATTTGCCATCCAACAGGGATAAAGTCAGCAACTGTACTTAAGCCTTTGATTCTCTATTTCTCCCATCAGCTTTATATAAAATACAAAACACTTCATAATGTCTTCCTCCTCTGCTTCACTGTGGAGTGACCTTAGTATGGAAGTGACCCTGGATTTTCAATGACTATGCTCCTGTAGTTTTTTCTGGTCTTATGAAAACTACAAAAGCTTTCTATATAGGCAGGTGTAGACTCTGCTTTTTGTTATCTAAGAACCAACCTAGATAAATTCTAAGAGGCTTAGAATAATAATGTTGGATATCATGGGCAGAATTTTTCTTATCATGGCAGATTATGAAAAAAAGTCAACTAAGGCTTGTAGGAGAAGAGCATTCATCCAATATTCAAAGAGCACTGTATACTTTATACAAGGAAGTGTGCTAGAAATTGGAACTATGAAGATGACAACGATGAGACCCAACCTTAAAGGAACTTACATTATTCTGGGGGCCAGAGAATATGTGCAAATATAGGTCAATATAAACCATATATAAAGGAAATGCATAGTAATTTTTGGGAGGCAAGACATAACTGCTGACATCAGGAAAGACTATACATGAGGCAGCTTGAGTTGAATTGATGAAAATTAGACATTCTAAGGGTCAAAGGAATGAGTGCAAAGGCAATATGGGGTGAGAAATGGAATATTTTGTGTGGGATAGCACCCAAGACTAGTTTGGCTAGAAATTGTATGGGAAAGGGAAGGAGAAGGGTGGGAAGAGTTGATGTAAGAGAAAGAGTTGCAAGAAATCTACCTGGAAAATTAGTTTGGTCTTAAATTATAATTTGAATCTTTAGGAAGAGTGCCCATAGTCATGAATCAGTATTTGCTATTCATTAGCATTATTATTTTCATTTATATTCTATTCTATTATTATTATTATTTTATGCCTAGTTCCTATCACTTTTCTTGACATCTGGTAAGTGCATAATAATTGGTTACTGAATAATTACTTTAATGTATGAAATAATGAATCCTTGAAATATTGAAGAATAGACAAAAACAGTCTACAGAGTACAGACTTGGAGTCAGGAAATTCTGAGTTCAAATACCACTTCAGACATTTATTTTATTTGACCTCAGATGGGTCTCTTTCACTCTATGTAGCTCAGAATTTTTTCCATGGCATCTACTTATAATACCAATGTTTAAGTTCCCTTAGCTAGTTATTCAATGACTTAAAAATATAGTATCTACAAAAGAAATGTAGCAAATTGGGAAACAATCTTTACAACTAATGTTTCTGACAAAGCACTCATTTCTAGAATATACAGAGAACTGAGTCATATTTTAAAAAAACAAGCCATTTCCCATTTTACAAATGGTGAAAGGATATGCAAAGGCCATTTATGGATGAGGAGATCAAAACAATCCATAGTCGTATGAAAAATTGCTCTAAATCATTACTTATTAAAGAAATGCAAATTAAAGCTTCCCTGAGGTTCCACCTCACACCTCTCAGACTGGCCAATATGACCAGAAAGGATAATGATCATTGTTGGAAGGGTTGTGGGAAATCTGGGACACTATTACATTGTTAGTGGAGCTGTGAACTCATCCAACCTTTCTGGAGAGAAATTTGGAACTACACCCAAAAGGCCACAAAAATGTGCATACCCTTTGATCCAGCAATACCACTACTGGGTCTATACCCTGAAGAGATGAAAAAGGGTAAAAACATCACTTGTACAAAAATATTCATAGCAGCCCTGTTTGTGGTGGCAAAGAATTGGAAATCAAGAAAATGTCCTTCAACTGGGGAATGGCTTATCAATCTGTGGTATATGTATGTCATGGAACACTATTGTTCTATTAGAAACCAGGAGGGATGGGAATTCAGGGAAGCCTGGAGAGATTTTCATGAACTGATGCTGAGTGAGATGAGCAGAACCAGAAAAACACGGTACATCCTAACAGCAACATGGGGGCGATGATTAACCTTGATGGACTCACTCATTCCATCAGTTCAACAAGCAGAGACAATTTGGGGCTGTCTGCAATGGAGAATACCATCTGTATCCAGAGAAAGAATTATAGAGTTTGAACAAAGACCAAGAACTATTAACTTTAATTTTAAAAAAATGATATCTTATTGTCTGATCTTGCTATCTCTTATACTTTATGTTTCTTCCTTAAGGGTATGATTTCTCTCTTATCACATTCAATTTTGATCAATGTATACCATGGAAACAATGTAAAGACTGACAAACTGCCTTCTGTGGGGGGGAAGGGGGGAGGGAAGTAAGATTAGGGGAAAAATTGTAAAACTCAAAATAAATAAAAACTGTTTTAGGTTTTTGCAAGGCAAATGGGGTTAAGCGGCTTGCCCAAGGCCACACAGCTAGGTAATTATTAAGTGTCTGAGGCCACATTTGAACTCAGGTCCTCCTGACTCCAGGGCCGGTGCTCTATCCACTGTGCCATCTAGCTGCTCCCAAAAGTCTTTAAAAAAATAATATAGCATCTATGAATCATTCATTCTAGTCAAATTGGTCAATTTACCATTTCCGCAAATATTGTGCTTTATAAATTCCATATTTGAATGTGCTGTCTCTCTTGTTTAGCATCTTTCCTCTTCTATCATTCTACTTTTTTATCATCTTTCCTCTTCTCAGATTGCTTCAACCTGATATCCAACATCATGTCACTTCACTGAAGTCTTTCTACCTCAGTTGGAAATGATCTTAACTTTGGTAGTACTAGATATCATAGAGTCATAGATTTAGAGTTAGTAACCCAAAAAAGGACTTCTTGTCTGATGAAAGTCTGGCTAGCTTTGATTTGAATCAAAGAATCTTAGGGGCAGTGGATAGAGCACCGGTCCTGGAGTCAGGAGGACCTGAGGTCAAATGTGGCCTCAGACACTTAATAATTACCTAGCTGTGTGGCCTTGGGCAAGCCACTTTACCCCATTGCCTTGCAAAAACCTAAAAAAAAGAATCTTAGAAATGAACGGGACAACCTCATCCAGAATCCATCTTTGCTTTTTCCAATAAAAATTTGCCCATGAAAAGTAGTATAAAAATTAGCCTAAAAGGAATAACCAGAAAAGAAGTGGATAGGTGGTACAGTAAGAATTATGAAGAAGGATGAAGAAGAGGTCTAGTGTGTCCTGATGGAATGCTATCCTACCCAGGAAATATTCAACAACCAGATTGCAGCCTTCCCTGAACACAACTTTTTATATTCTATGGAATATTTAAAGAAAGAAATGGGGAAGAAATGTGGAAGATCAATTGGGTATAGATTATAAGTTGCTCCATTGACAATTGTATCCATACAAGTGAGATGTCTGAGATAATAAATCCACCACTAATAATGTTGGAGTTAATCTTGTACCTATATTGCCCTATATTGTTACATTCAGAAAAGCTCAGGTTTCCAAAACTATAAGGGAGTAAGTCATTTTTGGTGTCCAAGGTTAAGGAAGGGTCTCCAAATGTTACCTATGTATCAGGTTAATCCTGAAAGTTGGTATATGAGAAATATCACCATTTTTACTTTTCCCAAAGCTCTTTCTATTTTTGTTCTTGTCTTTATGAAAGAAGAGAGAGAGAGAGAGAGAGAGAGAGAGAGAGAGAGAGAGAGAGAGAGAATAAGATCAAGACAGACAGAGATGATCAGAAGTCAGACACCAAGACAGAAAAGCGACACACAGAGGAAAGAGTGACAGAAAAAAAGCAGACAGAGAAAAACTGAGAGAAAGTCTGAGGAAGGGAGAATAAAAGACTGAGATTGAGAGGCAGTAAAACGAAACTAAGGGAAAGAGAGACTGAGAATGAGATACAGAGAACTATTGATGTGAAAGGGTGCTACCTGTGTAGACTAGTGTGAGGCTAATCAGTTTGAAGACTGATGTTCTAATCATAGCCGTTTTTGGAAATGATTAGAGTTCATTAAGCTTATGTAAAGAGTACTAATAAAGTCTCCTGCGAGCTTGTGTCTGCTACATCACTGCATGGAAATTTCAGAATGGCTTCAGGCTTCCGTTAGCAAAAATGTTTCCCTTCTAATCATCACAAACTCCAGAGAGCAGCAATCTTCTTGTAGCATGACCAAGAATTTCAGAACATTCTAGTTGCAGATAGGGATGGGGAAGGACCCAGAGGTTTGGAGACTAATGCAGAAGGCTCTGAGGGACAGCATGGCTTAGCTACTTTCCTCATATTTAGTATCTTCTGCTTCCAAGACTGCATGAACTATCCCCTGTGCCTGGAATAGACACTTTGTGTTTTGGACTCAGTAATTTTTAAGGCTCAGAGCAAGCACCACTTTCTTCCAGAAGTCTTTCCTGGTACTTCTCTCACTTTCTATCCCTTTTAAGAACATTTTTTATTGCAGGGTGGCTAGGTGGCACGGTGGATAGAGCACTGGCCCTGGAGTCAAGAGTACCTGAGTTCGAATCCGGCCTCAGACTTAATAATTACCTAGCTGTGTGGCATTGTGCAAGCCACTTAACTCCATTTGCCTTGCAAAAACTAAAAAAAAAAAAAATGTATTGATTGGTGGACATGTGGCATTGCCCTAATAAACTGTCAGTTTTAGGCAAAAATTTTTGTATTGGCATACTCTGGGGCCTAATACAGTATTTGGAACATGGAAAATAGTTAATAAAACATTTTAATCATTTGATAAGTGATGTGATAGAAAAGATTCTGGATTTGAAAATGAGGTGACCTGAGTTCAAAAATCCTGTTTCTGCTGTTTTTGCTCCCTATGTATTTATTTGACCAATCCTTGTAACTTCAAGGACTTTCAGTTTTATTTGTATAATGGGATGAAGAGATAAAATAGATGATCTTTAAATGTGATCTCTCCCAGTTTTTATTTAATCATGTATCACATTTCTTTGGAGTTCTAAAGTTTTTAAAAGTATTTTGTCCTTTACAGCTCCATGAAGTTCAAAGTATAGAAATGATTATTCCAACTGTATATCAGAGGAAACTGGGAATCAGAGAGGGTAAATGATTTGGCCATTGTAAACAGGTCTCTGGACTCAGAATCCAGTAGTCTTTCTACTTACACAGGCTAATTCTCAGGGTGGAAATGCTTCATCCTGACATAAATCCTATGAAGCCATTAGCACTAATTAATTTATTTGTTCACATCATTTTATCCTTAATATTGCCATATAGCAGAGCCTTGAGAGCAGAGGGTTCAGGGCAGGTTTAATGACAACAAAAGAGGAAAAGAAGAAAGGAGAGGAGGACTTAAGAGTACAGTACTAGATATTCTTAGGTATGATGACAGAGTTGGAGGTAAAGAGGCTCCCGAATGACCTGAGTTTGGGGCACTGTATGTTCATGGATAGATAATCATCAAAAGAACTGAAGTGAATTAGAAAAAAAGAATTTGAAGAGAGATTTTCTCAAAGTTCATAATTTTATTTTATTCTTTTTTCTCTTTATTTTTTAGTTTCATTTCTTCATTCAACAAATAAGCAATGTGGTCTAAGGAGAGTTAACATAATATGTAAGAACCAGAAGAACTTGATTCTAAAATTCAGAAGCATTTTCCTGATCCTTCTATTCTCAACTCAACCAATTACTTACTAAGTGACCTTCAGCAATTCATCTCCCCTCTCTAGGCCCCAGATTCTTCATCTATGAGATCAGAGATTGGATCAGATATCTCTAAGGTCCATCCAGCTATTTAGGATAGTCCAAAAAAGCCAGTTTCTCCTCCCCACTCCAAGAGTCTAAAAAACAACTCTCAATAACATAAAAAATTTTAGTATTTGGCATTTTAAGGAATATAATAATAGGAAGTTAAGTCTGTGATCCTTAGCGTACAACTTACAAGGGTCATATGAATTCACATAAGGTTACTTGTAAAATGCTTGCCCTTAGGTGACTAATATTATAACATAGAGGTGTAAAGTATTATCCTTCTGCTGGCAAGTGACAACATCCATCTTTGTTCTATCCAAAGGATCATTCCTTCTAGTTGAATGTTAAATTGCTGTGTGTGTTTTTTAAACAAAATAATACTACTAATAAATATCATCTCCCCAATGGAGAGGACTCTGGCCTTTCCAGACTAAGTCAGTTGACCTCTGGCAAATCCTACTAAGTTGTAAAATCATTGACTGTTTTCATCAGAGCATGAGTCTAGCTGAGCACAAAGAAGTTCATTACAGAGATGTATTCTTGTGAAAAAAGGTTGAACACCATCAAGATAGCAATTTAAAGTGTTTCCTTAACAAATTTGCAGTAGCAAAAACAACAAAAAAAATTCCTGCTGATAGCATAATTAAAATACATAGATTCATATACGCACAGGGAAGGAGGATGAAGTTTTCAGCAGTAACATTTCATGAAGCATATCTACTTAAAGAGGAGGTTAATTCAATTGATAGGCATCATGCTGTGAAATAAAGAGAGCTGAGTCAGAAAGACCTGAGTTCAGGTCCTGCCTTTAATTAATACTGATGAAGTGAGTCTAAATTTGTTACTTAACTTCTCCTTGCCCTAATAACTCTTATGAAAAAAATTACACAGCAGATATGACTGACATAAGTCAAGAGAAGTTCCTAATAGGTAGTTTGAAATGCTAAATAGAAATTAGAGATCAGAGAAAAGAAAAGATGGAAAGAAGAAAGAAAGAAAGAAAGAAAGAAAGAAAGAAAGAAAGAAAGAAAGAAAGAAAGAAAGAAAGGAAGGAAGGAAGGAAGGAAGGAAGGAAGGAAGGAAGGAAGGAAGGAAGGAAGGAAGGAAGGAAGAAAGAAAGGAAGGAAGAAAGAAAAAGAAGGAAAGACAAAAGCAAGGACAAAAGCATGAGGGAGAGAAGGAAAGAAACAAACAAAGAAATAAAATTGTAATAACTTCCCAAAACATAATTTTAAAATGCTTTTTTAGCTTTATTTCCTTTGATCTTCCAACAAAGTATAAGTAGGAAGAAGAGATATTTATTTTCCCTTTATATTCTTCTTTTAACTTTTGCAGATGAAGAAATTAAGATTCATAAAACCAAGTTCTCATAGACAGAGATCAAGTTTGTGTCCTAGTAATAATATTTTATTTTCTTAATACCACAAAAACCATAATGAACTTGGGAGATCTAAAAATAATTTTAATAATATAATAATAATAATAATAATAACAAAACATTTTTCTTTTCTTTCATAGAAAAGTTTTTTTCCCTCCAAAACTTGTCATCCCTTTGATTCCAACACTTTCAACACTTAATCCAAAAAAAAAAGGAGATGAATTCCAGTGCTACCTTCTGGTTTGTCTATCTTTATACCATACATCATCTTGAGCTCCTACTTTGTTTTTGAAACACCAAATAAGGAACATTGGATCTCTTCTTGAGAAGGGCTCATCTTTCAAAAGGCAAAAGTTTAAAGTAGGCATCATTACAAAACTGGTAAAAATGACTATGCAGATGATACAATGGAAAAACATGCACATGCACAGGCATACACTCATATACATGCCCACAGGACTTTCTGAAGAAGTAGTTATTTTGTAAAAAAAAAAAAAAAAAAAAAAAAAAAAAAAAAAAAGAATCCCTGAAGACATAACTCATAACTTTGCTATATTTAACTTCCACTTGCTATTTAAAGTTTTTCAAGCCTAAATCTGGAAACTCAGTTCAGGTCCTTGAAACAAGGTCACAAAAAGTCAGGCATCAGACATCCCACAATTCTAGACATTAGACAAGAATAAAGCTCAAAATCTTATAGGATATTGATGTATATTTTTCTGTAAGTGCAAAATCCATTTCATACCATTTCCTCTCATGGAGTTTTTTTTTGTGGTATGTTGAGGTCTGAGGCTTGGGGAATCCATTCAAACCTTTCTTACTAATAATATTGCCTTCTCATAATTCAATGAGCAACAATGTGAAGTTTTCAGTACATTGCCCTTAATTAAAAAAACTCCCCCCCAAAAAACACAAACCTTTTATTCTAACAATTAATTCTTTATATTTGGTCAGAGAACTTATTGTTATTAGAATCATGAAGGAGGTTTTAATTAAGGACATGGCTAATGAAATGAATAATTAGGGCATTTTCCTAGAATTATGGCATGTTAGACCTGCAAAGGGCCAACATAGAATGCTAAATCTTAAATTTTCAGCTCTTTAAAGAATATTTGAACACTAAATGATAGAACTAGAAAGGGTTTTAGAAATAAATCAATTCAACCTTTTCACTTTTTTGATGAAAATACTGAGGTTCCTAAAGTGGAGAAACAAATTAACCAATACCCTACCTCTGATTAGTGGAAAAAATTAGAACTCTGAATCTTCACTAGTCTGGCGTGGTTTCTGGCTGAACCATGTTGCCTGGGTTTTGGCAGAATTTTCATCACAGCAAGAAAGAGATTTCTCTGAGCAAATTATAAATTGATTGACTTTACAATGGTGAAGTAGGAAGTCCATGTCACCGAGTCTTTGGTGTTTATTCTTTGGGACTTTACATTAGATACCATACAGTTATGGGCATAAACTCTCAGAGGTGGATACTCAAACAATAAATAAACAGTATCCCCTGGCCTTTTGTAATTTATGCCCTTAACTTGTATAATACCTTTCATATGTCCCCAAAGGGCAAATGGCAAAAGTCTCAAAGATGCTAATGATTTCCTACTTGGTCTCTAGGAATTTATGTTCTAATAAACATGGCATCAGTAGCTATAGCATGTTGGAGCCAGAAGTGTTCAGAGATCAACTAGTCCAACCCCCTAATTTTATAGTCAAGGATACAGAGAACCAGAAAACTGAAATGATTTTTTCCATGTAAATGGAAAAGTTCTTAGTATCTTCATCAAGGTCAAGGGAGAGGAAAAAGAAACTTCTTCCCACAGATAGTTTGTTAATGAAATCTCACATTTATTTTCAAAAATCATGTTTTTTTTCCCCACTCACTAGCATAAGAAAGTTGGTATGTTAAAAAAAATCACAATATTCCTAAACCTGTCTCCAGTGGGCTCCCTTCTCCTGCCCATCTTCATTTTTGTCAGTGCCCTACCAATATGTCTGTACTAATATTACATGTTACAAAGTGAAAATTATTCTAAACTTATTCACTTTTTTGTGCTTCAAAATATTGGTCAAAGTATTGGAAGAATTTGCATTAGAATTCCTATGGTAGTTTTTGCTATGCTAGGTTCAGAATTTAACAGGAAGTTAGAAAATAAATGTTATTTATGTTATTTATTTATGTTATTCTCCTTAAAGTAGAAGTCTTCTTAGATGCTCTGGGAGATATTTTTCTTCCAGTTAGTTTATGGTTGTGATTTGCAAGTACTCAATGGTAGTATCAACTCTCCTTCTACGCACTAAGTTCACAAAGCATCAAACAAGGAATGAGTGCCATTTGTACAGTAAATGACTTTAAAAAGACTTCCCTGGAATTCATAGAAAATGAAAAAAAATTCTTCTGCCTTCTGGTGAGATCTCTCTTTCCCCACACATAAAATTCTTATGAATCACAAGGCTGTCCAACATATGATTGCAATAAGGAGGATTATCAAGGTTATTCCTCTTATCACGAGCATCCAATGCTCCATCATAATAGAGTTGTTGCCTTCTTCTCCTGCTGGCATTGGGGTCCTACTAATTACTATCAATAGCTTTAATTGTGTATCCCTAGGATCATGGATGCTTTTTGACATTCATAATCTTCTGCTCACTAGTCATTCCTTCTTCTTTGCAATTGCTAAGGTCTTGAACTGCAGATAGATTCAACTTGAAGGGCAGGCCTACAATCTTACAATTATCCCTTACACTAGAAACAAATGACCTCTTTTCCTATGCTACAGAAATCATCTTTCCTTTCCTGCTTGAACAGTTTCTTTACTGAAATAAATTAGGGTGAATTCTTTAATTTTTCTTCTTCATTCCCATCTATCCAAAAGTGTGATTCCTCCAGTTTACTGTTTTGGGAACTCAGAAGTACTGACTCTTCCCTTTGTCTTCTACCAATCTTCATATTGGGAACAAAGTCTCCAAATCATTCTGAGTGACTTTTGTGAAGTTTTTCCAAGAGAGACAGGCAGACTGAATCTACTCCCACACCAGAAAAAGGTCAACCCTGCTACAGACTGATGACTATTCTTAACTACATAGATATGAATCCTAGAGCCAACAAAAGGTTATATTCACAGCATGCATTGGGTGTTGCCAGAACTAAATTTCCAGTTTTGTTATTTTTGTTGCTAACTTTTAGTCATACTAATAATCCTTATAGCAGAGATTTTAAGGATCCTGTTCTCCAGTTCTTCACCATTCCTGTGAATTCAGAAGAGTAGATGTCTCACCAAAAGCCCTGTCTTTCCTCTTCCTGGGGTCCTGGAGCAGAGTGGATACTCTCTGAAAATTGAATCAGCTACTTAGAAGTGACTTTAAAAGAAACCCAATAAATATATGGGACATTGGGTTAGAATTTGCAATAGGGATAGAATGGGAGATAAAAGGTTATATGTTACATGTTCTTAAAACTAGCAGTATGTGAATCTGTACCCTTGGTTTTTCATGGAGACAAAGACTGTGAGTTCTAGAAAAGTCAAGATTCTGGTTGCAGGAATTCCTCTCATAAACTCAAGGAACTAGATTCTCACTACTTTTCTCCATTGATCAGAAGGAGAGATCAGATCTTTTCCAAATATCAAAATAATTTCTTTTTCTGTATATTAGGAAAGAGAAGAGGGACACTGCCCACCTTTATATCTCATAGGTCATTTCCATTGCCATTTTATATCTTAGTGATCGTAACTGCCTAACTAAGGATTGTCTGGCTTTGAACACATGATGTTCAGAACTATATATCAATAACAACAACAAAAATTACTATTTTTATATTAATTTAAGGTTAATTAATAAACTTGTTGCCCATCAATTAGAGAATGTCTAAAAAATTTGGGGTACATAATGTAATAGAATATTACTGAGTTGTAAAGAGTGAGGGTAAACATAATGCATACAGAGAAACATAGGGATACTTATATAACCTATGTAAAATGAAGTGAAAAGAACCAAAATAATTATATAATCAATTATTGCAACTTTGTATACAGAAAGATTAACAACAAAATAAATGAAACCAAATACCATGAAATTATAATACCTAAGATTGAGCCCAAAGAAGAGATATGAAAATGTACCTACTTGTATTTTATGTGTAATTTGACTTGGTTGATGTATCTTTTAGTTTTGTTGAATTATTTCTGTAGGTGTGTGTTCTCACTCTTAATTCTCATTTTTTTCATAACTACATTGATGGCAGAGGTTGGAACCATTTGATTTAGCAGTGGAAATCTCTACTCAATCTCTGTTCTACTCCCCACCTTCATGTAGGCAGAACCACTCTTTTCCAACTTCTCTCTTGAGGCTTGCTTGACTCTCTGTAGTCAGGTCATTTGGGGCTTCACTACATGTGTTGGTGGGGGCGGGGGGAGGCTCCTTGAAACTGCACTGGGACATGGGACAATAGGAAGGAGACAGACCCTGTATTCACTAAGGCAATAGTTTCTTTCTCTACTAACCAAAGCTCTTTCCTCAAAAATCACTATTCATTCATTTTTAGTCCAGGAGAATCCAGGAATAACTTGAGTTAATTTTAATCTCTCACTTTAGGGAATTTAGTAATCCAGATTACTTAAAGAATGGCTCTTTGGGAGAGGGGAGATATTGAAAAATATAGGTGAGAAATATAAAAACAACAGTTATAATGTACTTTAAGCTCTTTCTTAATAACCTTGTGAGGCAGGTATCATAGGGATTATTATCCTCATTTTATAGATAAGAGTTTTGCTTGCCTAATATTATACATTAATTCTCATAGCCAAGACAAAATCAGGGCTCTTTCTATGGCACCATGCTGTTTCTCATCACTGCCACTATGTTTTATTTTCCTTTCCAGCTCTGGCATTTTATATTCTAAAATTCTGCACTTTGGTTCCATCTAAGTCTGATATTCTATGATTTTAATTATAATAAATCCTCTTTATAAAATATTTTAGAAGGTGGAAACACTTTCATCAGAGAAGCTTCTTGAGGGCAAATATTATATCCCAATATTAGTGATGGAGAAACTGAGGCTTTGAGTTCATTGACTTAACCAGGACCACCCAACAAGTAAGTACCTAAGAATGAATTTCAATGAAGAGTTCCTGACTCTGAACTCAGTGCTTTATCTACATTGCTATCTGACCAAAAAATAGAAATAAGGAGTAAGTAGAAATATAAAAAAGAAATAACTCAAATCAGTTTTGAGCCCTTAAATTACAGGTAATGATACTTTTGCCTTTCATAAAAAAGACAATTCAAATTATTGCTTTCCCCTGACCTTGAACATAATGAAGAGCCAGAGAACATTTCTTAATGGAACTTCCCTCCTTACTTAAGACTTTGATCTTTCTAGGAAATGATTTTAGATATCTATCTTGTTTACTAATTAAAGATATGATAATGGGTTCTTGGAACCTTTTGCATCCTAAAAGATCTCCTGAGCTCTTGAAGGACACCACAGATTCTGTGGCCATCTTAGCAGAGATAACTGAGAGGAAGTCACCAAGAAAGATGAAAACAATAAAAATGTGCCTTAATGGAGAAACCAGGAGAAAACAAGAATGATGATTCATGAATGTTATTTGGAGACAGTAGAGTGCATGTTGGAAAAACTTCAGTATCTTCTGCTACAGTATATAATACTTGCCCTCAAGAGGTTGTTCTGATGAAAGTGTTTCCACCTTTTAAAATATTTTATAAAGAGGATTTATTATGATTGCAATCATAGAATATCAGACTTGGATGGAAACAAAATACAAAATTCTGCTTACCAATACAACTCACCCATTAGGGAAATTAATAATAGCAATGAACATTAAGAAAGAACTTTTAAGTTAAACAAATCACATTTCGCACAAGTCCTCCTACTAGGTAGCAAAATGTTAGCAGCCTTATTTTACAGATAAGAAAACTGAGATGTAAATAATAGTACTACTACTACTACTACTACTACTACTACTACTACTAATAATAATAATAATAATAATAATAATAATAATAATAAATTGACTTGTCTGAGGTCACACAGCTTTTAAGTAATTGAGATGGCATTCAAGTTCCTCTGAAACCTCTATATCAGAAGTATGATCCAGAGAACTCTGGGGATTCCAAGACTCTTTCCTAGGGTCCAACAAAGCCAAAACTATTGTTACAATAATAAAACATTTTCATTTCTAATACAACAAATATTACTTAAACAAAAACTTTTTTGTGAGGGGGGTCCTCAATAATTCTAAAAACTATAAGAGGCTTTTAAGAATAAAAATTTTAAGAACTATATCTTCCCATTATATTACTTTCTTTATTATACTAGTGAAGTTTGCTTGAAGGAAGTCTGTTCCATGAGGCACTAAATCTGTATAGTAGTTAACTTAGTTCATTATTTTTATAAAATAATTCTTCAATCCTCAAAAAGATTTACATGAGGGCATAAATAACAAGCTCCCTGAATACATTTAAACTGATTTAATCATATATATTTTACACAATCATTATTTAAGATTCCTAGCCACATTTCATATTTTATGGCATTTTGTAATACTCTTATATATTAATGAGCCTCCTTTTAAACCAGGAAAGTTATCTAATATATCTCAAAATACAGGTAATGTCAGAACTTTGGGGAAAAAAAGAGTAGAGTGACTCAGATGAACTTATTTATTTAAGCATTAGTTCTTGCCTCCTAACTAGTCACTCTTGTCCCTTTCATTCAGTCTATTCTACCAGATTAATTGGCCTCAAAAACATCTCTGTCATACCTATATTCTGCTCAAAATCTTTGTATGGATCCCCATTAATTCCTAAATAAAGTAGAAATCAAGTCCATGCCCATACTACCTAAATATATTCTGTGCTTCAATTATATCTAACTTTTTTCTGTTCATAGTATATGACATTGGCTTTCTGACCTATGAAATTTGTTTATGCACTTTTCTTCAGCATCAGGCTTCTCCTTAGCCTCAAGTCCCACACATCCACATCTCTACCTACTAAATCTTCCCTATCCTTAGAGATCCAAAATCAAATGTCACCTTCTTCATGGTGCTTCATGGTACATTGATAACCCTAGTATGAAGTGATCCATTTATCCTCTAAATTATGGCATACTTAGTTGATGGCCCTTTTCAAGCAAATTACATATTTCCTTATGTTTGGAGGTCTTCTTTCCCCTCTCACCAGAACACAAGCTCCTTGAGGGAAGGAGCCATGGCTCATACTTCATTCTATTACATATAGTGGACAACTAGGTAGAGCAGTGGATAGAGGGCTGTGTCTGGAGTCAGAAGACTCATCTTACTGATTTTGAATCTGACTCCATTCACTTTCCAAGTGCGTTGTCCCAGGCAAGTCATGTGACTCTGTTTGCCATAGTTCCTCACCTGTAAAATGAGTTAGGAAAGGAAATGTCAATATGTCAATGTTTCAATATATTTAACAAGAAAATCCCCAATTGGAGGATTAGGGAAAGTAGGACATGACTGAACATTCTTTTTTTTTTTTTTAGGGTTTTTTTTTTTTTGCAAGGCAAATGGGGTTAAGTGGCTTGCCCAGGGCCACACAGCTAGGTAATTTTTAAGTGTCTGAGACTGGATTTGAACCCAGGTACTCCTGACTCCAAGGCCGGTGCTTTATCCACTACACCACCCAGCCGCCCATGACTGAACATTCTTTATAGTGTCTAAAACATCTTAAATACCAGATGAACAAATTCATCTGATGGAAATTCAATAGAGGATGACTTTCCTAAACAGGTGTAACTCTTAAATATGATCCTGACCAATAGATGAGAGATGTTGGAAAGATCTATCAGGATATAGAATAAAAGTGGCCTAAATTCCTCTAAGAGCATGGTATGTGACTTTAAGAAATTAGTTCATTTTTCTGTACTTCATTTAATTCAATTCAATATGTACCTATTAAATGTTTATTACAAAAAAGTCACTGATCATGCTAGATCCTGTAATACAAAGAACAAAGGGTTTACATTCTTATGGGAATTATATTCTTCCCTGTTGCCCCATGGAGATGATTACAATGAATCATGTACAGTGAGAAGACCAGTTCAGTGCTATTAAGACTCATACACACACATACACACACACACATGTGTGTGTGTGTATATGTATATGTGTGTATATTTTTGGCAAGGCAATAAGGTTAAGTGATTTACCCGAAGTCACACAGGCTGGTAAGTATCAAATGCCTGAGATCAGATTTGAACTCAGATCTTCCTGACTCCAGAACTGGTTCTCTATCCACTGTGCAACCCAGCTGCTCCCTATATCTTATATCTCTAAAGAACTTGAAAGAATAGCAGGTAGACTTCAGAAAAACCTGGAAGGACTTACATGAATTGATGCTTAGTGACATGAACAGAACCAGAACATTGCATACATTAACAACAATACTGTATGATGACCAATTATGATGGTCTTAACTCCTCTCTGCAATTTGGTAACCAAGGACAATTCCAAAAATTTATAAATGGAAAATGCCATCAATATCCAAGGAGAGAACTGCAGAGTTTGAATGCAAAGCAAAGAATACTGCTTTCACTTTTTAAAATTTGGTTAGTGGTTTTTTTTCTTTCTCATGGCTTTTCCCCCTCGTAGTTCTTATTCTTCATTCCCAACATAACTAATATGCAACATGCTAAACATAATTGTCTATATATAACCTATGTCTTATTACTCAAGAAGGAAGGGAGGGAGCCAGAAAAAATGTGGAACTCAAAATCTTACAAAACTGAAAACTATCTTTACATGTAATTGAGGAAAAAAAAGAACATTAAAGATTTTTTTTTAGGTTTTTGCAAGGCAAACAGGGTTAAGTGGCTTGCCCAAGGGCACACGCTAGGTAATTATTAAGTGTCTGAGACCAGATTTGAACCCAGGTACTCCTGACTCCAGGGCCAGTGCTTTATCCACTAAGCCACCTAGCAGCCCCAAACATTAAAGATTAATAAACACCAAGCTCCCAACAACCCTGTGAATCAGCAATATTAGATATCTAGTAGTGTCTCAATAAATATGCTTTCCTCTGATGACTTATAGGCAGTGAAGTATTTTGGAAGGAACTCTGGACTAGGAGTCATGAAAGCTGGGTTCTAGATCCAGCCTACTACAAACTCAGTCACTTCACCTTTGCTTGCCTTAGTTTCCTTATCTGAAAAAAAGATGGGAGTGGATAATTTTTTAGGTTTTTTGCAAGGCAATGGGATTAAATGGCTTTCCCAAGGCCACACAGCTTAAGTGTCTGAGGTCAAATTTGAACTCAGGTCCTCCTGACCCCAATGCTCTATCCACTGCACCACCTAGATACCCTGGGAATGGATAATCTATAAGGTCCCTTTCAGCTCTGGTATTTGGGGCTTAGCATACAAAAGAAATAACATAGAAAGCATTTTGAGGTTTGTAAAGCATTTTACAAATATTGCCACCTTTTATATTCCCAACAATCCTGGGAAGTAGTTACCATTATTATCTTCATTTTTACAGCTAAGGAAATCTAGATAAGATTTTGGCAAGACTTTGTTATCCAAGTGAGGATCTGAGGCAAGATTTGAACTAGATTCTTCCTGACTCCAGATATACCTAGCTGCCCATAAAGAAAGAATAACATTTCCATCTGCATGAGTTAGAAGGAGATGTATTTTTGATGTGGAAAATCAGACCCTTCTTTCTAAAATTTTAAATAAAAAAAAAAGATGTGTATGTGAACATTTGTGGTGTACTTTCTTCCTTATTTAATGTATTATATTGCATTTCCCCTTCAGTCCCACCAATTTTAATTGTTTGTTCCCAAATGCTGCTATTTCTTAAGGCTACTGTATTAGTACCTGACTGGACTGAGAAAGTCTTGTCTTTTTCATGGTTTTTTCAACTGGTCCTTACCAGACAAAAACAGCTTTGTTATAAGTGTACCCAAGATACCCTTCTTTCTGGGGCCAAGGTTTTTGAAACCAGTGGAGCCAATATGACCATTCTCTTGAGCCTAGGGCCTGAAAGGTTAAAAAGGAATCAAGCTGGCCAAGGAAGGAAAAATAAGCAGCAAGCCTGAAACAGATTTAATAAGTGACATCGTTCCTTTCCATTACGTTTTTTGTTCAATTTTCATGGGAATTGCTGTTTGGGAGACTCTTTGAGCCAACCTGGGGCACCGTCCATCATAAATATCAAGCTCAAAATCATTCCAGACTCCTTGTCTACACACAGTAAAATGCTGAAAAGTGGAGGCAATCCAGCTATTATATCTTCAAAATAGAGATCATGGGAGGCCATTATCCCTATTATTAAAGGGTTGGGGGAGGGGCCTTTTCTACCCCTAACTAGAAGCACAGATCATCAAATTATTGATCCAGACTTGTAATTCCCTGATGTGGGTAGAGCCTGTAAAAGAAAGTCTCTTTAATCTACCGGAGCAGGTTGTCAACAGTTCTACAAGTCAAAGTCTTAGAGCACTGAGACTAGATGACTTACCCAAGTTCACATAGGCAATATATGTCAGAGATGAAATTTGAAACCATGTCTTTCTGATTCAAAGTAAGATCTTTACCCACTATACCATGATACTTCATATTTATCTAGTGTGTTAAGGTTTGCATTGGGTTTTAAATATCTTAGCTCTCTTCTTCCTCATAACTCTATAACATTTGTAATATTATTACAGAATACCCCCTCTCTCAAATCCAATTCACTTACTTGTCAAGGTCTTCTTCAAGAATGAAGGACAAACATGAACATCATTATTACAGATAAGGTAAAAAGCTCAGAAGAGGTTCAATAACTTGTCCAAGTTCAATAACTCATAAATGTTTAGGCAAGATTCACACTCAGAATGGCAGAGCTAGAACCACAAAGATTATTCAATACAACTGAAGTTAGTCAACAGAGATTGATTAAGCCCTTACTCTATGTGACCAAGAGACACTGGGCTAAATGCTAGAGATGCAAATACAGCAGTGAAGTAGTTCTTGCTCTCAAGGACTTTACATTCTAATGGGAAGTGACAAATATATAGATCAGCATATGCAAACTCTGCGTGTGTGTGTGTGTGTGTGTGTGCGTGTGTGTGTGTGTGTGTGTGAAGGTGAACCCAGGGTGGTCATGGGATAGAGGGCACCAGCTGTCAGGGAAATCAAGTTGAAGATGGCATTTGAGTGAAGTGAGAACTAGGGCTTTCTCAGTCATCAGCCCATTCTTTCTATAACACTTTCCCATCTCCCTTCATGAAACTGCATGAATGTCTCTCTTAAGGGTTAAAAGCTCATTCACCAGTGTCTATATTGAAAGGAATCTAAGCATCTTAACCCTCTTATTCCTCATAACTCTACAACATTTGTAATATTATTAGAGTACTCCCTCTCTCAAATCCAATTCACTTACTTGTTCAGGTCTTCTTCAAGAATGACTTCTAAGCTTCCCCCTTTTTCTATATACCACCAAAGGTCTAATCTAGCTTATTTTACTAATGAGAACTACAAAGTAAGATGGCTAGTGACAAAAAAAACAATGAAGCTCCATTCCACAAAAGATCAACAAACATTTATTGTTTGTTGATACATTATATGTATCAGACATATAGCCAATTTGGGGATATAAATTAAAAAAGAAAGAAAGAAAGAAAATGTAGTACCTGCCCTCAAGGAACTTACAATCTAATGGAGAAGGACAACACACAAAAGAAATCTAAAAACGGAGAGGAAGGAAACCTTCTCATGACATGGAGGAAACATTAAAGAAATCAAAATGAGTACAACCAGACTAGAAATGAGGACACATCTGAGGATCTAGGTAATACCTAAGAGATATAGAAAATGCATCAGAGTTTTAGAGAAGTATGGAAAGAATCATGTAAGCTGATGTTGAGCGAAAGGAACAGAACCAAGAGAAGGGAGAAGAACCAAGTGAACATGAAAGTTTCCTCTAAACCAGCCTTTATGGCTTCCTAAATGGGATGATGCTAAGAACTGGTGAAATGATGAGAGGTCATGATTGAATCAAGAATTCAGGATCTTGAAGAAAATAGGAGAGAACTAGGAAGTATAAGGAGAAGTAAGGGATGATGAGCTGGTAGAAAGGGATATATAGGATCAGAGGAGTAGGGGAAATAGGAATCAAGGAGGTAAAACAAAAGAATCCTTAAGTTGGAGAGGGTAAGTAGGTAGAATATAGACTGAGCGGGATTTGAAGTCTTGGTAGATTTGAATACTGGAGAAAGGGGATAGGTAGAACTCATGCCATGAAAAAAGCAAGAACTACTGAAGAACTCACTTAAGTTCTGAGAACTGTGCCCTTGGGTGATTGAGTGACAAGAGGGAGCTCAGTCCTTCTTTTCCCTTGGCACCATTAAAGCCTTGACCCTGGTGGTTAGAAAAGAGTATGTGAAAACATTATGAGTTGATCAACCTTGATGGATGCAATTCTTCTCAGCAGTTCAGAGATCAAGGACAGCCCTAAAAGACCTGTGATAGACAATACCATCCAGATCCAGAGGGGAGGAAAAGCAAAAACACAGCATCTGAAAGTATACTATGTTCCCTTATTTAAAACTTCTCTTATGGTTTTCCTTCCTGTCTGATGGTTTTCTTTATTTTCTCTTAGTCGTTATTCCTCTTACACAAATGATTAATATGGAAATATGCTAAACACAAATATACTTATGCAATTTTTACCAGACTGTTCACTGCCCAAGAAAGAGGGAAGAAAGGGAGGGTGGTAGAAAAAAATGTGTAACAAATATTCACATAAAATAATAAAAAAAATTTAAAAATAAAGAAAAAGCACCAGAGCAAATCCTGATTAGGGAAAAATAATAAAAGTCACAGTTAAGTCTTTTATCCAGCCTCACTTAGTAAAGGCATAAAGAAAGGGAAATCTATGAAGAGGGGATCCAACCAGGAGCACACCTTAGAGAGCATTCTAGTGCCTGGGAAAGTCCACATACCAAGGTAAGAGAAAACTGTATGGGGCACTTCAAGACCTACCCCAGGGCACTATAATGGGGAAAGGTGCCAATTGGTAGCTTTGTTGCCCATTGCACAGTACTGGGTTACAGATTACTGTGGAATGATAAGTGGACCTCAACTCCAATGGCAATGGCAGTTCTCAGATGGGAGACCTTAGGTGGTATATAGAAAAAGTGGGAAGCTTAGAAGTCAGTGGCAGCAGCTACAACAGTAGTGTGACTCAGATCTTTGATACAAAGCAGAAACCTACTTCTGATATCTAGTGCATCAGACCTTCGGAAGAATAATTAGAGTAGGAATACCAAACCAAAGAGAAGGCTACAATTCTCCTATTTTGGGTAAATGGAGCTTTCCAGTGTGTTGATGGGGTAGACAGAGGGTCCAGCAACAATCTACTTTTGCTCAGACCAAAACCCAGGTCAGGAACTTGAAGAGCTTGAGGCTAGGGGTGGAGGGGGGGATGGGGAAAGCATTCAGAATTTGTCCTAGATCTGAACATTTCAGAAGCACTAAAAACTTTCCTTGAGATCCTAGAATAACAAAACTCAATATACCTCAAGTAAGCATCACCGAACCAGTCTAAATCTTTCCTCCAGAAGTGCTGCAGAACTCATTCTAACATCTAGTCTGAGGTCAGAAAATAGATTGAAAAAAATGGGCATACCAAGGAAGAGAACCTTATGCTTATGAGTTTTTTATGATGTCAGAATGTTCAAGATATAAACAGATAAGAAAGTAATTCTAAACTATCTACAAACATTGCCTCAGGAAAAATGAAAACAAATAAACACATAGTTTGAACATAAACTCAATAAGAATACATGGAAGCCAGAATTAATTTTTTTAATAATTATTTGAGAGTATTTAAAGGAAAAGTTAGGGAGAAAATGAGAGCCCTGGATGAAAGAATTAAAAAGAGAATTAATAGCACAAAAGGTGCAAATCTTGCTTAAGCAACAAACTCCTTGAAAATTTAAATGGACATAATAGAAGTCAGGAACTCCATGAGGCAACCAGAAATATTAAAAAAGAAGTCAAGACTGATAAAATTAGAAGTAAGTGTATGGCATCTAATAAGAAAAGTAAATGACCTAGAAAACAGATCAAGGAGGAAAAAAATTAGAATCATTAGATTGGCTGAATATTTTGACCAAAAGAAAGAGAGAGAGAGAGAGAGAGAGAGAGAGAGAGAGAGAGAGAGAGAGAGAGAGAGAGAAGGAAGGAGGGAGGGGAAAAAAGAAAGAGAAAGGAAGGAAGAAAGAAAGAAAGAAAGAAAGAAAGAAAGAAAGAAAGAAAGAAAGAAAGAAAGAAAGAAAGAAAGAAAGAAATCAAAGAAAGAAACACTGAATCTCTTAAGACCAGAGGTCAAAGTAAAAATAGAATTGGTCAGTTAGCTCCTGGGAAAAAAAAAGTCTCCCCCCAAAAATCATAGCTTCAATGAAAAAATACTACACTAAGAAATAATAATTGAAGTTCCAGGAGCCAAAGTTAGTAGGATCATACAGTTTAGCAGCCACCACAATAAAAGATGAAGAACTTGGAATATGATATTCCAGAAAGCAAGCAATACAGGCTTAAATCAAAGATAATTTACTCTGCAAAAACAGTATAAAGTAATGGGGGAGGGAGGAGAGGGACTGGACATTTAATGAAATAGAAGTCTTCCAAATATTCCTGATGAAAAGACCAGAGTTGTAGGAAAACTTTACAAGTAGAAAGAAAGGAATAAAGAGAAATATTACAAAGTAAACATGATAACAATGATAAAAAATAATCTGTTTATATTGAAATGTGAGAAGATGATGCATACATTCCCCTTGATCTCTAGCATCATGAAAGTTCTTAGGAATCTAATTAGTTTTCAGGAGAAGACCCTATTCAAACATGGAAGAGGAGTTGGAGGGAGCAGCTGACATTTGAACCTCATTCTTATCTGAGTTAGTCAGAAATAGGAAATTTCTAGTTACACATAGGGAAAAAAACCTCACTCAAGAATGAAAGAGGAGGGAAAGGGTAGGAGAGAGGAGAGGAAATTAGAGTTAAGGTAGATTAAGAGAGACATTAGTCCTAAACAAAAGAAATTCTAGGCATGTACAACTATATTTATAACTTTTTTTTTGAAATGGCAAAGAATGGAAATCTGAAAAGATATCCATAACTTATGGGAAAGACAAACAAATTAGGGTTTGTAAATATGATGGTCTACTATAGTGCTGTCCTTTTAAAATCAGCATAATAACCAAACAGAATTTCAGAGAATTTATGATGAAAATGAAACATGCCAGGCACTTCATGATTTAGAAATGAAAAACTCAGAATGCAGAATGAGGCAAATACTTTTTCCAGGACATGGTCAATGAGGAAATATGTTTTGATTGACTATACATTTGTTTAATGAGTTTTATTTTTATTGTATTTTCAATTGGGGGTTGGAGAAAGGGGAAGATTAAAAAGATGGATTTTGACTGATTAAAACAAAATCCATTTTTTAAAAAAAGGAAGACTAAGAAACTCTAATGAATACAGTAACAAACAATTATTTCTGAGAACTTTTGGTGAAAGATGATGCCTACCTCCTGAAAGACAGATGTTGGTCTCAGAGTACAAACAGAAATATTTTATTTTTAAACATAGCCAATGAGAAACTTTATTTTGATCATACTTGCTCATTGGGGGTTGTGTTTTTCTTTCTTTCTCAGGAGAAGGGAAATAGGAGAAAGTGAAGCTGATCTTTGAAAATAAAATTTTATTTAAAACACTTAAGTTATTTAAAATTTAATTATAAAACATAAAACATTTAATTTTAAAATATTTACAGGGGCAGCTAGGTAGCACAGTGAATAGAGTTTTGGCCTTGGAGTCATGAAGACCTGAGTTCAAATTTGACCTCAGTCACTTAATGATTGCATAACTGTGTGACCTTGGGTGAGTCATTTAACTCCATTGCCTTAAATAAATAAAAATTTTTTAAAAAGGGAAAAAATTTACAGATGAGAAAACTGAGGGTTAAAAATATGAAAAATGCCTATCTAAATGCCACATTACAAAGAAGCAGCATAATGTAAAGAACAAGATTTTGAAATATATAATCTAGATATAAACTTTAGATTTGTGTCTTACTAGCTGTGTTGCCTTGAATAAATCACCTCCCTCTTCTGAGACTCAGTTTCCTCATGAGGCAGTTGAATTAGATGATTTCTAAGGTCCTTTCCAATCCATGAGTCAATAGTGACTAGAGAGCCAGCCACAAAGTCAGGAAAACCTGAGCTCAAGTCCTGCCTAAATTTTTCACTCTTGTAGTACAGGTTCCGTACTGTATGTATAGAAAAGTTGTCTCACCTACAAGTTCCCTATAGCAGTGAAATAATAGATCTTCTCACTATTCTGTATCCCTTCAGGATTCTAAAATTGAGGGACCAGAACCCTGGCTTCCTGAATCCCAGTTCATCATCTTTTCCTTACAGAGTCCTCTACTTCATCCTGCAAGATCCCACTCTATTTCCATACCTCCAATTGGAAAGATGATATGCCCAATCAATGTCACCCCCAATTTAACTCCTGAAGCACTTATTATATTGTTTGCATTTAATAATTTGCCATTTAATAATGCTATTTTGCAGCATTTCTCTTTCTCTTTTTTATTTTTTGACAATAAGGGTTAAATGACTCACCTAGACTCATACAGTTAGAAGTGCCTGAGACTGGATTTGAATTCAGGTCCTCCTGACTCTAGGACTGGTACTCTACTCTTTGACCCACATAGTTTGCCCCCATTTCTTATATTGTTTTCTTGTTTTTAAACTTTTTAACTTATTGCTTGAGAGTGTGGTTTTTCTTTTCTCCATTAGGTAGATGGTGAGTTCCCTGAAGTTAAAAGACATGTTAAAAGATTCTTTGACTCCTCTACAACCTCTCCAACAGTTCTGGGAACATAACAAGCATTTAATAAACATTCATTGTTTTAGTGTGTTCACAGAGGTCATTGTTCTTCCATAATTAGAACTCTTGCTTTCAAATGCGAGATTTTGAATAAGTTATATAGTGGAAGAGTATTCTCTTAATTTCAGTATTGGACCCTTGATGGGATTCAGAGATAGACTGTCAAGCTTGGAGGCAGGAATACTCAACTTCAAATCAAATATGGCCCTCAAACCCTTAGTACCTGTGTCACCTTGGGCAAGTCATTTAACCCTCTTTGCCTCAATTTCTTCATCTATAAAATGAGTTGGAAAAGGAAATGGCAAATCACTCCAGTTTCTTGCCAAGAAAACCCAAAATAAAACAATGACAAGTGGTAGTATCATGAAAAGCTTAGTGGATTTGGATCCTGGCAGCCTGGATTGGATATCTGCTCCACCACTGATTACCAGCTGTGACCCAAGACAAGTCATTTCCCTTTTTCTGAGCGTTAGTACCCACCCACATCTGCAAAATGGAGGGAAGAAGAAAGGCACTAGCTGCCTCACTTCATGGTAGTTGAGGACTGAATTATAAGTAAGTAGCCCTGTAACCATAGAACTATATAAATGCAGGCTATTATTATGTATTGCCTTCAGCTAAGGGATAGGGTGGAGACTGAGTAGGAAGTAGACCATGCTGCATTAATAAAAGTGGGTGAGGTCCAAAAAGATTCTGTGAGGCTGAGATGTTTTTAGCTTCCACTTGAAAGATTGCCTAGATATTGTTTTCTTGTTTTAAGGTACACTTTGATTAGAGGGAAGAAGTTGGATGACTAAAGACTGGGGTCTATTCTTAGTTTTCCTTAATTACTATGACTCTTCAGGTGAGTTACTAAATCTTTTATGACTCAGTTTCCCTTACTATAAAGCTTAGCTCCGGATATCAATTCATAATGGGTAATAATGGTCTGGAAGATAATGCACTAGCAATAATCATAGCTCCTGGTGAATGCTATGATTTCAATGGCCTTCAGAGCTCCTATTCCCTTCTTTGGGCTTAAGTCAAGGACTTGATTTTCCTTCACGGTAGTGCTAGGAAAATTGAACATTGAACAGTAGGAGAGTTCAATTGGCTAAGCAATATACTCTGGACACAGATACGTTAATCCTACATAAGGAAGGAAAAACATGTCAGAGTTGGAGAGGTATAGCCTTTTGGCAAACACAGTAAGAAAATGCATGTATGTATTGTGTAAACTAAAGTATTAGAATTTTAACTCACTCTTTATGTGAGAGGCAGCCAATGGTAAACAGCTAGAATACCAACCTTGGAGCTGGGTTCATCAGAGCTTCCTCTGATGCAACATGGCTGTGTAACCCCTGGGCAAGTCACAGCTTCTCATTTTTCCAGGCAACATTAGAAGTGAAGTGAAGGAGAGTGGAGGCTGGGGTAGGGGGTAGGAGGGCTGAGGAGGGGGACCAGTCAATGAAATTCCCATCTCCATATACCCAATGTACCCTTCCTAGTATGAAACACATTATCTACTCAGGGAGGCTTGCTAGCATATTTCTGGAAATGCATGATGGAAGAATCTCTTCCTTCCCATCTTTAGGCTTCTTCTGTTTCCTGCTAATTTATTGTATAGTGACATAACCTTTGGATGCATGGTTTGTTTGCCCTCTTTACTGACAACTTTTGATAGTGTAGTGCTGTTGGTTTATAGGTGTGAGGAGAAGCATCCATAGCAGTAGTAGTCAGCTATGGTTCGCATTTTCATCCAGCTACTAGATAAATATGATACATTGGTGACTTGATTTTGGATGACAGGTGACTTGAAACCAGGAGATTCCAAAAAGTCATATAAGGTCCCACTGACAACTGGAGTTTCAGAGACAGTAGGACCAGAAGACAGATCTAGTAAGGAGCCTGCCCTGAAATACATCCTGTTTGACCCAATCTAATAAAGACTTGGACTAACTGAGCAAAGGAGAAACTTGTCCATATGCTCTGCCACACCCAGAAATAAACTTAATGGGGGAATATTCTGGGGAAGAAAAGAACTCCTAGGGCCAAGAAGTACCTCACCCTGTTTGGGGAGTGGTGGGCAGAGGAATTTTTGGAAGTAATCACTTTAAGTGTAAGTCTGTTCTCCTTAGAGACTGAGCTGATATGCAGAGGGAGAGCATAACACCTAGCTAAGGAGAGGATGGATTTTGTTGTATTTTAATAAATATTCCTTTGTAAAAGCTAATTGATATTAATGGCTAATTAATTTGGGGGAGATGTTTAAAGTCTGATTACACTAGGTAGAATGTGTCATGTAACAGTTTGCCAGTAAAAAAAATTAGAACCCCAACTTTTCAGGATTATCCATAGAACCCTCAGACTTGTGGATAGTACTGTTCCAGATATCCAACCTATCAGTGAAGTGGGATAAGTGAAGGTAAGCCCAGAGCTTATCCTACCTAACTATAAATTGCAGAATTGAATATGAATTAGCAGAGGGACTTTTCTTATCTGAAATTCTCCTTATCACAAAAAATCTCAGGTCTCATCTTAAAATGAGCAATTATTAATAATATGATGCAAAGAGTGTTAGATCCTATTTCTGACTCTTTTAGCTGTGTGGCCCTGAGCAAGTCATTTTACCTTCTCTGAATGTCCATTTTTTTCATTTAGAAAATGAGGTTAATTAGAGCATTTTCTGCCTATCTGTTAGGGTTATTAGAAAGAAAAATACTTTCAGAGTCTTTCGTGAGCTATTTTTATTATAGATTTCATAGACTTTTATAAATGACCATTGAGATAAAGAAACTGAGGTCAGATAAATGCTGCCCAAAATCATATAGCTCAGTAATTGTTATTGAAAACTCAATGAACAATAATGTGACTTGAGTCACTTATCAAAATTATTTTTATGTAATCCAAGTCTGATCCTATAAATTGAACAAAAGTACTGAGTTATGGTTATCAAAAGACTGATTTTAAGATATCCCAACTTTCAATGCCTGACACTATGAAGAATTATACTTAGAAATTCTTGAATGAGTACACAGGAACTCAGTAACTGAACACAGAGAAGTGTCTCTGCCTCTTCTATAGGGAAATCATAGTTACTCTACTCATTTTCTGTAATGACTATACAACTGAGTTAAAAGTATCCTACAAGGATGATTGGCATATGAACTGGTTCTCCACTAAAATGTACATCCTAAAACAGAATAGAAACAAGAAAGAAAGTAGTAGTCAAAACCATTTATTTTCACTGCTTATTCCCCCTCCCCCACTCATCTTTCTTAAATTCTAATGTATAGGAGTGCCAAACATTAATGTCCTGGCCATATATGAGAGCTCTCTTATTAACATATGGAATTCAACTGAGAACTGAACCTCAAGCACTCTGTCAGAAGACTGTGGATGATATGAATTCCAGTGCTGCCCAAAATCTAAAGCTCTGTAGCATCCACCTTATTGTGGAGACTGAGAACAATGATGAGTCCACAGACTTATCACTGCCACAATGAAATGACATGTGATATATACTTCAAGATGCTATAAAGAGTAGTTAAAGAGTAAAGAATGACATGGAACACTATTGGCTAAAACTCAGGGAGAGAATTGCCAAAGATGTTCCATTTCTGGCACCTACCACCTTCTCAAAGATAATCAATTGTGTGACTAGCTATTTTAATACAAAGCAGATGATTTTTATCCTTAACTGATGAGGCCCAGTTATCATATTATTCTTTTGTACAACTTCACTATTACTAAAGCTTATGAAATAGGCAGTGAGGTATTGTGAAAGGACAGGAAGGGCACTGAAATCAGGCTACAAAGATCTGGATTCAAATTCTGAACACTGTCAGTTATTACATAGGCTGCTTCCTTCACAACCTTTTTCTTCAGAGATATTAAGATTCCTCTTTGTTAAGGGATTGGAATATATGATATCTAAGATTCCATCAGGCTCAAATATGTCATGCTCCTAATATTTGATTTGTAAATTCAGAGTTAAAAAATCTGTAATCTTGTTTTCTTATCATTGAAATAATAGTGGCATGGTATCCATGACAAATATGCCCAAATTTATTAGAATGAGTTTCTCTTTTTTTAAAAGGGGAGAGCTGGGAAGGAAAAATATTTTTGTTTATTGAAAAAAAAATAAAATTAAATAAAGGCACAATAGGGATAGACTGTGTCATAGTCTTGCAGTTTTTGCTACTGGGATTCTGAGACTGGAGGATCATTTGAGTTTAGGAGTTCTGAACTGTGGTAGATCTAAATTTATTATGGCCCTGATATATTGAGTAGTTTCAGATAGGGAGATTCCAGCTCAAATACATGTATACATGCATACTTACAAAAAATATGCAAAAAAATAAATGAATAAATAAACAAGAAATACATTTAAACAAAGACAAAAATGTTCAGAATGAGAGAAATAATTGACCTTTTGTCTTGCTCTGGTCAAAATACATCTGGACAGTCAAAAGTAGCAGTGGTATGCTGATCACCAAAACTATTCAATTCAAAGCCAAATGACCACTCATGTGGCATGTTGTAGAAATTCCTATACTGGTAGGAGATTAGATTAAATGAACTCTAAGATCCCTTCAAACTCTAGGAGACTGATTCCTATGATATGCCATCATAACAATGTTCAACCTGACCCAGCATAATTGTTCGAATTAGTGCCACTAACAAAAGGTCAGATTTTATCCTACTATGCCCTTCTCCTATTTGATTCATTGACTGCTCAAGCTTGAAGAGGAGAAGGAAGTGAAAAACAAATTATCCTTTCACTCCTAGTTGGCCAATTGCCTATTATACTTGATACTCTATTCTCCTTATAGAGCTGGAGCTAAAATTTTATTCCCCCCAGTCACAGCCAGAACCAAAATGATAAGGATCTGAGAGAAGAGAAAAGATGAAAAATGAAGGGAAGAGAAGATAACAGCTTAGATCAACTGGCAACTATATGGAGGTCAAGAAAAGGGCCTATAATCAGGAAATCAAGTTGGAGGGGGGGAGAAAATGATACAACTACAAGGTGGAAGGAAAAAGTTTTCCAACTGGGAAGGGTCAGCATGGCCATAACTAGCAACATTTATATGCAGGATAAGCAGGAAAAAAATATTCTCCTTTCTCATATTCTCATTATAAGGTGAGGTGGGTTGCTATGTCGAAGGCAAAGACTCTGGAGTATCTTGATTGTTGCTGGGGAAGACACCATGGTGAAGGAGGGTCTGTGTGGAGTAGATGCTTATCTGGGCTAACTTAATTTGGGGGAGAGGTCTAACATTAATCATATTGCTGTTTAACTAGGTGTTCCTACTTAACTAGTCAAATTTATTTCTATCTGTTATGCTAAAGGGGTAGAAGTACTTCCACTACCCCCTCTAAATTTTGGTATAGTGGTTTAAAGTACTGGTTTTCCTGCCCTAGTTATAACTATTGGGTCATCATTAGTTTCTAAGTTCAGGAGTCATTTGGGGAAAAAAAAGAAGTTAAAGACCATAGAGGATTTTTCTTTTTTCACTTCTTCCTTCCTACTTACCCCTCCCACTTCCACATAGGGGAGGCTGTTATATGCAGCCTATATACTTACAAATATATTCCTGCATAATCTCAAATTGGGCATTGGATGTCCTAGGATCATGGTAATTTTTGAATCTACATTCATTCAAAACCATAGTTCATGAATCTATACAAATCTCTACCACTACTTACTTTTCTAGTCAGTCAAAGAATTGAATGTGTAACCTTTGTGTCAGGAATTTCCTTTTGACCCAGAGGGTCACCTTCTCCCACAAATGCATAGTGGGCATGTGTGGAGATATGTAGAGAAAGGCATGTGTAGCATATACAAGAAGGAGTGATTACATAGAGAATATATATGTTCAGTAAACATTTGACCAAGATTCATGAATGTAGTAGCACATGAATAGGGTACATACATAGGAAGAACATTTTTCTTTGCCAGATATTTGACTAAGACTTTCTGACTCTGTGTGACTCTATGTGATCCTACATGATCCTTTGCCAGGTATTGCTCTTTGTCATTCTTCCAAGATCATTTCTTCATGTTATTTCTCTGGTCCTATGGTCACTGCTGGTTGCCCTCCCCACTCATGCCTCTTGGCAGGAAGTTTCAGGGCTTCTCTTTGCTTCAATTATACTTGCTAACTGAAGTGCTATTTCTTCCTTACAAAAGGAAGAGTAGACTCAGCTATTACTCACATAGTTTAAACCCAAGAGGATACTGAGTTCTTTGTTAAACAAAAAAAGGCAGAACCTCTAGAATTCTCTATCATCAAACTATAAGAATGTTCTTACTTGTCCCACAGGATCTTGGGTATGGTAAGTGTTTATTTTATAGAGAATATTCCCTATCCTAGGTGCCAAAATATCTGTCACAAAAAGTCAGAGCTGCCCCAAATTACATTGTGCTTTTAGGCTTAAATTTATTTTTTACTCTTTATCCTATTTACGAAGAGTAGCATCTCTTGTGTGGGTCTCTTTCTGTTTTAGGGCAAGAAACCCTTTTTTACTCCCTGCCTTATTTCCATTAGCTCCACTGCTCTTAGTCAGTATACATTTATACACTTTGTTTTTAGAAAACTTCCAAGGGTTGTCTGGGCTCAGGGTCCCTCAAATTCCTCAAATTCCCCAAACAATTTTGCTTTCCCATGCAAATGAGTGGAAGGGAAAGGGAAGAAATAAACTGAAAGTATGTGTCAAGGTCATTGTCTCTCCCCCTGCCTAACTATATTCCTGACTTTTCATATGTGTAAAACATTGAGGCTTCTTTACATATAATATTTGTTTAGCTTTTGTTGGTATTGTTGATGGTGTTGTTGATGATGGTGATGTGGATGATGATGATGATGATAATGATGATGATGGAATATATTTTATATAAATTGGTATTCAGGTTATAAACTTTCATGGAGAATTGAACTCAAACTGTTGTTCAGTAAGAAATCATGAGTAGTGGGACTTTAGAAAAAACATGAAAAGACTTGCATGAATTGATGCTGAGTGAAGTGAGCAGAACCAAGAGAACACTATAAACATTAACAACAATGGTCAATTATGAAGAATGCAACTCCTCTCAATAGTACAGAGATCAAGGTTAGAGACATGCTATAGACAATGCAATCCACATGCAGGAAAAAAAATGAAAGCATACTATATTTACTTTTTTAAATCTTCTTTTATGCTTTTCCTTTCCTTCTTACATTTTTCCCTTTCCCCTTAGCTCTAATTTCTCTTTTATAACATAACTTATATGGAAATGCTAAGCATGATCATATATATACAGGTATTTCCAGACTATTTACTATCATGCAGGGGGGGAGGAAGGGAGAGTGGTAGAAAAAATGTGGAACTCATAAATTTTCAAATGGATAAATGATGAAAAACTGATTTTGCATTTAATGGAAAAAATAATTTTTTTTAAAAAAAGAAAATTGAACTCAAAAAATAAATAAATAAGGTATGACAATATAGCAATGTATCACCAAAGTCAGGATCTGAATAATCCATGTCTTAGTTCTGATTCTGACATTAATTTGTCATATGATATTGGACAATTCATGTTACCTCATGTCTCTCAACTTCAAATTGGGAGGGAATGGTAGAACTAGCTGAGATCTAATTTTTTTGTACTATATTATTCTCTGCTCCAAATTCCCTTCTCCAACCTCTAAGGTGCCTTCTTAATTCTGAATATTTATAACTCTTGAGCTAAGAAACTTGCTGAAAAACTCCAAAAGTGAGTTTTTCATTGACACTTCTGGATTCTCCTGTGCATTTGTGCCTTCCTTTGGTTGTTCCATATTGGCCACTAGTCAACCACTTTGTGAAAAATGTTTATTTTAATAAATGTTGCATTGGGTGTGGGGGAGTGGGGGTGTGGAGGGGGGGGTGAGCCAAGACATTTATTGCAGAACTTGGCATAGGTTTTCAGAAATCATTTTAGCAGGAGGCAGCCCTGGACAAAGTGCATTTACTTGTCTACCTCCCAGCCTCACTTCCAAGCAAAAGCGGCTGCAGTTTTCATTTACAGTCAGCAGCTCAGTTGGGTTATGAGCCATGGCAGTTCTTTCCTGAAAAGCCAGTGTGTCATTAGGAGCAAAGAGTCTCCATTCTCCTGTTAATGAGGGATCCTTTCCTGTTTTCTTTCAGCAGCAACAACATAATCCATCTAAGCCAGGAAGGGAATTTTATCAGTCTAAGTACTGAATCAAAACATCATTATGCATGATGAGCATTTAGTGAATATCTGTTATGAGTAAGATACTTCACCATGGACTGTTTGATATCCAAAAAGTTCAAGACATGTCCCCTGACCCAAGGGAACTTATAGTCTATTTGAAGAGTCAAAACACACTCACAATTAAGATAAACCAATTCATTCCTTGAGTATTCTTTAGATATTTAAGTACTTACTACTAGTTAATATCAATCTCTTTCTACTGACTCCATTGCTTATTAGATGATATGTGTTTAGTTGTCTGAGGAGTAGAACATTAACTTTCTTAGAGAACACATTGTTGTTTTTGTTGCTATTGTTGTTTGTCCTTCATCAAAGACCATACATCATAGAGGTGATGCTATGACATGCATGTAAATTGGATTTGAGTGAGGGGTGCTGTGCAAAGTCACCAGCCTCACTCCTCCTCCAGAACCCATTTGGGTTCAGATTTGATGACTAGAGATGATCCTGGATGTGAGACAATCAGGTAAGGTAACTTTCCCCTAGGTCTCACAGCTACTATGTGTCAAGTATCTGAAACCAGATTTGAACTCTGGTCTTCCTGACTCCAGGGCCAGTGCTCTATTGGAGCCTTGTGGACTGAAGTGATCTGGGAAGCATTCATGGAGAATGTAAAACTTAAAATGGCCTGGAAGAGAGTGATTAAGATAAGTAGAAGAGAGTGAGAAGTTTTTTATAGGGTGGGAGAGAAAGAGGCAATAGAGTGAGCAAAGATCCAGAGAAGAATGCACATTGAATGTGAAACCCTTGTGTCAGGAATTTCCTTTGGACCCAGAGGGAGCAGGAATATATTGAGGATCTTTCTTTTCTCTGATTTATTATCCCAACTCAAGTAGAACTTGGGAACATCACTTTTTACTTCTCTCCTAAGAGTAAATACCGGCTCCTCTTGTACTCACAAGACCCAGACCAAAAGAAAAAAAAAAGAAAACTAATACAGTTTACAATTCAGAGGAATTAAATTCATTTTCAGTCAGCTTCAGGAAAGTGTATATCTCTAGGATTTATGTTATTGTCCTGGATAGGGCTACAGAAAGAGGAAAGGAGTCAAGGTTTATTCCTACACATTAGTGTTCTTCTCTGAAATATCCTTTTCATTCTCATACTATATTTTTCTAAGAAGTTCTTTCCAAATCATTATTGATAAGAGAAAAGCAAATTAAAATAACTCTAAGGCACCATTTCTTACCTATCAGATAGGCTAAAAAATAGCAAAATACTCAAAGTTGGGGGAAGATATGGGATCCAACCATTCCGGAGAGCAATTTGGAAGACCCTTTGATCCAGCAATACCACTACTAGATCTGTATCCCCAAATAAATTATAAAAAAGTAGAGAAGACCCACTCATACAAAAATATTTAGAGTGGCTCTTTTTGTAATGGCAAAGAGCTGAAAATTGAGGGGATGAAAGTTATTTTATATGAATATTATGTTGTACTACTGTTCTGTAAGAAATTATGAGCAGTGGGACTTTAGAAAAACTAGAAAGTTTACATGAACTGATGCTGAATAAAGTGGGCAAAACCAGAAAAATGTTGTACACATTTACACCAAAACTGTGAGATGATCAGCTATCATGGGCACAGCTCCTCTCAGCAGTTCAGTGAAATAAGGACAATTCTAAGAGACCTGTTATGGAAAATGCCATCCACATCCAGAGAAAATCTATGGAGTCTGAATCAAAGCAAAGGTTAGTGTGTTCACTTCTTAAAACTTTTTATGTTTTTTCCCCTTGGTTCTAATTCTTCTTTCACATCAGACCCCAGGAAGATCACTCCTCATAGGATCTGTTAACTGCTCTTCAGAACTCTGCCTCAACTGACTCAACTTCCTATACTACTCTAATTCTGCTTCCCGCAGCTCAGTTTCAAAATCACAGTGCACCAAAGATTTACCTCCTATATCTCAGTAGTTTTGGAGTTATTGTTGCTTTGTATACAGTACATTTCAGATATGTGATGCTGCAACAGATGACATTTATGAATTTCCTTAGAGGATTGTATATTGACTTTCTCAATGATAATTCAAATGTAGAAACAGTCCTCAAGCCTCTGCTTCAGATGAATGTATTTATAGTTCAAAACTTGTTTCCAAATAGAGA
Organism: Macrotis lagotis; assembly: GCF_037893015.1. Lineage (NCBI taxonomy): Eukaryota > Metazoa > Chordata > Mammalia > Peramelemorphia > Peramelidae > Macrotis > Macrotis lagotis. Next base: position 339,671,024 of record NC_133658.1, on the reverse strand, counting down.
CACCTCCATTCTGTCGAAATTATTTTTTGAAATGCAAATGAAATAGATACCCATCAATGGTGGGATGGTTAAATAAATTTTGGTACACAAATGTAATGGAAAATCACTGTGTTACAATAAATTCTGAGTATGATGAACACAGAGAAGCAAAAAACATCTTATATGAACTGCTACAAATCATGTAATCAGAGTCAAGAAAACAATAAATAAACTGTCTACTATGAAATTAAAGAAAAGAACAACCATGGCCCCACAGAAGGGTTATGAGAAAACATCTCCCTGAGCTCCTTTGCAGAGGTGAGAAGTTCATGGACATGGTATATTGCAAGTCTTTTTAGTTCTTTTGCAGTGTGTTGGTATTTTTTCTTATCTTTTCTCCCTTTCTTTCTTTCTTTCTTGCTTTGTTGTTGTTTTATAGGTTGCTATCTTACTAACTGAGAAGAAAAAGGGAGAGAAACAAGGGGATATTTAGGAAATGTAAAAATAAAATATATCAATAAGATTGCTTTTTTTTAAAGGCTGCTCAAAGTTTATTAGTTTCTGTTGAGAATAAAGTAAACGAAGTTACTGAGACTGCTGGAAAGCACATAGGTGATTCAGATAGTAAAGAAAACCTGTGGTTTCTTTTATTTGATTTTTGGTGTTTTGCTTTTGTTTTCCTTTCAACCCCCCCCCCCCCACACACACACACACATGGCAACTACTTCTACATTTAAACAGCCTGTCTATTCTAAGGGAATAGGTGGGAGAGGAAAGGGGAGGGGGAAATGGGCTTTGATGCCTAGCACACTTCAGAAGCAGGGAGAGCAGCAAGGAGGGTTCTGCTGCTCATGCAGAAGGCACAGTGTTGGTTTTACTGGGCTCGCTGACATGCCGCTTCCTCGTGGCCTCCTGAGCCAGGTCACAGGTGATCGTGCCTTGAGCAACCTGGAAAGTTCCTGAGTTCTCTAGGGATTCCAATACCGTTGTCATGAATGGATGATTCGACTTTCCGAAGAAGAAACTTGCCCCGCAGTGGCCTGGGTGTGATTTAGGAAGACCTGGATGGTGGGGGATCACTTCGCCAGCGTACTCAGCACTTCCACGGGAGCTGTTGCTGGAAGTGGAACCCAGACGCCTTCGGTAGTAATCATGGGTTGCTACAAGTGAACCGCTGGGACGGGATTGCTGCCATGTTGCTTGTTCTTCTTGTGATGATGTAAACCTTAGTGGCGGCTCCCGAGCAGCCCCTGTCAGGCAGAGGGCTGCGGGGGACCATCACGGGTGACCTAGCTCGGGGGAAAGGGCGCTAGGCCCCGGAGTCCATTTGTAAAGGAGATCATGGGAGGAAACTCCACGGCCACGGAAAATGCGAAAGTTCTTTGGGGTTCTTGCAAGATTGCTTTTTTAAAGAAAAAAAAAGTCTTTGGAATTTAGGACTCCGAAACCTTGCCTCCTATTAAATTTAGCCTGGAGTAGTTAATTTTAAAAAGCATCCTGGGACCTGCTAGGTTGCGCAGTGGCTAGAGGACCAGCCCTGGAGTCAGGAGGACTTGAATTCAAATACAGTCTCAGACACATAAGAATTACCTAGCTGTGTGACCTTAGGCAAGTCACTTAGCCCCACTACCTTGTTAAAAACTAAAAACTAAAAACTAAAAAAAACCTATCATCAGCAAGAGGGAGACTCCATAGATACCAAAAACATAGTTCTAGATTAGGGTTGTTCCCTCTTCTGGATCACATCGGCCAACAAAAACTCAAAAAATAAGTATATGATATGTCAAGGACCACATATAGAATTCAATAAATATGGCATGTTCTTATTTTTGTTTGAAAAATAAATGTTATTATTATACTCATTTCTTATTGTTATGCTTCATTTTATTTTATTATAATTTATTATATCATAACATTTTATAATTATACTCATTGGTAATATGGGTCAAATTGTAGCATAAATAAATATTTTGTTGGGTAATCTTTCCCAGAAGTGCTAAAAGGTTGGACAACCTATTTTCGATGAAGTAGGGAGTTCATAAAGTAGGAGACAAGACCAGACAGGTAGTTAAGAATCAGACTATAGTGAAAGTCCAATTAAACGATGGCCTAAGAAAGTATACGCAATTATTCCCATACATCATATGGGTTAAGAGTGCAGTGCCCCTATTATCCAGATAATCTTCATTAAAAAATTTGACTAGAGAAGTCTTTGATTCTTATTTTTCTTTTATGGGTATTTATAGGATTAAAAATAAAATATGTTGATGTTATACAAGATTACACATATTTTATACATTTCTGAATTTCTAAACTTTTTCTTTGTTGTCTGCTAGCTTTCACACTTCATTTGGGGCTTCTGCAAAACTCCCACAAAATTTACATTTAATTTCTTAGATCAACTTATGATATATCAAAACCACAATGGGAAAAGTTGTGATATGGAAAGGACAGCTATATATATGGTTGTAATTTGAGTATCTACATCCAGGAGTATTTCAGTAAAAACTTAATGTTGAAGATTGATAAGAAAGAAGCACACCTCTTCAATTTATTTTTATATTCAAGTTCCACAGAGTAAACAAAAAGGGAGTCACTGTTTATAGATTCTGTTTATAGATTTGTGAAATCCACCTGGTTTTGTCCAATGATTGAGGGGAAAGAGTTTTCAAATGAGGATAGACCAAAAACCTCCTTTGCTCAGGGAAGAGATAAATTGAGTAAAGGAAGAACCAAAGTCTCAGAGATCATATTGATGTAAGTGATAAACACAAATTATCCACAGCATCCCAAAATACTAGAACTCAAGGCAATCTTCCTAAGGCTGAAAAGAATCAGAAATACAAACAAGATTAGGCCAGGTTTCTCAGTGGATAGAGCACTGGCCATGGAGTCAGGAGTACCTGAATTCAAATCTGACCTCAGAAACTTAATAATTACCTAGCTGTGTGGCCTTAGGCAAGCCACTTAACCTCATTTGCCTTGCAAAAACCTAAAAAGAAATTTAAAAAAAAAACAAGAAATGGTCATTTATAAAGAAGGACATAGGTTCAGTTTTAGAGGTAGGAGAAATCTTAGAAGTTATCAAATCCAACCCTTTCATTTTTTCAGATCAGGAAATTGAATCTTAGAGATATTAAGGGAATTATGTGTGAAGGATGGGGACTTCAACCCAGTCCTCTGACTCTAAATATGGTTCTTTTCTTACTACTTGATAGTTTAAGAGGCAATTCTAGTATTTTGATATGGTCGTGATTCATTGGTGTATGTATAAGCATGTGAATGTGATATTAAGTCTATGATGTGTCTAGCCTATGACAGTTAATGAATCTGATGAATATGACATAACAGCTAATGAATCTGATCCCCCTAAAGGAATCTTGCTTCTATAGCTCAACAATTGGAAAGCACTACTAATAGGAAGAAAAAGTTCCCTGATATAACTTTAGGGGACCCACTACTGTTTCAGCATGTATTTCAGTTCTTTGACACTTCAATGGTCCTATCCATGTAGGAAGTCCCTCAACAGAGCAGCTTGTGACCTATATATACCTTCTCATCCTTTATGATTCTTGTGCTTGTCATCCTTTGAAAATTCCAGAGAGGATATAAGTCTATTATTCTTTAACCTCTGGTGGGTATCTGTATAGTAATTAGGCTGATCATCTGTATTTATTTGCCTGACTAGTCCATCATCATTTCTGGTTTCCCATTCCTTGAATAGTTTATTTTATGTTGCTCCTTTTATATTTCTGTGAGACATCACAAATAATAACTGCAACCTAAAGTCGGGTTCAAAAAGGGTTTTTGACATAGGATTCAAGAGGGGTTTTGACAGATTCCCAAGGGAAAGATCCTTATAAACTACTAAAGGGAAATGAGAGATGTTTAAAGTACATTCTTCACTTTGTGAGATTAATGTTAAGAATGGTAATGGCCATCCTGGTACACAAATAGCTTCTTGGTATCCATGTTAGAAGAGAGAATAAACCCTGGCCCATAGCAATTCAGTGCAGCCTCTATTCTGTTTCTCACTTCTCATGGTCAAATATTTCCAGATACACTAAGAAACTGTAAATCAGGTCAATTCTGTCATCTTAGGCTCAACCATCTGAGAGATCAAAAAATACCAGTTTGCACTCATTCCTTTCACCCTAGGTATTAATTTGACTTTGATCCTTTTAAGGTAAAATCAATGACTGATGTGAAAACAACTTTAATGGAAAATATTTAAACAGCCCATCTGGTTGTGGAAGCCCAAATAAGGGAAGTCTATCTCCAGGGGAGTTTTTCCTACCATTTTCATCTTGGTAATTCCCTCTTTTCTCCACAAATTGCATTCTCTTTTTCTCTTGTCAACTACAAACTTGATCCAGTCCCATACTTCAAAGCAGCTGTTCCCTGCCAAATACCTTGTCCTCATCAATCTTAATTCAAATCCCAGCAAGATGACCCCTGTATAAAGGTAACATATTAAGAAATTCTTTAATCAACATCTGTTTAAAGCATTTTCCATTAACTGAGGCAGCTTGTTAGAATGACAAAGTTGGTTGAAGAGGTGATATGTCTTTATATTAACATTTACCTGTTCATATATGTTTGTGTGTGTGTGTGTGTGTGTGTGTGTGTGTGTGTGTGTGTGAAAACAGTATCCTATTAGGGGAGAAGGGGGGATTTCAGATTCTACTTGCTAAATGCAATGATGAATTTCTCTGTTGGAGAATAGTCTATATCTTCTGAAAAGCCTAAGAAAGGTCACATGTAGTAAATAGATCCATGCAGGGGATTTTGCATTCTGTGTCATTGATTTAAGGAATCATGATAAGGTAATGAAAATTAAGAATCAGGTATTTTGTGTTTGATAATGGGCTAAGATTACTGTTCATAAAAACTGACTTTCAGCGACTCCCTATGGTCTCTAGGATAACATAAAAGCTCTTCAAACTAGCAGTCAAAGCTAACCACAATGTATCTTTCCAGTCTTATTTTACACTAATCTCCTTTATGTGTTCTATTGTCTGAACAAACTGTCCTATTTGTTAGGTGGTCCCTGAATTCAATGTGGCATTAAATGTTTCTATATAGTCACAAATACTTGTAATATCCAGGCCTGTCATGTACCCTTTAATCACTTCTATCCTTCAGAACCATTATCTTCCTTCAGTGTTCAGCTTGGGTGCCATATCCTGTATGAAATCTTCTCTGATCCTGCACTTACTACTGTTCTTCCTTCCTTCAAATTCCATTGTACCATACATATCCATGAATGTGGTTCAGAACAAGAGTTCTTTGAGGACATGAATGGGTTTTGTTTTTACAGTTTTATTGCCCAACACAGTGCCCTACCACATAGGAGGAGAGTTGAACTTGCTAAATGAATGTCACTTTCTGTTCTGCTAGCAGAAAATATCATGAAAAAATTCAAACATCTATATCACTTCATCTATTACAGGTAGAATTTGTCTACATACCTCAGTGGCCTAGATAAAAATCTATAAACCTAGTATGACCCCAATCTAAGAAGAAATCTAAAATAGAGTATTGTAAATGTTTCCCTCAATGCTCTTGCTGTTTAGTACTCTTTTCTGCCTAAACTTAATTCTCTGAATTCAATTTCTTGTCTGCCAAGACCCAAAGTGTCTTTTTATTCATCCTATCCCCACAACCTCCTTTTCAATGGAATTTATGGCCAACTGGCTCAAAGTACTTGCATACCTTCTTGTCTAGACCTGATCAACCCTTCTCTGTCATCCTCAATCATTCTTTACATCCTGAATCTCTAGAAGGGGAGAGTTAATATAGAGTTTTTTTTAAGTTTCCAAATTACAAGCCAGGATTATAGAAGTTTTTGCTTGGAAGGAAATATTTTGTCAAACTCCTTTAGTTTACAAATGAGAACTGAGACCCAGAAAAGTAAATAATTTGTCAAAAATAAAAATCACATAGATATTTCTGAGAATGAATAGGGGCTGTGAGGTAGAAGGAAGGGCAGGTCATTGCCTTGGAATGAGAGTTGAATTTGGAGACAAAGGTTCAAATTCTAACTCTTTCATTTTACTACATGTGACCTTAAACTGGACATTTAACCTTCATGTTCCTTGGTTTCCTCATCTGAAAAATGAGGGAATCGGTCAACTTGGTTCCTAAAGTCCCTTCTAGGACTAAATTTATACTTTGGAGAGGGGTAGAAAAATGTGGAACTCAAAAACTTACAAAATCATGAATGTTGAAAATTTTTTCATATAATTGGGAAAAAATGAAATAAAACTAAAATTTTAGTTCTATGGGAACTGAATCCTTGTGATTCCAAGTACCAGCTTTGTACCATTATAGTTTATAGTGTCCTGATGTACCTTGTGTCAAATGAAAATTATGAAAAGTAAATGTTATATAAGTTTAGAGGAAGAAAACAATGTTCTGGTTTGGCCTAATCAGAGTAGACTTCTGGGAGGAAATGGAATTTGAGTTGGTCTTTGAAAGATTCAGGCAGATGAGGATCAAGAAGGGAAAGGCATTCTGGAAAGGAGGAGATATAGTAGAGGTACTGATCTGAAAGGTATGTTCAGGGGACATCAAGTAAGATTGAGACTGGTGGAGGGAAGGGAAGAAAGAGATGAGATCAAAGAGTTTAAAATAGGCTTTGACTGGTATGTTTAAGTTTATTTTCCTAAAGCCTTCATTTAAAAGGCAATAAAAAAATTGAAAATCTTTCCGCCAAAAACCATCTGGGAAAATAATCACAGCTATAAAACTAAAAGAGACAAACTTGATGCATTGTTTGGCATATTTCTTTCAATCTATGTGAGCTCCCAATGTGGTAATATGAGACTATAACACCAACCTTCTCTTCACCATTATCCCCATTATAAATATCTGGATTTCTGCGGCTGTTTGCTTTGGTTTTGTTTTGTTTGTTTCATTTTTTCCTCCATGTCCCTCTAGCACTTCATGAGCATGTATCTCCAATATTCTAAAAACATTTGGTAGTGGAAAATGTAGAGCCCAACACTGTATTCCAGCTATCAATTGCACAAATATTGGGTAGGGGAAGTATAGGTAGAAAACAATTATGGAAAGAAGATCTTTTGAGTTTAATGTGCTCTGAACTCAGTATAAGTAGTGGGAGTCAAGACAAACAAAATTGTATAATCACAGGAAGCATTAATTTATGCAGAGTGTCCAAGAAATCAATATTTTTTGTTTGTTTGTTTGTTTTGTAAGGCAACGGGGTCAAGTGACTTGCCCAAGGTCACACAGGTAATAATTAAGTGTCTGAAGTTAATTTTGAACTCAGGTCCTTCTTACTCCAGGACCAATGCTCTATCCACTGCACTTAGCTGTTCTGGTGCATATTTTCTTTAGCATTTATTTTATTCAGCATTTATTAATAGCGTATAATGTTCTAACAGCCAAAAAGAGGAAAAAAAATCCCTGCCCTCATGGAGATTACATTAAAACAGCAAAAACAACATATATATATATATATATATATATATATAGTCACATGTTTACATAGATGTATGTCTATGTTTATATAACATACATATTGTGTGTGCACATATGTGTATGTTGTATATGTGTGTTGAATATATGCATTTGTTTTATTGCATGCAAGAAAAGGTTTTATAGATGGGGTGTATATGTATATTTGGTTTTGGATATCCATAGGTACACATGTAGGAAAACTGCAGGAATGAGGAACAGTCACTGAAAGTTATTAATATGCAAGGTTGCATACTTCATATACAAGTAGCAGCAATAGTTCAATATGGCTATGGATAGAAAATATAAGACTTGCAGAGGAGGAAAGATTGTAAAGAGCTTTAAATGCTAAAAGAAGGACATTATATTTGACCCTGAAGGTAATAGGGAGTCATTGGAGATTTTTGAGTGTGTTTGGCAGAGGGAGGGAGGGTATAATCAGACCAGTACTTTAGGAAAATCATTTTGGCAGCTAAAACACTGCCCATGTCACCTGGGAAGATGAAATTAGGCAGCATACAAATGTTTATATAATTTCATTTATTTCCTTTTATAATTTCTCAACACTCAGAACCATAGAATTTAGAGAAATTTAGAAAATTCAGAGAAAACAATTTCCAATAGAGATGAAAACATACTTATTTAGAGTTCAATAAGGAAATATTTTTGTTTTAGTTATTATTTTATTCATTATTATTAATATTATTATTATTTATTCAACAACATTATTACACATCTCATTTTTGTAAGGAAAAGCTTCCCCCAACCTCAGACCCAAGAAACTTCAATAAATTGACTCATGGTGTTTGGAAATGGTAATCCTGCGATTTCTATATTTGAAAGAAAGAGGATTAAGGTAGTGGGGTAGGTTGATCCTTTCTGTGCTGGGTACTTTAGCTAGGGAGATGGAAAAGAGGAAGCATTGTTTTTGACTTCAAGAGATTTATGACCTAGAAGTCCTTCTTCTTGATTATATAAGAGAAAAACAAAATGTACTGCAGAATCAGGTCTGACCTTGTGGACTCACAGAGAAGATTCTAGAAATCTCTGAGAATCCTTATCATCATATCAATGATCAAATTCAGGAACCTGGAAATATTTCATGGGAATGAAAATATCTGGGAAGATTGTAGGATATCAAGCAATAAGGAACATTAGAAATAATCTGAAGTAATCCCCTCATTTCAGTGATGAGAAACTGACCTTTATTAAGGAGACATAAAACATAAATACAATCAGAACTTTAACTCAGATACTCTGACTTCAAATCCACTGGTTTCTCCCTTCTTGCTCCAAGATTATCTGGCATCCTTTGAAACTCAAGTCAAATCCCATCTTTTGCAAGAGATATTTCCTAGTCTTTCCTCTCCCCTTGCCTCTTGAGTCTTACCTCTGAGATAACCATCTATATAACAATGAATATGTGCCATATATATAAAATTATTTTTCATATTGTGGCCCACTTGGAATGTGAGCTCCTTAAGATCAGGGACTAACATTGGCTTTTCCTTGCATTCTCATCTCGAAGAACAAATGGTAAACATTTAACAAATGCTTATTGATTGACTAGTTGAAAATATTGTGCTACCTCTCACCCTGTTAACCCAAATAGGATTCCTTCAAACCTACTCACCTCTATCCTTTAGAGTTGTGTGTGTCCCAAGATTTGAATGTCCATCTGGGTCAACTGTTATTCTTAGAATGGGCTAAAGATGTAACTCATGTTGTCCTTTGTTCTGGTGCTTTCACTTGTTAATGGATCATCAGCCTGCTAAGGACACAGTCACCACAACCCATAGATCACTGTCTTAAACCCAAAGGTCACCACTGCTGCTTCAAATTCTTTTCCCACCTCAAACAATACAGTAATTTGATGTACTTAGATTTTTTACTTCTCCTCGTATAGACTCATTGCTCCAAAGATATTGTTTCTTTACTTTTTTTTCCCCTTGGGTAAACTGAAGAGATGTGATCTATGAGAAAGCAGTAAATAATAAAAATACAATAGATTTGGTAGAAGTAGTTCCTGATTGAAGATGAGTTTTCAAGGGAATTTAGAGTAGCCTCACCTGTTTTCCCTACATAATGTTAATAATTATAGGCAATGAAATGAGGAAGAATATAAAAAGATGTTCTAAAATCAAGTTTGAGTGCTTCAAAAAAGCTGAATTAGGTTTAGTCCCCCAGTCAAATTCATTTCAGCATAAGGGTTCTCTGCCTGCTTTGCTTCTTCTCCTTTGTTTCTCTTCCTTTCATCTCTGATTCCAATATAGATAGGATATAATTTCAATGACCACAATTTCCAAGACCACTCCAAATATCACCATCATATAGTGATAGGTTGCTCATTAGGAGGTACCACTGTAGTAGTGGGAAGGGATGCCCACAATGTCCAAGTTGTTGGACATTCAAGCATTCATGACATCATTGATGGGTTCCCTATATAGAATGGAAATGAAGAATTGAGGGTTCTTGGAATTTCATGAAATGAACACCAAGTAAAAATTTAGAGTATTTTGTCACAAATTCATGGTGAGCTGTAAGTAGTTTCAAGGCAGCTCTCTGTATACCAGATAGGATTGGTCTGTTTCTTAGGAACAGCTAAATACTTAGAATTCTGGAATTGGAATTTTTTTTAATCATGTACAGAAGACTGGGTAATAATTGAATCTGCCACAAAATGCTCTAGCAGCATAAGGAATGAGGCTTTTCATACTTTCATTCCTTGACCATGATTGCCTCAGTTTAAGAAAAAAAAAAGCATAAGATATCTTTAAAAGAGAAGGGAAAAGAAAAACATTCTGTGAATTTCCTCAGACTGTACTGTTCAAACTTCCCTTATTAAAGGCATACTGCAATGCCAAGTTTTCTACTGTGCTAAAATGCACACTAATTGAATTGATTATGAATTGAATTAAGCAGAAGAAATATTCATAGTTCTTTTTCCCCTTCAGGGAAACAATTTAGGTGACTTTAATATCTCCCCATTACCTCATGACACCTTAAGTATTGGAACTTTCCATCTATATAATACACAGTTCTGAGACATCTGTAGTAATTCACATAAGGGAGGATTCTGGCTTAAAGATGACTGGAACTGTTTATGGCCTATATGGATAATGCTTTTTTTTTCCTTCTGATATTACACAAGTTGGATTTTATTAAATGCAAGTAGAATTCTTCCTGCTTTTCTATGAAGAAATTAAATGTAAAAATTCCCCTTGTATTCAATTCTTCAATACTCTTCACTAACTTTAAAAGATTCACAAAGAGAACTACATTCAGGCATTTTATTAAGCATTTTGACTCTCCTATTATTGTGCTGAGTATTATTACTACATGGGAAAAACAACAAGAATCATAACAAAAAAAAAAACGTGCTTGATTTCAAGGAACTAATATCCTACCTGGAGGAAATGTAAAGATAAGTAACCACAAAATATATATACAAAGTACTTTCCAGAATGGGCATAAGAAAATCATACCAACTGAGGCAAAAAGGGATTGATTGCCTCATATAAAATGAAGCACATGAGCTGAGCCTTAAAAGGAACCAGGAATTCCAAGAGATGAAGATGAGGCAAGAAACCATTCCAGATATGGGAAAGACATTCTATAAAATGTGGAAGTAGGAGACAAAATATCTTAGAGAAAGAACTGAAAGTAGGTTTGTTTTAGTATAGAGATCAGAGAGGTGAGGGTATTATAGGATAAAAGTAGAAAAATAAGTTTGATTGTGAAATGTCAAACAGGGAAGAGTTTGCATTTTTATGCTGGAAGCTATAGGCAGTCACTGACATGTTCTAAGCAGAGAAGTGACATGATCAGAGAAGATTTTACTACTATATATACATATATGTATATATATGTATTTATGTATGTATATTGATTGTATTGATTTATGTATGTATGTATATTTGATTGTATCTACTTCTTAGCAGGAATTTAGGCTTGTGTGTTCTGTGAGTATCAAATGAGGTAATAAGTCTTATGCTCAGTTACTATAAAATGTTAGCTATTCTTATTATTATATCTCTCCATTCCTAATTTAACCATTGTATAAAGATGTTTCTCCTCCAGACATAGGCCATAGGTTCCTGTCTTCTTTGGATGGAGCCTTCTGAGCAGAGACTGCCAGAAAATGTTTAAGAAGTGGCACTTTGAGAGGGAAAAAAAGTATACTCAACATACTTTTTTAGCTGAATCTGCATTATAATCATTTTCTCCAGCACTTTCTTAAGTCTAGACAATTAACAAAATAATACATTTAGCCTTGATTTATAGCATTGTTAATTTCCAAGGTGTAAAAATGCTGACACTGAAAATTTGACAATAAGCTCCAGCTCGACTGTGTGTGTGTGTGTGTGTGTGTGTGTGTGTGTGTAAAACAGCCAAATTGTCTTTTTATATGATAGTTCTCTGTAAAGGAAGCAGTCTCAGACTGGTGTGTCAGAAACCTCGGCTTTCTTCCTTTCACTGACTCATACTACTCCTCTGACCTTTCAATTCAACTCAAGCTTTCATTAAACTCCTACCACATATTCTATATTATGCGAAGCAGTGGAAAGTCACAATTGAACAGGACTTCCCCCCAGTCTTCAAGGAAGATATGATTTGGAAGAGAGATAATACAAGTATTTAAATATATATATATGTGTATGTATATATTTAGTATAATGGATAAAGGACTAGGTTTGGAGTTGAACTATAACCTTAGAAAATTATTAACTGGGTAAACCTGAGCAAGTTGCTTAATCTCTGTCTACCTCAGTTTCCTTAACTCTAAAATAAGGATCCCACTCACATGCAATATTGAAGGGATGTTGTGAGGATTAAATGAGATAAGATTTGTTACATGTTTAGAATATAATAGTATTTGGCACATGATAGGCAGAAGCTTTATACATGCTTGTTTCTCCTCTCCTTCCCTAAAAGATGGAGTTATCTCTGACCTAATAATTTTTCCTTTCATGTTATCACAAATGATGAAGTGTCAATATCTTAACAAGGAGTTAACTCTATTATCCCTTTACAAAATGTGAACACTTTTCTCTTTTTGAATGGTAAATGGCAATGGCAAGATTGGAGTCAGTGAATAGAGTTCAAGAGTTGGATGAAGCTAGGCAAGGACTATCTATTGCCTTATGCCTACCTCGAGGAGGAAGGGAGGAGATTTTCTCTCCTTCCCCAATACTACATAGGCAGTTACATATTGAAGGGGAACTATTTGGTTAATAAGAGATTCTGCATCAAACAGGAAAGGATACATACTCCCCAAATAGAAAGATACAGAGGGTTCATGAAGCTCTGTAGAATGAACTTAAAGAGTAAGAACATAAGAGTAAGAATTGGACTGGCAACTAAGAGATGAGCAGCTAAGAAGAGCAGATCCCAGGATTCAAGCTGAGTTGAGTTACTGCATCCAGGGTGGAGCTCCATAAGGAGAGAAAGCCTGTAATGCCAGAGTTGTGAGTCATATTTGCAAACAGGGAAGACAAGTATAGTTCAATGGACAGTAGAGTATTGACTTTTAGAGTTTAAATACTAGCTATGCCACTTACTCATTAACCATCAACTGTTTGACTTCTCTGGTCCTGACTTTCTTCATTCACAAAGTGAGAGGATCAGATTACATAATCTCTATATTCTTTCCAAATTCTTACTATCTTCATGGAAAAGCCAGCACCCACACTGAGCCTAAAGAAATTTACGAGGCAGAAACATGGAGAGTCTATGCCAGGGTCTCTGAGTATCCTGTACTCCCAGAGGTGCCCTTGGAGTGAAAGATCTAGTCTGCACTGTTGATTAGTTCATTGAGAGACAGGTTTGGCTATGTCCTGTAATTGCAAACTTATCACCAGATACCACATACTGGTTCTTTGCCCTGTATTGTTATTGCTCCAAGGTGCCTCACTAATATGGGAGAGGAAATGCTACAAAGGCCAAGAGACTCCTGTAGCATCTATACCATCACCAAAAGTTCTGTTTCTTATCAAAGAAAGTCATGGGATAAAAATGTTCTGGAAAAGGAAAATGAGAAGGATGTCTTTTCATAACATACCCCTCACTATAATAAATATAACATACAAGTCATGCCACCATTAATTTGGTTGTCCTTTGAAATCAAAGGACAATTATTATTATTTATCATTATTATTACTATTATTATTGTGCTGTAATGTAGTTTCTAAATGTCAAAGGTAGAAAAAAGCATACTAATATGAAGAAATAGCATGTTCTCTTGAAGCCTCAGTTATTTTTCTTCTGCTCTGTAAAATGGAATGAATAATCTCTTAACTGTCCTGTACAGTTCATGCAGTAGTCATTAGTTATAAAAATCAGCACAAATCAGAGACATTAAAGAATTTTACAAACTGTTAAAAGCAGTGTTCAAATGGAAGGGGTTATTGTCACTATCAGCAAATACTCAGATGACCCCATAAGGTTCTTTTAGGTCAGGGTATTCTTCCACCATGGGGGTAAAGGACATCAATCATTCCATAGCTGGCTCTGTTGAGGCACTTTTCTTTTTATAGGCACCATGATTGTCTTCCCACATTCCCAGCAAAATGAGAGAATGACAGGTCACAGCAGCTGAGCTAAAGTCCCAGCAGATAGTGATTCTGTGGAAAAACATTGCATGCTGACTTTCTGTCTAGTTAGATGTTTATTGTGTCCGGACATTAAAAAACTGTGATTTAAACTGTGTCTAATACATCTTAGAATCACAGATCACATCTGAATTGAAAAAAGGAAAAAAAAAAAGATTTGGCATTCATTTAGGTTCCAAAGTAACTCTTATCTGATTAATTGACTCCATTGTTTCTACCAAACAAAGTTTTACTTAACCCAAAATCTTAAGAGGAAATTCTTGTTCATTTTGCTAATGAAATGTTATGGTATTTAAACTGTACAAAATAAATCAATATAAAATCTACCAACTTATCCCAACATTGTGTTGCATTATATTCTTTCCATAACACCATAGGCTTTCCAGAAATTGTGATCGCCTGGAATAGACTTCAAAATTCATGGTCTTAGGGGCAGCTAGGTGGAGAAGTGGGTAGAGTACCAGCCCTGGAGTCAGGAGTACCTGAGTTCAAATCTGGCCTCAGACACTTTACCTAGCTGTGTGGTCTTGGGAAAGCCACTTAACCCCATTGCCTTGCAAAAAAACTAAAAAATACAATTTCATGGTCTTCACTGTGTATTATTCACAGTGTAGTATTCACATAGTATTAAAGTAAGATTTTAGCTAGAAATATAGTACATGTGTAGATGGATAAGCAGATGAATAGTCAGACAAATAGAGAAATGATAGAGGATAGACAATAGGTAAATGATAGATATACATATATACATGTATAAATTTATATGTAAATATATATAATTAGAATAATAGCACACATCTTTATGTAATATAAATTTGTCTTACATATGTATTCAATCCCTATAGATATATAGTTTACAAAATAAATATTTTAGTAATAATCCTGATTACAAATATTATTACATTGCTTCTACCTTAAACTAGAGGAAAATGAGCTTCATAAAAATTTTGATTTGTCCAAAATGACAGAATTATTAAATGCAGAGCCAGGACTCAGATCTTTGACCTCTGCTTCAACAGTATGGTGGTAAGGGCACTAAACAGGGGGTCTGGATATTTTTGACTTCAAATTAAAGATTGCTACTAAATTGATATGACCTTGGGCAAATCACTTCCCACATCTGTAGCTACTTCCCTCAGCTGTCAAATCAGTTAGTCAGTCAATAGGCATTAATTAAGCATCTTCCATGTTCCTAATACTCTGTTGTTTGTACCTGTGATACAAAGAAAACAGAGACCTGTTCTCAAGGAGTTCACAATCTATTGGAGGAGAGAATATGCAAAAAACTATATGCAAACAAGCTATACACTGGACAAAAAGGAAATAACCAGAGAAGGAAGGTACTAGAATTAAGAGGCTTCCTCTACAAGATGGAAATTTATTTGGTATTTGAAGGAAGCCAGAGAAGCCAAGATGTAGAGATGAAAAAGGAGAACATTCAGGCATGAAAGAAGGTAAGGAAAATTCCTGGAGTTGAAGTAGATGATCACTAAAATATTTTTCAAATCCTATTGTTCTATAAAGCAGACAGTCTCCTGATATAGACTGGCTTTTATAAATCTCCATCTAGTGTTTTGCTATCATATTGTTGTTTATCCTTCACTCTCCAAGAAGACTATGAAATCAGGAAGATGATGCCATGACTTATAAGGGAATTGAATTAAATGAAGGAGGGTTATTCAAAGTCAAGAGCCTTACTCTCTCCTCTGGAGCCAAGTAGGTCCAGTGGCAACATATAGATCAGGATGACCATGGATCATAGAAATTAGAGCTGACAAGGGCCTTAAAAGTCAATTATTTCACTATTTTAATTTTAAGATATAAAACTGAAACTCTGAAATATGAAAAAAATTAATATGGATCATATGATCATAAATATTCAAATGGCAGAGTAGGAATTAAAAACAAAAACCTCCTCCCAAATTCTACTGTGTATTTTAGATTTCATTGCATTAAACAGACTATAAATGATAATCTAACCTTTACTTAAAGACCTCTAATAAGCAGAGGACACAACACCTTCTATTGTAACCCACCCCACCTTGGGACTGTAAGGAAGTTTTTTTTGTTGTTGTTTTCTCCTACATATACCTAAATATTCAATTTTGAAACTGCTACCTATTGGTCTTAATTCTGCCTTCTTGATACAAAGACTACAAGTTTAAGCTGTCTTATACATGATGTTTTCTAATACTTGGAGAGATAGTATGCACCAATTGTTTTCTCTTTCCTGTACTAAACATTCTCTTGATGAATTCTTATATAATATGAACTCAAGACCCTTCAATATCCTATTTGCATTCCTTTTCAAATTCTCCAATTTGTTATTTTGCTTTCTACAATATGGTGCCATAATACGAAACAATAATACAGATCTAATTCAATTAGGTAATAAAACAGTCAGACTATTACCTTCCTATTCCTGTCCAGTATGCATCTGTCAATGCAGTCTAAGGTTGTATTATCTTGCTGCCATATTGAGTTGATTATTAACTCATATTGAATCTTGAGTCAAGTAAAGCCAACATAGTTATGTAACTAGGGAAGTTGATTTGGTTTTTCTAGCCCAAGTTTTAAGACTTAATCTCATTTTCATTGGGATTGAATTTCATTTTATTCAACTATTAAACAGAAAGTTTAATTCTACACATATAAGAGATGTTAAAAAAAGTAAAACAAACCAAAGTCACATGATAGAGCACATAAATCAAATAGGATTCAGAAACAATTGATTACTAGTTCAATCTCCTAGGACAATAACATTTAAGCTTTATCCCTCTAAACTCAAATCTCTTCTAAATTTCATGTTTCTATCATTAGACCCAGGACCTCCAGATCTTAGAAATATGCAGTCATTTACAACCTTGGGCATATTCACTAACATAACTGTGATGAGTCACTTTCTTAGGAAAGGAAACAGAAAATAGAGAAGGCAAGTATGGAATGAGGTACAAGCTCACCTCAATGAATCTATGTTCCATATGGGGCCAGCTGTTATTTGTCCTTGTTTTTCAAAGAGGACCAATGACATCATGGAGTGATGTCTTGACTCATGCTTTCATTGGATTTAAGTGAGATAGAGTTGTACAAAGGTATCTCTCTTCCAGAGTCATTGAAATCCAGTACCAAGACAAAAGTCAAGACAACCTTGAATTCAGTGGATGAGCTTGGTATCTTCAATGTCTGACAAAACTTTGAGGGCTACACAATGCCTTCTTCAGACATTTTCATAGTCATTCTCATCCACTCATTCAGCCAAGAAATTTTTACATGCTTAGGATAGATATCCCCCTAACTCACCAACAGGTGAAGTCAGGTTAGAGGTCAGTCAGTTATCCTGGATTAGTCATCTGCTGAGATGATTTTACCAAGGTGTGGCCATTGCACATCTTGTGACTTCTTGGAGCCACAGTCTATTGTTGGAAAGAGCACAACTTAATTATCTACCCCTTCTCTAGCCCTCTACCTTTCATAAGACATAGGACAATTACTGTCCAGAGAGTAAATTTCTTATTCAATTCAATCAAATTTACTAGGCTATCAAAAGATTTTTGAGCTTGACCATCATTCAGTATAATACCTATCTTCTGGATATGTGTCATTTGCAAATTTGAGAAATATTCCATTTATGCTCTTATTTATCAGTTATAGAAAACAACTAGGATAGGACCAATAACCTATAAGTGGAGTTTTCTAAAGGAGACCTCCCAAATTTACATTTAGTCATTATAATGCCTCTTGGGGTCTGAAATTTGAAATGATCTATTTACAGTATTGTCTGGCTCCTACCTCTCTGCTTTCTGTTGGAACAACTTGAGAGACTTTCCCTCCATTATAGAATTATAAAAAACTTTGGGGGAGTGGATTGTTGTACTTAGTTTTCTTTGTCATTATCAGCTTGCTTTGAGGTTTAGAACTTCTAACAATTTTACAACTCTATGGCATTCTTTAGTATAAATCTACTATTAGGTCTTTGCTTCTATATTCTCTCCATGTCTTTCTAAAATATATAGTTTGTGGGTTCATTCATATTAGTCCCTTTGGACAACTCATACTTTTTATTCCTGTCAGAATTATTTCATGTGTCTTCAAAAATTCATTCTTAAGTTTCCCCAGATGAAATGAATGAAATTTCTCTGTAAAATTTATGGACAAAGCATTCTTCTTATCTTTTCTTTGAACCTTTTTCAATCTATTGTCTAAAAATCTAGAGTGTATTTCTGTGCCAATTTTAACTCACTTCTAAAGCTTATAAGACAGAATAGTTTCTTCCTTCTATCATTTTGATTCTATCAATCAGGTAGTCCCTCCTTATTGATGAGAATGAATCAAGAACAGAATTTCCCCTAATAGATTACACTGTCTTTTGAAGGATAAGAGTATCATTAAGCTATATCAAAAAATTCTTGTCCACCTTACTTTATGCATAAAGATATAGTTGGCTAGAGAATGGAGAAACTTTCATCTTAATTATGTCATAGCTTATTTGTCAAAACTTTAGGATTATTTCCATAGCACTATTTCCTCTATTTTCTGGTGGCCTTCACCATGCCTCTCCTGCCTGGCTCCTAGATTTCTTTATACTAATTTAACATAACATATTAATATATAATTCTACTCTCTGATCTCCACTCACCTTACTTAATTTGTTTCCTTTGAATAAAGCATATAGTTTTAGAGGATGGGGAAGTACCATCCTCATGAATAAGAACTTTCTAGGGATCACAGTGCTGAAGCATTGTGTGCAAACATTTACTGTTAAAGGAACTGCTGAGTTAAAGCCCATCCATCCAGGCCCATCTTCAATCGTCTAGATGATTTTGGAGAAGAAAGTCATCTAGACAGCACAGCAACCCCTCATTCAAATACAATTCATGTGTTTGTCATGTCATCACTTGCCTTATGTCATGGTCTTCCTCAAGGATGAAGGACAAACATCTTCATCATCATCATAGTTGTAACGTAATCTTCCAGTCAGTGTGCCTCATTCCACCAGGGTCAGTGATATTCTACCTATGAGATCATAGTGATATCCTTGTGTAAAAATCTTGCTTGTTACTTATTCTTTATTGGATTTAACAGAACCTTCCTTAATTGCCTGCCCTGGACTATCAAGTCTGTTTAGACTACAGTACCATCTGTCCATGTCACTACTAAAAGAACTCTACCTGCTACTGACAACAAGGTGAACTCCCTAAAATAATATCTCATATCTACATGATGTGCTAAAGTTTAAAAATAATATTACCCTCAATAACCTTTGAATAAGTCTTAATTTTTCTGAAACTATTTCCTCAGGTGTAAAATAGGGTTTGCTTGTGCTAATTTTGTCACGTTGTATAGAATATCAAATGATATAAGAAATAATATATACACACACACACACACACACACACACACACACACACACACACAATTAGTATCATCATGCCCATTCCATAAGAGAACAGAGACTCAGTCAGGTTAAATGAAAAATATCTTAAGACTTAGCTAGGAATATTCATTAACCATATCCAGACCCATTCAGTACCACTATTCCATGGCCAGACTGAATAATATATAAAAAAATTTACAACTGCCCAGTGGCTAACAGCAGGGACCTCAGGACCATATCTTATTTAGTTTCAAAATTGTCTGAGTACAATATTATGGTACCTTACACATAGCAGGTGACTAATTGCTTTATTCATTATTCCTTTATTGATAGATACAATTCAAGTCTCTAGTTTAACTTGGGAGAAGAATAAATGGGGACAATAGGGAGAGCAAATTGATTTATTGGAAAAATTAGATATTTTGTATGGGATATAGGAAATAGAACTAGAAGTATAATGGAAATGTTTAGTACACTGTGATTTCAGATAAGGTTTTTCTTATATTTATGGAAAACATTCTCTACCATCCCCTCTTTTCACTTTATCTTAAGCATGTCCATGGATATATATCAGATTATTAGGCATAAGAAATGACTAGCTGGTTGATTTTGGAAAGAGATGGAAAGACTTGCATTAAGTAATGAAGAGTGAAATGAGCTAAATCAAGAGAATATTTTATATAGTCACAACAGTGTTATTCAAAGAACAACTGTGAATGACTAAATAATTTTTGAGTATTATAAATACTTAAATGAACTATAAAAGATCTAAGAAAGAAGATACTGTCCATCTCCAGAGAAAGAATTGATAAATAGAAATTTGCAAAATATGGATTTTATATATATACATTTATATATATATACAAAGTCATAAATTTATATGCATATTTATATATCTACATATTTATAGTATCTATATATATTATGTATGTATTGTATATGGGTATGTATATATTAATGACACAGGCACATCTATCTGTGTCAAATGGCACAATGCAGATTGGGAGAGAGGAAAAAGTTCATAGCAGAAAACAAAAGAAAAATTATAAGGAAGCACAAAAAAGTAGTAGTTTTGAAAACAATTGTACTATTTATTACAGGGTTTTTTTTTCAGTAAATGGTGTGAAATGGGGGAAGGGGGAATGATTATGTAACTTAATGTAGTAGATCTCCATGTAAAGTTTCCCCTAATAATTCATCATAATATACTCAACACCTTACCATCACAGAACAAGCTATGGTAGGTCCTTGTCAAATAGAAAGACTTCAAGTTTAAACTACTTTAGAGACTCAATCTATTATGCAAGGAGTAGCCAAACTAAGTACAGACTCATCAAACAAAGAAAGACTTAGCCAAAAGTGTTGATCTGAATGGTTGTAGAAGGCTATGATAGTCCTCTATCCCGGGCAGCTTCCTTCTACCTCCATAATAGCAATAGTAGAGTGGTAGGAAAGGTAATAGAAGTCTCTCAAAAGTCATCATTCTATAAAGATGATATTCTACAACCATTAATTCTTTGTTTATAATAACAAAACGATACAGTAGGGGAGGAACTGAATCACATCCATAGTGACAATCTTGGTATGAATGAAAACAGAAGTTATAAAGCTGCAGATAAGTAGGAAAAACAGATGCTCATAGATGCTCCTCAAGAGGTAAATAAAAGATCTGGCAGTGTTGGTATCATTATGCCTGCCCCTTAATCCCCCAAAGATTTCATGGGAAATGTGGACATCTTATCTTGAAATACTAACAATAAGCATGATCAACCATTCCACCATTAAAAAACCCCACAATTTTATGTAGTAACATGCAGCAAGAAAGAATGAAGAAGCAGTGAAGGAATATGAGTTATTGTGTTAAAGTGGATTTAGATCTGCACTTAAAAGTCTAAATCCTACTTGTTTACTATCTCAGTGACTCTGGACAAGTCCCTTAGATATAATTCTATTCACCCTCCAGTCTTGCTAGGAGGTACAAATAAGAGAATATATGTAAAAAACTTTGCAAATCTTAAAGCACCATATACACATAAGCTTTATTGTTATTATTAGTTGTTATTATTATTATTATTATTATTATTATTATTAACTATAAAATGAAGAACTTGGCTTTTTTTGGCCTTTCAGGTCTCTTTGAGCTCAAATCTATGATCTGTGTTCTATGAAATTTTATGAATATTTTGAGAAGATCCTCCAAACTTAGTGAATATATATACTTTAATATTTTGTGACTTTCCAGAAGATCATGGCAAAAAAAAAAGAAATTTCAAAACATATTCTTTGGTCAAGAAATGAAAAAAACAAAGTTTTAAAAACTTCTCAGCAGTCTCATACTGATAACATAATAAATCCATATTTCCATAACAGTTTAAACTTTGTAAATGTTTTCTTCATATTAACTAGGTAATACAAATATTATTAGCAGCAGTTTACAGAGGACATTAAGGTACTCATAAGTTGTGACCTATTCATGATCAAATAGGGAATAGATTTCTTCAAAATGATGTAACCTGGGTCCCCTGACTATAAGTTCAAGAATCCACACCCTATAACTAAATCATACAGATGTTCTTCAAGAATTGAGTTCAACAGTTCCAAAGGTTCCACATTGAAAAATGCTATCTACCACCAGAGAACTGATGAACTGAGTGCAGATTGAAGCATACATTTTTAACTTGTCAAATTTATCTTGGTTTTTGTTTTGCTTGTGGGTTTTTTTGGCAACATGGGTTATATGGAAATGTGTTTTGCATGACTTTACATGAATAATAAATATAAAATTGTTTACTTTCCCAAAGAGGAGCAGGGGTGGAGGGAGAAATAGAATTTGGAACTCAAAATTTTAAAAGATGAATTTTATTGTTTTTACATGTAATCAAAAAATGTTTAATTAAATAAAAATTATATTTTACCAAAAAAAGAATTGAGCCAGAATGGCCTAGAGTTGGTTAAAGTCATGGCACTTAATGAAATTGGTTATATCGTAATTGATATCAATGATGTTTACCAATATATAGGAGTTTTTTCATCTGTCTTGTGGAGTCAGGTCATTAAGTGGTTAGATAAAAAATAGAAATTGATTCCAACTTAGGGAAAAAGGATAAAGGTAAGAAAATCATAATATACTTACTTATAGTAGCTACATGTTTTGATTGAATGAGATACTGATTCTGAAAAATAAGAAATGGACAATAAAGATATAATTTAACTATATCATTGAGTTCATGGATGTAAAATCAAAAAGGAATTTAGAATTTTTAGAAACTGCATCATTCAGCAAGCATTTGATCACCTTAGCAAAGGTTAAGAAATGATAGTCAAATGTAAAAAAGGCATAAATTATAAAATCATTTATAAAATATTATGAGGAGAAAATGAGTGGAAGGCTATATTTCTCACAAGAAAATAAAAACAGGTAAGAAAATATGATCTTTCAGGAATATTGGAGTTATAACTTAATAAGATAGATCATCCTGAATGTATTTATAAATGAAGAGGAAAGAAAACAGACATGAAATTGAACAGTTAAACTTGCATTTCTAAAGATGAATATTATTGTTAATGATGAAAATAGAATCACAAGGTGTATAAGGCACACTTGAAGTAGCTGGTATGCTATGTGAAGAAGTGAACATCTTATTCAAAGAGATGAAATTAGTATGCCTTCTAGTGTATCAGAACATTACAAAGATAACCAAATCAGATCAAATATGGGATGCAAAAAATTGTGCAGGAAGTGAAACACTTTTAAAGTTATTCATGAATCAGTTTTAATACTTCAAGAAGGGTAAGATTACTAAAGATTTTCTAAAGATCAATAGTTCTTTTTATAAAGAAAAAAAGACAAGATGCCTGAAAGATAACAATAGTTATCAACCTATGCGCCTGTTTTCTCTTTATAAAAAATTTTATGTGAATTTTCTATGCAGACATGAAGGTACCCTTGAAGAAAACATGAGAAAAGAGCAAGCTAGATTTTTTCCAACATAATATTCATGGCCATACAGACAAATGAAAAGTTAAAAGAATGGGAAATATTTTTATATCTCCTATTTATAAAAAAAAAAAAAACAAGAAAACCAGGGGTGGCTAGGTGGCGCAGTGTATAAAGCACCTGCCCTGGTGTCAGGAGTACCTGGGTTCAAATCCAGTCTCAGACACTTAATAATTACCTAGCTGTGTGGCCTTGGGCAAGCCACTTAACCCCATTTGCCTTGCAAAAAAAGCCTAAAAAAACCCAAGAAAACCTTGAATTGCTCAAAGAAAGCAGTTTTAGGAAGGAATTGTGCAAGTTATCTCATAGATTTGTAATAATAAAACAAAATTATGACACTTCCAATCACAGGGACGAACTTGCTCAATGGTCCATTGAGTCTCAAAATCAAGAAATATTTTAAAACAAGGAAATAAATATTAAATTAAAGTTTTTGTCTGTGTCATGGAGAATAGTCTCCATAGATAGAAGATGGATTAGGCCATGGAATAATACAGAGGAACCTCAGTGAAAATGCCTGGTCCTTAAGAAAATATGAGTCTAGCCATTCATGTTATAAAAACAAAATGGATACAAATGTATTTAAAGATTATCACATACAATTAGAACTTTATTTCATCTCAGAGAAAATTAAACTCAGACACATGAAGAAATCGATAAATAATTCACAATAGTCCCAGCTCATTCATTATATTATACCTGGAAAGTAAAGATCTTTTTTTAATGGAACTGGTCACATAATTTGCATTTACTTTGTATCTACTTGTCTGAAAAATTAATAATAATTTACCATGGAGAGTTGATAAGATCAAGATCTTTACACAGCCAGAACTTGGCTTACTTTAGTCTTCCATGTGTAAGAGTGAGCCTAATGACTATCCTCTAGTAAGAATTGCAAATCAAGAAATCCTCCATGAATTAAAGATTCTTACTATTTCTTCTCAAGAAGATTTATGTTCCTCAACAGAGGACCCTCCAAATAATTCAGTAGTTTCCTGATCATTGCTGCTCCATAATTTTAACACCTGAGGTCATTCAGTTCTTTCACTCATAGACAAGTAGATATGGATACATCTCACAGAACACTGCAATTTCATCTCAGACAATAAAATAAAAATCAAAGGTAACCCAAGCAGCAATGGGAAGACATATATTGAGTGTAAAGAAGGCTGCAGCATATTATTAACACCATCTTTCATGCCAAAATGTATTACTGGAAAAGGAGGAAGACCAAGATAGAGGATAGTAGTACTACACTAAGATCCACAAAATATAGGGTTTAACTTAAAACTTTTGGGTCTCACTATAAAAATAATAATAAATAGTAATCCTATAAGACTGGTGAAAAGGTTACATTTCTAAAGAAGATTAACAGAAAGATACAGATTTGATAGGAAGGGATGGAAAGGTTCTGGCCCAAACCAATGGGAA
The DNA here is from genome assembly GCF_037893015.1 of Macrotis lagotis. NCBI lineage: Eukaryota > Metazoa > Chordata > Mammalia > Peramelemorphia > Peramelidae > Macrotis > Macrotis lagotis. Next base: position 339,646,150 of record NC_133658.1, on the reverse strand, counting down.
AAAAACCCATGACAGTGAGATAAAAGAAAAACCAACAGTAGAATTGATTTGATAATAATTTCAGAGATAGAAAAGGGAGAGAGGGAAGGAGCAAGGAAATTGGTATGAAAATGACCAGACTATAATGAGAAATTTGAGTGGGGGCAACTAAACAGAAAGAACCATAAGATGAGCTCATAAATCAGGAAGGACAACACCTGCTCCAGGGCAGAAGCTCCAGGGTTGAGAGACTTAAGACCCCCAAGAACTAGGTCTCCCGAGAATGAAGAAGCAACAGATAGAACAGATAGCAAGATGATAGCTAGTTTGGAATCACTAATCCACTGACTAGAGTATAATGTACAAAAGTAGTAAAGTCCTGGGTTTTAATTCTATTCTTTCCACTTGCTAATTGCATAAACTTGGCAAGGCACCAAACCTCTCCAAATCAGTAAACTCACCTGAAAAATAAAATTTATAGTCCTCATCCAGAGGTTATTGAGGAGTAAAGGAGATATAGTCCTCATCCAGAGGTTATTGAGGAGTAAAGGAGATAACCATAGTGAAAGTACTTTGTGAATGGGAAAGAACTACACTCTGGAAGGGCTTGTTATCCCTGGGGATGGTTATTTGACTTGAAATTGTCTCTTTTTGAAGCCCATTCTCACATAATACCACAGTGGGGAAAATGTAAGGGAAAGAAAACCTGGTTTCTAGTAGCTCTCCCTTTTCTCCCTGCCTCACCCTTCAACCATGCTTTTTGCTACTTTGATTTGACACATAATTCATTCATCTAGATATTTGGGGGGATGATACTTTGTGACCTTCCTCCTGAAATAAAAGAACTATAGAGGACAAAAGAAAGGGTCCCAGTGCCTCATGACTGAGTGGGATAAATTCCGAGATTTCTTCAGTAGAATATTAGAGATTAGAAAACATTTGGACGCTATGCCCCTCCTTCCTTGACAAAGCAATTTCTGGGATATTAGTGAAGAGTCAACTGACCCCATCTTATCTGTTGAAGTCTGGATGTCCATTCAATTCCTGGGGCTGAAGGGGTATTCTGGTTCCGGTTTGAATTAAATGCTCTTTTCCTTAGATTAATTTAGGCATCTAGATTGTGAAGACCACATTCCTCATTAATGAGGGTGGGGGGAGGGGATCGCGTTAGGAGAAATGTGATAATTGGGTCTTTTGCTTTTGTCTTAATCTCTGTATTGATTGGGGTCCATGCCTGAGAAACGAATAAAACTTTCTCTTCATGCCTTGAGAGATCTCCGAAATTTATTTAAGTGGCACCCGTCCCACACATGACCACTACGGTTAACACTAAAGCCACCATCTCTATCCTCTCCCCCAGACCATTCCCCTGCCGGTTGAGCAGGCTTCAGTTTCCCAAACTTTTGCCCCTTTTCCTCCCTAATCCTTCACTTCCTCCACAGCATCGTTTTCCATTTCAGCCCAGGCATCCTATCATTGCCTGGATTCAGAAGAGACAAAAAAACGTCTTTTGGCTTTCGCCTGAGACAAGTTCAGGCATGTTCAGACGTGTCCAGAAGTTGTTGATTTTTTTTTCAGGAGGTTGCCTTTGCCAAAGCAAAAACACTCCTCCCCCCTTCCTCCCCCTCCCCCCTCCCCTTCCCCCTCTCTCGCCTCTCCTCCCCTCCCCACTTCTCGTCTCTCCTCCTGAGCACAAAGCTGTTTGACATCAGCTCATTCTTTCGAAACCTCAGTATTTATACAGAGTCTGTGACTATGATTTACTCAGTGTCCAGCTGCTGATACTTATCTTCAAATTTCTGAAGCGGAAGGCAAAAATCAAAGCATCAGGACACAGAAATGAACAAATAAAGATGTTTCTGAGCGGTCTGCTTCTCTCATGCGATTCTCACATTTTTCTCAGCTTGCATAACCCGGGATGGTTGTGGGACCACGGGCCCTTGTTGTCCCAGCCCCAGCGGTTCATGGTAATGTTATAAATAAAGAAAATGCGAGTCCAGGAGGGGCCTTGTCCCTATGAGGAAATCGTCCACCTCTTCAGCTTTAGAAACACCATTGACGCATACAAAAAATTCTGGACATGGAACATAAAGTCTCCGTTCTCTTTCCTTTTTAGGGAAGATGTTGCAATCTATGAGCAATCGGGGTGTTTGCCTAATTTATCAAAGCATTGCTATTTACTAATAACACAAGGCTGTCCATAAAATAAGGAACTTCAATAGTAAGAGGAACTCTTCACAATTCCGTAAAATTGGAAGGGACAAAACACTGGTCATCCAATACATAGACCCTTCCCCATTATACATGTACGAAAATGAAGTTCCTCAGGGACAGGATTTGTCCAAAGTGGAGCCTGGGATAAGACTCAAGGGTCCTGACTCTCAGACGAGCATTGCAAGAGTGAGAACTGGAAGGGACCTCTCACCAAAGGCATTAGAGTGAGGCAATAGATGCTTTATCCCACAGCTTCCAAATTTGCAGCATACAATCAACACTTGCCCTCCTCCAGCATTGTAGAACAAATGAGTTTAGTACAGTGTTAGGAAGAATAATTAGTTAAAATAACAAGCTACCAGAAGAACTCTCCCCTCTAATCATAGTCATAACACAAACTACTATCCTGCCTAGCCCATGCTATTACTCCCTCTTCCCCAACTTCCCAATAGTTAACTCAAAGTACATCTTCCATTATCCTGTCAAAGGAATTTGTCTTCCAGGGTCAGTTGCATGATTAGCCCCAGGTGCCAAAATTTTTAGTTTCCACTCTAATTAAGAAATCAACTAATCCAACCATTTATTTCATAGAAAAGAAAATTTAAGTTCTAATGATTTGCCCATAGACACACAAGAAAGGAATGTCTCTTAATTCTAACCCCTATCTTCTGAAGATGGAGAACTCTTTCCTCTCACTACAACCACAATTATTCCTTCAATTAATTGAATTGCTTGTTTCCTCATTCTAATCACTTTAGAAAGCTGATCTTTCATCTTCCTCTTTCAGAAATTCTTACTCTCCTCTCCTTTGCAAATCTCTCCTAATTATCTTTTGTCAATCCTGCATTAGATTGCACATTTAGACCAGGAGAGGATCACAGTAGCTTATCACCTTCTGAAAATGAAATACAGACATCCTGGAATATTTGAACTTAGATTATATATCTGAGAAATTGTGCAGTCTCACTTAATATCAGCTAAGTCTACATTTTTAACTCTGTAGAAGAGTTCCTTCTAATGGTACTGGGACCATCTCTCTCCTATTTCATTCCAGCCACCATTTTATCAGAAAGATTTTAAAGGATTTAGAGATATGAGGGGTTTTTTTTGTTTGTTTTGGGTTTTTTTAGGTTTTTGCAAGACAGATGGGGTTAAGTCGTTTGCCTAAGGCCACACAGCTAGGTAATTAGTGAGCGTCTGAGGCTGGATTTGAACCCAGGTACTCCTGACTCCAGGGCCAGTGCTCTATCCATTGCCACCTAGCCACCCCAAGATATGAAGTTTTAAAGACCATCAAGCCCAAACACTTTAACTTACCTATGAGGAAACTGAGACCCAACAAAATTAAGCATATTATTCAAAGTTACACAGTTTGAATTGGATCTTCTAGGACACCAGCTTCTCTGAGAAAAAAATAAAGTGTTCTTTGAAAAGCATGACAGATTTAAACTCCAAATCTCTCTCCTCTGTGTCTCTCTGTGTCTCTTGTCTCTGTCTCTGTCTCTGTCTCTGTCTCTGTCTCTCTCTCTCTCTCTCTCTCTCTCTCTCTCTCTCTGTCCTAGCCCAAATCCAGGAGTAGAGTCAGCTCTTTGCATGGATTGTGCCCCCGCCCTCCTAGACATAATGACTCCTGCTCAGTATTTCCCACCCTCACCCTTCGCCCTCTTCTGCCCAACTCTAACCACAGTCTGCTTTGTGCCAGACCCCCATATATCTGGTGACATTCCAAACCTGCCACAGGGTCTCACATGGTATAGGAGCATCTGTTTGAACCAGCAGAATATTATAATAACACCTTATATCTGGGCTATCACTTTTTTTAGCTCAATTAATAAGTATTAATTGAAAGCATGCTCTGCTAGTTGTTAGTAAGAGGGAGGGAAGGAGAATAAAGGAAGGAAGAGAGAAATAAAATCAAGAAGCATTTTTTTGAGTACCTACTAGGCATAAAGCAATTTCCTGGCTTTCTAGGAGTTTCTAGTCTAGCTTGAGAAGGGAGATTCTTCCCATGAAGAATCTGGAGAGTAGCTGCAAAGCAGCATTCCAGCAAGTGTACAGTTATGAACTTGGAGAACTTTGGAGTAAGAAAGGAGATTAAAGAACATTTTATTCATATTCTACATTTTATAGATTAGGAAGCCAAGAACCATAGAGGAGAAATGACCTCATCAACAAGGTAATGGCAGAATTTAGCCTAAAATCTAGATCTCCTGGTTCCAAGTCTAGTGTTCCTTCCACAAAACCATATTGTCTCTGATAACCCATGACTAACTGTATTTTTTTTGATCCTAGAAGAACAGTACCAATAGTTGGTTCGTATACTTCATTATCAAAGAAGACCAAAATGATACCACTATATTTAAGACAAAGTACAGTGATCAGACCATACTATACAAACAATTCTAAGGTTCTTAAGAGAGACCTTTTGAGTGTCCTGGTATCACTTCTTCTGATCCTCTTGTGAGCATTTGCTCTGTGTGAGTTCTCCATAAAATGTCTTTTTTGGCAAGCACATGTCTGGCGTTCTAGTAACATGGCCATCCCTTCATAGTTAAGCTCTCTTTAGTTAACTTTTGAATGCTTTGCAGTTTGACTCTAGAAAGGACCTAAGTCTCTGGTAGCTTCTCCTGCCAAGTGATCTTCAGAATCTTCCTAAGACAATTTAAATGGAAGTGATTCAGTTTCCTGGCATGGCACTGGTAGACTGTCCAGTTTTCACAGACATACAGCAATGAGGTCATCACAACAGCTCTCTAGACCTCAGTTTGGTAGTCAGTCTTTCTCTCCCACATTTTCCTTAAGAGCTCTCAAATACTGAGCTAGCTCTTGTCTCAACCTCATTGTCAATGTGTACCTCCCTGGAAAGGACACTGCCAAGGTAAGTGAACTTATCCATTTGTTGTCATCAATGGTTCTACATATGGAAGATGTGGTGTTGGCTGATGGCTGTGTTTTTTTGGCGTTAATTGTTAGGCAAAAATTAGCATAAGTAGCAGAGAATTCCATATTTTGTTGCATCTCAGCTTCAGAGACTGCATTGAGTGCACAACCAATGAACTCACTCATGATAACAATAATAAATGCCTTTTCCATAGCTTCACAAATCAATTCTCCCTCAACAAATCAGAAAGGTCAGTAGAATATTACTATACCCTTTTGAATGATAAAGAAACCATTGAGAACCATTAAGTTACTTGCTTTACAGTACACAACTACTATCTCTTGGCTGGAATTTGAACTCAGGTGTCCCTGATTTTAAATTACTACATTACTTGTCACACTTGAATTATTTTAAAGTCAATTGTCCTTAAGGATTCTTCATAATATGTTACTGCTCCTAGGAATATTTGCATGTTAAAAGAGAAAGTAATTCTTAACCTAGAAAGAATATTTTACTAATAGTGAGTGGAATTTCAGGCACCAGCAAGTAATATTTTCAGGTAGGTCTACTTCAGGCAACTCAAATCATACCTATCCAGGCAACTCAAATCACACCTATCCATAAAGCCAATTGCATATGTTTAAAAGTATATTTAAAAAATATATAGAAAAATTTCCTCCCAAACATGCCTTATATTGGCAGCCAGAGTGGAAAATGCCAGTATTTTGTGGCCACTTTTTTTTCTAATTTATTTAGCAGCTTCTCATATCCCTCATTTGTCAGCAATCTATAACAAAACTGAAATCATCCTTGATATTCATACTTTCATCTGATAAAACCAACTCAGTTTTTGCTGTGTTTTTTTTTTTGCCTTCTACCCACTTTTAAAGCACCCAAATCATCTGGCAGAGAAATGGCCCTAGAAACCTAGCTTGAGCAGGGTCCCTCTGGTCCCTATTGGGCATTTACTTAATGACCTGGATTCCCCTGCATTTTTCCAAGGAGGTGTTAGATTGACTGTGGTCTGGGACTGGGCCTCTGGAAATGCTTTCTTGCGGTGTGGCACCATGGGTCTTGGTCTGGACTGCTTAGTATGGCTTTCACCACCCTAGACATAGCCAATATATCAAGATGACTAGAATTGCAGTCTCTCTATATTTCAAAGGAAACCCAGGCTGTTGATAGTTGGAGACTAGGTGGAACTTTTAGGAATTTAAGGTCTATGATATTTCTATGACTATTATGCATAAAGAAAGGATAACTATTGTTTGGTCAATATCAAAAATTCTATGAAAATCAATATTTCTTTATCCTATTCCAGAGGCATTATAAGAAATAGGGAAAAAATAGACAGCCCTTTCACTTAGAGAAGTAGTAATCCATTAGGTGAAATTAGACATAGACAAACCAAAAGACAGATGAAAATACAAAGGTTCAAAGGGCCAAAGAATCTTAGATTTTAAAGAGACTTAATGGTAATTAAGTATAATTTGTACCAAGACTTTATAATTTTTTGGTTCTTCATTTTCAAAGAAGACCATGACATCAGGGAGGTGATGTCATGACAAGCACAATAACTGGATTTGAGGGGGGGGGGGCAGCTGTGCTAAGTCATCAGTCTCAGTTTCTCCTCCAGAGCCATCCAAGTCCAGTGGCTAAATATGAATCAGGATGACAGAAGATGGCCCTGGATGTGAGGTAATCAGTGTTAAGTTACTTTCCTGAGGTCACATAGCTAGTAGTTGTCTAAGGTTAGATTGGAACTCCAATCCTCCTGGCTCAAGGCCAGTGCTCTATCCACTCCAATCCTCCAATCCTCAAGGCTAGTGCTCTATCCGGTACACCATCTAGCTTCCCTACCTAGACTTGATAAGCAAATCTAGAGCATGAACCAGAGAAAAGTCTAATAAGGATGCTTCCTAAGGTATGGCTAACCTATCTGCCCTATGTAACTATATGTATACTTAACTATATGCCCACCTGTAAACCTGGTCAGAAATTGCCTGTACATTGTTAATTCAATTCAGTAAACATTTATTAAGCTGCTATTACATGCCAGGCACTATAGCTCTTCCTATGAAAGGCAAACCACTCACTCCCTGAGGCAACCTATTCATTTGTGCAATCTTTTTTTTTTCTTTTTAGGTTTTTAGCAAGGCAAATGGGGGTTAAGTGGCTTGCCCAAGGCCACACAGCTAGGTAATTATTAAGTGTCTGAGGCCGAATTTGAACTCAGGTACTCCTGATTCCAAGGCCAGTACTCCACTGCACCACCTAGCCGCCCTAACGCACTGGCCCTGGAGTCAGGAGTACCTGGGTTCAAATCCGGTCTCAGACACTTAATAATTACCTACCTGTGTGGCCTTGGGCAAGCCATTTAACCCCATTTGCCTTGCAAAAACCTAAAAAAAAAAACTATTAGGTATTATTCCTATATCAAGACAAAATTTGTTCCTCTAGAATTTTCATTCCTGGTTTGACTTCTGAGATTCAGTAAAATAAATACAACTTCTCTTCATCATGAATGTCCAACTTTTATATCTTCTGGGTCCCATTATAAAAACATGTAAAGGACTGCAAGGTAATCCATAGTAGCCAACATTATCAGATATTCTACACATTTTACACTTTATATGATTATGTGAAATTATGAATATTTTGCATAATAATTACTACTACCACCACCATCATCATCACCACCACTACTACTACAACTACTGCTGCTACTACTACCACTGCTACTATTACAACTAATACTGCTACTGTTACTACTACTATTACTACTACTACTACTACTACCACTACACCATTCCTGCTATACCAGTTCTACAGTACTACCACTATTACTACCATTACTCCTAATAATAATAAGTAAAATATATTGCCTTAAGGTTTGCAAATGGATGGATAAAGCATTTATAGTCAGTTAGTATGTTCTAGGAATCTGCTTAAACATTAGGGATACAAATACAAACAACAATAAAGTTACTGTCCTTGAGTTCATTTTCTTCTTAATTGATTTATTTGTATTTTTGTCTTTTTATTTTTTAATTTTTTTTAATTTTGAGTTTCAAATACTCACCCTCCATCTAGCCCCTCTCCCACCAATTAAGAAGGCAAGCAATATAATATTTATTATCCATGTAAAAAAAGAGTTTAAAATTTAGTAATGCTAGGTCACTTTCCTTCATGTTGTTTTCACCGATTCTATTGATATTCTTGATCATTTGATTTCATAGAATAATTTTGTTAAAACAGTTTTTCTTAGTTCTATAAAATAATTCTTGAGTAGTTTGATATGGCACTGAATAAATAAATTAATTTAGGTATAATTGTCATTTTTATTATGATGGGCTTAATTCATGCAAAAATTATTTTTTGATTGTGCTCATAGTTTCTGCATATATTTTGTGTATATATTGTGCTCATAGTTTCTGGGTGTGTCTTGGAGTTAGAGCTAAGATTCTGCCTATCTTTTTTTGTAAGGTTTTGAATTTGATAACTTTTAGCCCATCCTCTCTTTATTCCCCTCCCCCCCAAAGAAGACAATCTGATTATTTTTATATATCCTTGAGGAAGAAATAAAATTTTAGAGATAGCAAAATTATGTAGTACATAAGACAAATTTTTATAAAAATTGAAGGTAATAATCTTTGGTCTTTATTTAAACTCCACAGTTATTTCTCTGGAGACAGATGGTATTGTCCATCACAGATAACCTAAAATTGTCCCTGATTATTGTACTGATGGAATGAGCAAGTACATTAGGATTGATCATCATCCCCATGTTGCTGTTAGGGTGTACAGTGTCTTCTGGTTCTGTTCATCTCACTCAGTGTCAGTTCATGCAAGTCTTTCAAGACCTCTCTGAAATCCCATACTCCTGACTTCTAATAAAACAATAGTGTTCCATCACATACATATACCACAATTTGTTCAGCCATTACCCAAATGATTGATATCCCCTCAATTTCCAATTCTATAGCTAAAATTCTAATGAGAGGAAACAATTTAAGAATGGAGAGGGTGGTGTGGAGACCAAGGGAAGCTGTGAGAAGGCCTGGGCTCTCTAAGAATCTGATCAAAGAGTCTATCTATATGAAAATAAGCTGTAAGGTTCTACATATAATGGTAATAATAATTATAATACCGTTAATAGTGATACTATTTATAATAACAGTAATAACCAGCATTTATATGTGCTTTAAGTTTTGCAAAACTCTTTACAAATATTATTTAATTTGATTCTCATAATTACCCTGAAAGGTAGATGCTATAATTATTCTAAATTTACAGGTGAAGAAATTGATTCAGGCAGAGGTTAAGGGACTTATCCTAGGTCACTCAGTTAGGAGATGTCTGAGGCTTTATGTGAATTTAAATCTTCTAACTTAAGGATCAGAACATCATCCACTGCACCACATAGTTGTCTTCCCTTAACAGTAGACTCAAATTATTATCTATTCCATTCTATTCTATCTTCTATATCTCAAAAATCCTTAATAATACTTTGCTCCTCTATTTTGAAATTCCTCTTGTCTTATATTTGTACTTTCTCATACCATTATGTACAATCCACACCATCTAACAAAAAAAGTTGTTCTATTTGTCTGTTTAACTTTCTAGTAGTTTTTTCTTCCTCATGCTAAGAAAAGTTTAACAGTGCTCTGTTTTCCATATTAGACACTTGGGTGGCACAGTGGATAGCATAATGGACCCAGAGATGTGAAGCCTGAGTTCAAATCTGGACTCAGTCACTCATTAATTATGTGACCCTGATCAAGTCCCTTAATCTCTATTTGCCTCAGTCTCCCCAACTGCAAATAGAGATAATAAAATTAAATAATATTATGTAAACTCCTTCATAATTTGGGTGATACATTGTATGCTCTTAATAAATACTTATTCTTTTGCCTTTCCTTTGTTAGTAGGGATTATGTCCCTAAAAGAAGGTACTTATATATATTTGCCTATCTCTTGAATGTTAATCTATTTCATTGACCAACTCTAATGTGAATTACTAAGGAGAAAATACTTGAGATGTTTGTATAAGTTCTTCCTATTACTGGTACTAGGACAATTGACAAAAGCCTCTTTTCAAGCATATTGTGGAATTGCCAACCTAATATTTGGGTCCAGATGGTTCAGACACTGAGTTGAAGATAGTTTTGTGTTAAACATGGAAATAAATATATGGCTTCATATCTATGCTGATTCCAAATGTACTCTGGATAAAATGGTCCATTGCAAACATAAATAGCTGAGTACTTTTTCCCTTGTCAGGCAGGGGTTCGTGATCCAAAGGAAAATTTGTAGGTACTAGAAACTGATTTCTCTCTTCTGGGTCTTTGGGTTCTACATCCAAAACAATACCTGGTACTCTTAGGAGCTTTTGATGAAAGATGGCTAGTCCCTGTTCAACACAGTGATTTAGCCTGCTCTATCTGTTCATTTGGTTTCAAACAAAGCTATTTTCCAAAAATTGAATGGCAGATCTAAGATCTAAGTCCCTCAGAGACCTTCTGATCCAAGTCCTTCATTTAATAGAAAAAGAAAGTTAGACCTCAGCAACAGGCTATCATAGAAAAGAATGCTAGTTTTGAAAGAAAAAGTCAGGGTTTAAATGCTGTTTCTTCTGTTTATAATTATGGGACTTTGGAAGAGTCAAATACCCTTCTCTTTGCACTACATTTCCTCTCCCCATAAAATAAAAGAACTGAATGAAATAATATATATATATATATATATATATATATATATAATCTTTTCAGGAAAAGATAAAAGATAATTTATCTCAAAAGTCCTTTTCTCTATTCCTTATCTTTTGTTTCTCAGACATCTTCTCTATTTCAGTCTCATATGGAGAAGTGGTCATTCTTTTTTGCCAAGGCACAACCCTCCCGCTACATGCTTGAACCCTCCCCATCCATTATTTCCTAACAGACTGCTCCCAATGTTAACCCACTCTCTAATCATTAATCTCTATCTACCTTCAAACACTTCCCTATTTTTCACATTAAAAAAAAACCCTCACTTGAGCTGATTCCTACTAGCTATTATTGTGTGTTGCTCCTCAGCTATACTCCTTAAGAAAGTTATCTTTCTACTTCCTTCATTCTCATTGACTTCTAAACCCTTTAGCAATCTGGTTTCCTACCTCATGATTCAACTGAAATTACTATCAAAAGCAAGTTATAATGATTTATTTTTCAAATTTTTATTTGGAAATCAAACATGAAAAAAGATCATTTCCATATACACAGAAAACAAAAGGATTATATAAAACACTATGTCCATTTCATACCACTTGCTTAAAATAGTGTATATATATATATATATATATATATATATATATATATATATATATATATAGAGAGAGAGAGAGAGAGAGAGAGAGAGAGAGATGTATAACCATAGCTAGATAAAGAGAGATAGATAATACCTTCTAAACTTTCCTGTTTATCTATACTTTCTTCTGAACCCCCTTCTGTTCTCTTCTGTACAGTAAAAAAAAGTTCAGTGACTTTTTTGGCATCACTGTTGCTAACTCTTCTCCCTCCCTCCCTTTTCTTGAATATCTATATACATTCTCATATACCCCCAGTTAAAAGAAATAGTAAGTTCCCCTCTCTTTCTTTTTTCTATATAGCATTCTTTTTACCTTCTGTTCTCTTTCTTCAACTTTGGACTAAAAAAATACAATCTGTCTGCCTCCAAGTAAACAATTTCCTCAATATTCTCTGAAGACATTAATTAATAATGGTTGCCCTTAATTTTCAAAAAAGAACATGACATCAAGGAGGTGATGCTATGACAAGCACAAGAGTTGGATTTGAGTGGGGGGGGGGGGGGTGTTAAGTAACCATCTCACTTTCTCCTCCAGAGACATCTGGATCCAGCGTGGTCAGATAGGAATCAGGACTACTGGAGATGGCTCTGGATGGGAGGCAATCATAATTAAGTGACTTGCCCAAGGATACACAGCTAGTAAATGTCTGAGGCTGTATTAGAACTCTTGACCTCCTGACTTTAAGGTCTGTGCTCTATCTACTGCACCATCTAGCTACAAGATTGCTCAGTGGATACAGTTCTGACCATGGCATTAGGAGGAAAGGCATTCGGTTCTGTCCTCAGACAATTTAGGATGCTAATTAGGACAAAAAAATCATTGAAGACATTAAGCTTGTGAAGGGACACTTTCCTCTACCCCTCAACCATTAGAATGCTAATACTGCATTCCAGTTGCTCAAATTAATTTATCTTCTAGGTTTCTCTTGATTTTTTTGTATTTATATCTAAAAAGTTGCTACTCAGCATTGGTCTCTCCTTCAAGTCTTTAAACTTAAAATATATTTTCCTCCAATTTATGGGAGGAAATTATAATCTTATGATTATACTGAGTTTTATAGGATGAGTCATTTTTGGTTATTGGCCTAAGTATTCTTCATTGTGGAATATTGCATTTTTAGATCTCCCCCTCTTTTAGAATAAGATCTGTCAAGTCTTTTGTGATCTTGATTTGGTTCCTTGGTCCTTGAGCTCTCCTCATTTCTGGCATAAAGTATTTTTTTAAAATTCTTGATGCTCTAGCTCTGATTTACAGTTATTACATTCCTGAGACTTTTCCTTTCGAAGTTTGTATCAGAAGATCATTTCTAGATGCTTTCCAACTTCACTTTGGGCTCTGATTCTAATAAAATCAGGCAGCTTTGAATTATTATTTTGTGAAATATAGCCTCCAAGAATTTTTTAATAATAGTTTTCAGGTAATCAAATAATTTTTAAATTATCTTTTTTGACCTGTTTTCTGGATCAGCTTTATTTTCATATCAGATATCTTACATTTTATTTTTTATTTTTAAATTTCATCCTAATACTTTTTGTTGTCTTATGAAATTATTGATTTTTCTTGAACTATTATTTAAAAGTGTCCATTATTTAGTAAGACTTACCACATCGTCCTCTAGGTTACTTTATCTTCTAATTCTTTCTTCCAAAATTTTTATTTATATTTTTTACCCCTTGTTTAATTTCTACTAGGTAAGCATATAATCCTTATATGGAAAATAATTTATTTATTTCATTTTTTCCTGCAAGTCTTATATTGTTATTATCTTCTTCTAGATTGGATTTGAGGTAGAGGTGGATGGAGAATGGGTGGAATCTCTTGTTATACCATATTAACAAATATAAATAAGTATGTGTATAGTAAACTACATATATATATATATGCATGTGTTATAAATACTACATGCATATATATATACACAAGCATGTATTATATACAGATGTATATGTGTTTGCATGCATGATGTACCACAAATTTACATGTGTGTATGTATATATTATTATATTTATATACCAAAGTATCTGTATACATGTGTATATTTGTGTATTTGGTATGTGATCACTTTGTTTTATTCATCTGTCTGACTCTAGTTCATGAATTGGGGTTTTCTGCTAGGGCCAGGTTTGTTCCTTGCTGTACTTGAGGGTGAGTTGTTAATCACTAAATGGTCTCACCCTGGATCACCTGCACTGTCCTCCTCCCAGGCTTAACACCATTGCTACCTGGATTTTTGAGGTTAATAACATGAGATCTTCAGAGCTCTTTATCACATCTCAAGGGAAAGTGCTGGGGATTTTAGCACCTCTCAGAACCTGGACAGTTTTGGTAGGAGAGCTACTGAACCAAATAGCTTCTAAAGCTCTCTGATCACATTGAGAATTTCTGGGCAAGTCTAGGACTTCCCTAACGAAGTCTTCCACTTTTAATATATCTGGTCCCAGAGTCTTGTAGTCCACACATATCTCTGGCCCATCTCTTATCTTTCCATGACACAACTATCTAGTTTGACTGCATTAGCTTTGACTTTGCTACTGACCTCCTTTTTCCATTTCTTTGGTCTACCATATGTCTTTTTGTAAAGTTCTAGCATGGAAGAATTCATTTACTTTAGTTTCCTATTGTACTTGATTATTGCTCATTGTGATACAGATTTCAGGTTTTTCCTAGAATAGATATGTGGAGGTTAGACAGGTTACCTCTGTTCTAGCAGCTCTGTGGTCTAGAAGTGTCCAGTTATCTCTTAGTTGCCAAATCTAATGGTCTATTTTCCAGTCCTTCACCGTCTTGACTTCTCTGAAGATATTGCTACTACAGAACATCATCTCCTACTTAAGACTCTCAAATCTCTTTTTAATGTTATTTTATTTTTTCCAATTACATGCAAAGATAGTTTTCAACATTTTTTGTGAACTTTTGAGTTCCACATTTTTCTACCTTCTTTCCTTCTCCCATCTCCATGACAGTGAGTAATCTTAATAAGGTTATACATATAAAATTATGTTCAATATATTTCCATATTAGTCATGTTGTGAAAGAAGAATCAGAACTAAAGGGAGAAAATCATGAGAAATAAAAAAATAAAATAAAATTTAAAAATTAAAAATAGTATGCTTTGATCTATATTCCAATTTCAATGTTTTTCCTCTGAATGTGAATGACCTTTTCCATCCTAAGTCTTTTAGAATTGTCCTTCATCACTGAATTACTGAAAGGAGCTAATTCCATCAGAGTTGATTCTCATACAGTGTTGCTGTTGATGTGTATAATGTACTCCTGGTTCTGCTCCCTCTCACTCAACATCAGTTCTTGCAAATCTTTCCAGGCTTTTCTGAAGTCTGTGCACTCATGATTTCTTACAGAACAATAGTATTCCTTAACATTCATATACCACAATTTGTTCAGTCAGTTCCCACTTGATAGGCATCTCTTCAGTTTCCAATTCTTTGCCACTACAAGAAGAGTTGCTATAAATATTTTTGTACATGTAAGTTTTTCTTTTTATGATCTCTTTCATATACATACTTGGTAATGGTATTTCTATATCAAATGGACAGTTTTGTTGCCTTTTGAGCACAGTTCCAAATTACTCTCCAGAATGGTTGCATCATCAACAATGTATGGATTCCATTTTTCCCTAAACTACTCCAACGCTGATCATTTTCCCTTTTTGACATTTTAGCTAATCTTATTGGTATGAGGTGGCATCTCAAAGTTCTTTTAATTCACATTTCTCTAATCAATAATGATTTAAATCAAGACTATCACCTATATAGGTTTTGTGTATCAGATACTACAGGTACTGCCATCTCCTGATTCTCCTCTTACTTGTCTAACACTCCTTCTAAAGTCCCATGTCTGTATCTTAAACTTTATTGTATCCACTAACATTTGGTATATAAGATCTCTTTTCTTTCTAAATTAGCTCACTTGATAATCCCATTGGTTCTCATATGTTTAATCTATGAATGTGGATGAGCTACATTTAAATCCTGGTCTCTCTCTCTCTCTCTCTCTCTCTTGAGCTACAGTCCCATGTCAGTGACTGCTAACAATTTAATTTATTTAAGTTCTTCAACTCAATATGTCCAAAATATACATCATGACTAGCACCATCCTTCCCAAACCTTCCTTTATTGCAAAAATTGTCAACACCTTTAAGGAATTATAATCTTTCCAATAAATCAATAACTCCTCACCTCAATTCACCCCATATAGCTAATATATTGTAAATTTTTGGTGTTTCAATTCTCACATATCATATTCAACTACCTGGCAATTATCATCTTTAACCTACCCTATTTCAATAGTCTGTCAATTGCTCCCTGAAATTCATGTTTTTTTCAAGTTTTTTTTCAAACTATTGTTCATTCAGCTATAAAATTGATATTCCTAAGTTATCCCTTACTTAAACTCCAATGACTTTCCAATATTTTCAAGATCCAATATAAATACATTTTATGCCCTTCACAACCTGACTCCCTCCTCCCTTTCCATTCTTCTTACATCAAATTAACCTCCCTTACTCTACATTCTAGTCATACTGGCATAACTACTAATCTTCACACATGGGACACCATCTCCCAACTCCATGTTGTTTACTTCAGTTTTTGTCCCCTATGCCTAGAATGCTCTACCTCCTTAGATCTTCCTACTTTCCTGACTTTGTACAAGACTCACCTCAAATTCCATCTTCTGCTGGAAAATTTTCTTAGTGCCTACTGCTGCTAGTACCTTCTCTCTAAAATTAGTTTCCATTTATGCTGTATTACTCTTGTATAGATTTAATTATCAACATGCAGACTACCCCATCAGAAAATGACTTCCTGAAAGGGAATAATTGTGTTTTTGCCTTTCTCTGTATTCCCAATGCTTAGCATAGTGCCTTGATAAATGCTTTTTAGCTAACTGCCAATCTCTAAATAATGTGACTTGATCAAGTGAACTGCATCAAAATTAGAATTTGGGGTTCCTTACTCGAGTATTTCTTCTACCACTCTTAACTCCATTTTTATAGTCTTTTCCCCTAAAACTGAAGAAATAAGACAAAATAGAGTTTTGGCACAGCTTTTCAATTTATAGTCAGAATCTATAGGAAAGATTCAATATTATAGTTTCACTTTGCTGTTGAAAGGTAGATTCATGTTCTCCTTATCCTTCTCCATGTATAATTTTTCAGGAATAAGAGGATTCAAATCATAGATTTTCCTAATCTCTGTAATTACATTTTTAGCTCTAATTCTAGTCCCTATATTATGGGAAGGAACACATGAAAAATAAAAGTGGGAGGGGATGAGGATTCCTGTTTTAACACATTGAATAGTCAGGTCTTAGATGCCTTAGAACACAGGAGAAAAGGAAAAACCTGTAATGAGCAAGCTTGTACAGATGTACTGGAAAAAAGAGGTAATGTTAATGGAGGTAAAGAAACTGATACACTTTCATTACAAATTCTAATCCAAAATGGATTAGAACTAAAAACTTCTCTCTCTCTCTCTCTCTCTCTCTCTCTCTCTCTCTCTCTCTCTCTCTCTCTCCCTCCCTCCCTCCCCCCTCTCTCTCTCCTCTCTTCTCTTTACCTCCAAATTCAGAGTATCTTTCAGTTTTCTGGGGGACAAAATTAAGGAACAGTCTAATATTGATGTAACAGAAATATTGGAGGACAATTACAGTTTGGTGGCCACTGTGATTTTTAATAGGAAACACAGTGAGAAGACATCAACTTCTTGGTGTGGACCCAGATACTAAAGAGCCTTGAGAATTTTAAATAGAGGATTTTCTTCAAGAAAATCCAACTAAGGATGAAGAGGAAACATAGAAAATATATTAAATACTCTGGTTGAGATGTTTTGAGAACTAGTGGCTTTTCCCTTCAACTGAAATTTATCTTTGGAGGAAGGTAAGGGAAAAAAAACCTCAACATCACCTCATAGTTTAATATGAAGTCACCAGTCTCTTCAACCATCTGGATTTTATTCAAATGAATCCCTAATCTTAGTAAGACAAATCTGGCCACTTAATAAAGTTTGATTTGAGGAGCCAAGTTAGAGAGTTCTTGGTTAGTTTTGGGTTATCCCTTCTTCTGTCTGTCTGCAGAAGGCCCAGAAGCAGGGTTAAATGTAATTCCAGGAGAAAAGCAATACTATTAGCTTTTATTGCTCTTTCTGTCACTAACTTGCTGAGAGATTTGGGGGCATGTGTGCTTAATGTCTAACCAAGTGGGAAATGATAATTGCCTAAGTAGAAGTAATAGACTTTGAGATCTTGCCAAAAGGCACAATATAAATCTAAATGAAATGGATGCTGATTTATTCCTTCTTAGAATGTCAAACAATTAACACCTGCCAGGAGGTGGGATCTCTCCAGTAGGAAATCCGCAGAAAGTCTGCAAAGTGCTACTTGCTTAGTATCTGCCATTTTCAACTTTTATGAACATCTTTTTACTCTATTACTTGAAATTCTACTTGCCAACTAAAAGACATCATAGTGTTATGGAAAGGAAAGCATTAAACTGAGAATCTAGGATGCCAGTGCTAGAGTTCTGTCTTTGCCATTAATTAGCTGGATGACTTTGGACAGGCCATTTCATTCTTTGGAATTTAGATCCTTTATGTTCAAAGTGTCAGTAACCCTTAGATTTGAAAGCTCTTAAACTGGTCATTGCAAAGGAGTAGACATCAAGGACCCAAAAAGAAAAGGAGAGCTATTTCTTGTTGGGACAAGTTTACCTCCAACCAAGACTAGATAGGATTATGTACTGAGGAATCCATCACCTGATTCTTAAAAGGTCAATCCTTGAGTTTGCAAACCTACTTTTCTCAAATCTCTCTGGATTTAGGCTCTGATACTCTGGTAACAAGTCCACATTATTTGGATAATTCTTCCCCTCTTCATAAGGTACATGATTTTATTGGTATATGTATGTGTATATGTATGTATGTATGTGTGTATATATTCTCTCAGCTGTGAAATTGATGTAAAATAAAGTTATTGAGCCCAGATGTTGTATATTCCAACCTATATCTGAATTGGAATTCTCTCTACAAATACCCAGTGAATGGCCTCCCAAACTCTCCTTGTAAGCATTTAATGAGAGGGGCTTCACTATCTCCTTAGTCAAATGTAGAACAACAGTCTTGATTGCCCAGATTGTAAGAAGGAATTTCTTACACTGATCCTAACTCTGTTAGTCTGCATCTTTCACACATCACATTGCTTCAAATTCTGCATCTAAATAAATAAATTTAAAACTTCATCTCAACTTCATTTCAGATACTTGAAGCCATTCATCAATCTCTTCTCTAAACTAAACAATCTAAATAATTTGATTTGATTTTCTTAAGGAATGGTCTCCAATAATATTTTCTTTTTGGCCAACCATAACTAGATGTTCTTCGGTGGGTCAATGTCTTTTCTAAAATGTGATATCCCAACCTCATCAATGTAATTTAAATTTGATCTGTCAAGGACAAAAAGCAGAAAATTTTTTTCCTGACTAATGCCTAGAGACAAACCTAAATCATTTTTAACTGTTCCTAGTGTTAAACCAACTTAACAAATATCTATTAAATATAAAATTCCATAGTAGGTCAGGGAATATAATATAAAATGTCAGCATTGAATACTGACCACACATGAAAATGAACAACCTTTCTTCTATAAGCTCTCTTGAAGCCAAGAAAAATCTGCAAGCTAATTCACTAACAATTTCTTGGAATTTCCTACCAATGAGGTGAAGGGTACCTTTTTTCCCATTTTTCCTTACCTATCTGGTTTTTGAATATGAGAAAGGGAGAATATTTACCTCTTGTAAGTAGGAGAGTGAACCTGAATATATTTCTGAGTTTCAGGTCTGAAACCAGATAGAATTTTATAGTGTTCTAGTTTTAAAAATGTAAAGAACCTGAGAGGTCAATCAGTTCAACTTCTTGTTTTACAGAGGAGACAACTGAGACCAGGAGAGCTAAAATGACTTGCCTGAGATAAACCCAATGGCAAAGATGTGATTCAAATGTGTTATATGTTTGCAAACCAATTTCCTCTAATTCCACATTAGTCTGACTTCTATTACACCATTCAGTCTTTCAGCATTGTTCTCTGTATACCATGTTTCATGACTGCATGTAGAATCCTGTTGTCCATCCTCTCTTAAGTTCTTAGTTCTTCCTCTCTAAGAGAATATAGAGCTGATGAATCAGAAATTTTGAAAAGACTTCCCTAAGAAAAAGAAAGAAAAATCTTTACATTCAACATGGGAGGAAACTGAGACCCAAAGAAGAGAAAGAAGCATTCACTAATCCTTTGTTACAAAAGAGATCAGTTTGTGGGAATAGCACGTAGGAGGGTTCCTTTGAAAGTCTGACTCCAATCTCCTCCCCCCAAGTCAATTTTTATCTTTGCCCAAACATTTCTAAGGTCCTGTCATTGAGGTATCCATTTTTTGGGCAGTCCAACTTTAATGGAATAAAATGCTTTCTTACAGAAGGGAAATCAGATGCTGAGCTGAGGAGATTGGAAGAGATGGCAAGGAGCTTCTTCCTGTAAAAGGAAGTCCTGTAATCTCCTAATCAAAGGACCATAAATCTAAAGAATGTATCATCATAATTGTTCTGAAAGGCCTAATCGACAAGAGGAAAGTGTGCCAAATAGAGAGTGCTAAGGACAGCAAACTCCTGGCCCCATTCTCCTTTCAGAGAATGTTGTGTCATCTGCCTGCTTTGGCTGGTGAGAAGGCCTACAATGGCTCTGATGTTTCAACCCTGCTGTCATTCTGAGGACATTGGTATTTCTTAATATATGGTGACTGTCTTGGGGTGCACTAGGTTTCTTGCCCCACAGGTTTTGGAGTTAACAGACACATAATATTCAAAATTATAGAAGAATTTGGAGGAAGGGTCAGAGAATTAGAATTGGGAGAAATATTAGACCTTATCTTTTCCAACCCCTTCATTTTACAAATTAGGAGCCTGAGGCCCACAGTACTAACATGTTTTGCCTAAGGTTATATGAGTGTCCTGAGATTTGAACCTAGATCTTCTGATCCTAAATTCAGCTATTTTCCATTGCACCATGGTGCCCAGAGTATAATACTCCTTGAGGGAAGAAGAGTTGGTTGAGGGTCAGATTTTTATTCATAAGAGCAAGCCATCTCAAGGTAGTATTACAAAATAAAGCCTCACTGAGAATGATATTAATTAAAATGGTTTCCTTCATATTTAATTCAAAATGGAATTATTTTCATTATCTCATCTGATCCTCACAGACACATTATGAATTTTGAAGGACTATACATAGATGCAATTAGTATCTCCATTTTGTAGAAATAGAACTGAAAACCAGAAAGATTAAATTAAATTGTCTATGTTTACCCAGTTACCTAAGTCAATTGGTTTCTAAATCAGTGATTTTTCAAACATAACATGGGGGAAATCTTCCCTGGAAGGAGGAACTATGGGTTCAAAAAGGGGAAGAAACATTTTCCCCATCTCTCCTCTCAAATCATACTTTCTTGGAAAGGATGGTAGTATACTTCCCTGTTTAAAAGTAAATATGTGAGCCCTTCTCCCCACACCATCTCCTACTCTTAGGCTAGGTCAGTGATTCTCTTCCTGTGAGCTGAGGACCCTTGGGGGTACTGAGAATCCATATATGCACCAAGCATTATCAACTTGACCTTTTTTAGTGCCAACAAAATATGCAGTATGGCTCAGTAGAATAAATAAGCAAACATACTTTCTGTAGACTGAATAATATATATTGCATATATATGCATCACTATTTTCCAAATGTATGTAGGGCTGTTATGATTGATAAAATCAAAACTCCTTTAAAGCATTACTGAATACAGAATAACTTTTGCTAGCCTACTTTTTCCTACTACAGGATACTAGTAGTCCAACTACTATCAGACAGAGATTTGTGGAAAAAACAATGTTAGCATTAAGAGAGGTCCTCATACTTTTTTAAAAATAAGTTTTTTATGGTGTAGTTTCCTTCCAATATCCTTCTTCCTTTCAAGTGGCTATCCCATATAATAAATGAGTCCTCATACCTGAAGAGTTTTGTTTAGAGGGACAAGAATCATTCTTTTTTTAAGATTTTATATATTTTGAGTTTTTCAATTTTCCCCCTAATCTTACTTCCCTCCCCCATCCCCCACATAAAGACAATTTGCCAGTCTTTATATTGTTTCCATGATATACATTGATCCAAATTGAATGTGATGAGAGAGAAATCATATCCTCAAGGAAGAAACATAAAGTATAAGAGATAGCAAGATCAGACAGTAAGACATCAGTTTTAGGGGCGGCTAGGTGGCGCAGTACATAGAGCACCGGCCCTGGAGTCAAATTTGGCCTCAGACACTTAATAATTACCTAGCTGTGTGGCCTTGAGCAAGCCACTTAGTCCCATTTGCCTTGCAAAAAAAAGCCTACAAAAAAAAAGACATCAGGTTTTTTTTTTTCTAAATTAAAGGTAATAGTCCTTGGTCTTTGTTTAAACTCCACAGTTCTTTCTCTGGATACAAATGGTATTCTCCATCACAGACAGCCCCAAATTGTACCTATTTGTTGCACTGATGGAATGAGAAAGTCCATCAAGGTTGATCATCACCCCCATGTTGCTGTTAGGGTATACTGATGCTCATCTCACTCAGCATCAGTTCATGCAAATCCTTCCATGCTTTTCTGAATTCCCATCCCTCCTGGTTTCTAATAGAACAATAGTGTTCTTTAACATACACATACCACAGTTTGTTAAGCCATTCTTCAATTGAAGGACATTTACTTGATTTCCAATTCTTTGCCACCACAAACAGGGCTGCTATGAATATTTTTGTACAAGTGATGTTTTTACCCTTTTCCATAATCTCTTCAGGGTATAGCACCAGTAGTGGTATTGCTGGATCAAAGGCTATGAAAATTTTTGTTGTCTTTGGGGCATAATTCCAAATTGCTCACCAGAAAGCCTGGGTGAGATCACAGCTCCACCAAAAATGTATTAGTGTCCCAGATTTCCCACATCCCTTCCAACATTGATCATTATCCTTTCTGTTCATATTGGCCAGTCTGAGAGGTGTAAGGTGGTACCTCCGAAATGTTTTAACTTGCAATTCTCTAATAATTAGTGATTTAAAGAAAGTTTTCATATGACTATGGATCACTTTGATTTCCTCATCTGAAAAATTCACAGGTCATGTACAAATAATCCATATGAACATTTTGAGTAGAGAAAGTGTATTGCCAAGGTAAGTTAAACTTCTCAGAAAGAACTATGGTATCAAGTAGAAAATAAAAAGAATGTTGGATTTAGAGTCACAGAACCTGGGTTCAAGATCCAACCCTTTAACAGGAATGATCTTGAGTATATCATTTTATATCTATGGGCCTCAATTTCCAATAAATGAGCATATAGATTTACTTGTCTAAAACTGTTCTTTTTTGAACTATTGCAGTTCTGCTTTGTTCTTAGAGTACAACACTTTTTTTTTTTAATTTGGGCTCTCAGTGATCTGTGGTCCTGTGTCAGTGTCTCCCATACCTCACAATCAATTCCAAAGTTCTTCAGAAAGACCTTGAAAGTTTTCTTGTTATTGCCTTTTCTGATATCCATGCAAGTGCTTGCCCTATATGAGTTCTCTGGCAAATATACGTTGGACATTCAAAGTAGCTAGGTCATTGAAGTTACTTTCTTTACAATGGAGTTTGAATGATTTGTAGTTCAATTCAAGGAAGGATCTCAATGTTCAGTACTTTATTTTGCCAGATTATTTTCAGAATCTTCCTATGACAATTCAATTGGAAGTGATTCAGGTTCCTGCAATGACACTGGTATACTGTTCTGGTTTCACCACATGGTCAACACAAAGGCTCTGTAGACCTTCAGTTTGGTAGCCTATCCAATACCTCTTCTCTCCCACAGTTTCCTTTGGAGCCTGAATTAGCTCTGTCAACTAGTATCAACTTCATCATCTATGTTTACTTCCCTGGAAAGTATACTGCCAAGGTAAGTTAAACTTATCAAAAAGAACTATGGTATCAAGTAGACAATAGAAAGAATGTTGAATTTAGAGTCAAAGAACCTGGGTTCAAGATCCAGCCCTTTAACAGGAATGATCTTGAGTTTTTATATTATATATATTTATATTTTTTATATTTTATATTTATGGGCCTCAAATTTCAGTCATTGAAGTAAGGGGGGTTAGATTATATAATCTCCATGGTTGGTCTAAGCATTAGATCTACGAGCTAGTATAACAAACTTTGTGGAAATGAGTCAACATATACATATTCAAATAATATATTTATGGTAAGGTTTATTCAATATGAACATTTTAAATAAATGAGCATATAATAATAATAATGATGATATTTGTCTTTCATTTTCAAAGAAGACCATGACAATAGGGAAGTGATGTATGACAAGCACATAAACTGTATTTGAGTGAGGGGGTGCTTGCTTAGTCACCAGCCTCATTTTCTCCTCCAGAGCCATCTGCATCCAGCAGACAGCTATGAATCAGGAAGACTGGAAATGGCCCTAGATGCCAGGTAATCAGGGTTAAGTGATTTGTCCAAGGTCACACAGCTAGTAAGATGTCAGATTCAATCATCTGTCCTCCTGACTTCAAGGCCAGAGCTCTATCCACTTCGCCACCTAGCTACCGCAAATGAACATATATTAAGCACCTGTCACTGTATGAGACATTGGGGAAGCAAAGATAAAAATGAAATAACCATTGCCCTCAAGGAGTTTACAATATGTTGAAAGAGAAAAGAAGATATAAACAAAATAAATGTAGAATTAGTTGAGAGGGAAAGATCCTAGTGTCTGGGGGGGGAATCAGGAAATGTCTCCTGTATAAAAGACTTATAACAGCTGAGCTCTGAGGCAAACTATGAATTTCTTAAGAGATATAAATGAGGGGCAGCTAGGTGGTGCGCACTGACCTTGTAGTCAGGAGAACCTGAGTTCAAATCTGACCTCCTATATTTAATAATTGCTTAGCTGTGGACTTGGTAAACTTACTTAATCCCATTGCCTTAAATAAATAAAAAATAAATTTAGAAAAGAGAGATAAAAATGAAAACATAGTACCTTCCTAGAATGGAAGACAGTATGTGAAAAGGTCATTCACAATTCTCACTTTTAAAATCATGATAGTTTATGATTTCCTGGCATGTAGAATTGCTGGGAAGATTGTTGCTTTTAAAAATATTGCCTTGGTGTTAGAAAATATTTTAGGATCATTCATTATTTGGAATCAGAAGAAGAGAAGACTCCAGCAGATCATGGTAGCCATCATCAAATATTTGAAAGTCTGTTACTTGGAAGACTTTGTTCTGATCATTCTCAGAGGTTAGAAATAGAAGCAATGTTGGAAAGTACAAAGAGGCAAATTATGAACACTATAAAGGGGAAAAAATTTCCAACAAGAGTACAATGGGTTACCTGGGGAGGTAGTAGATTTTCCCTCATTGGAGGTCTTCAAAGAGGTTTGATAAACACTTACCAGGTATATTAGAAGGAATTCTCTTTGTCAAGTATGGATTGTACTACAAGGGCACTGAGGTTCTTTCAATTTTGAAATTCTGTGCCTGTGAATGAAAGCACTTCTCAAGGCAATAATTAATAAGAAAGTAAATTTACATAAGGAAATAAATCAAGAGGAACAGATCTCAACTCCCATCTTCAGAAAAGGAATCTGTTATTGCCCTCATTTTACAGATAGGCTGCACTTCTTACTCTCCAAATGTTCTCTACCATACCACAGAAACCTCTTCCATGACTCAGTCTTCTTTCTTGATCTTTATCCAGCAGAGGCCCTCAAAGTTTGATGTGGGTATCCCACAAAGCTTGCCCAGGGCCCTCATCTCTTGGTGGCCCTCATCAGCTCCCTCATTTCCATGCTTGTCCAGACTTAAATTTTCTACTGATCCCCAGTTTACAGCCACAATTGCCTATTAGATATCTTAAATTAGATGCCCTGTAGACAAATTAAATGCAACATGTTCAAAACTGAACTCATTATCTTTCTGATCAAACTCTTTTCCCTTTTCCAAACTTTCATATTACTATTGAAAGCACTATCTTTCTAATCCTCCAGCCTCAAAGTCTAAGTGTCATCCTCCTCATCATCTCTTGCCCTCTATGTGTAATCTTTTACTAAAGCCTTTCAACTTTACCTTTTTAACATCTCTCAAATATTTACCATTTTTTTCCTGATCCTGCTACCAGCCTACAAGTCTTTATTTCTCCCAGTCTCAACTATTGCAATTGTCTCTTGATTGGTCTGTTGATCTCAAGATTCTCTCCATCCCACTCCACCCACTCAGTCACCAAAGTAATTTATTTAAAGCACAGGTCTGATATGTCATTCCTACTATTCAATAAACTCTTGTGACTTGCTATCATTTCCAGGATTAAATATAAAATTCTATTTGACATTCAAAATCTATCATAACCCAGGCCCTATAGCCCTCCCCTTTACCTTTCCAGTCTTAATAGTTTTCACTCCTACCATATACTTTTTGATCCAGTGACACCAGCCTTTATGTTGTTCTTTGCAAAAACACAGTCCATCCCCTAATTCCAGGTATTTTCTCTGGTTTTCCCACATGTCTAAAATACTCTCCCTCCTCATATCTTCCCTGACTTCCTTCAAATTCCAGCTTAAATATCACTTTCTACAGGAAATCTTTCACAATTTCCCTTAATTCCAAGGTCTTCTCTCTGTTATTTCCTATTAAACATATATATATATATATATATATATATATATATATAATTTTTATAGCTTGTTTTAAACAGTAGTTCAAATGTTGATTCCCTTATTAGTTTGTGAGTTCTTTGAGAGGAAAATCTATCTTTTGTCATCTTCTGTACTTCTGTATCCTTAGTATTTAATACAGAGTCTGGAACATACCACAAACTTTATAAATGTTTGATGACTGACTGACTTGAAGTTCACCCTGCTCATAGACTTGTGACAAAGAAAGCATCTTCTTCCCTCATGGCTTCTCCCTCTGACTGACTAATCCATAAAGGGACCTACATTCTGAGGGGAGGAGTTAAAATTCAGGTCAATCGGGTCATAGTTAGCCATCTTGACTTTTATATTGCCACTGGATTTCAAAGTCTTACAAGAGTGATGACTTTGTGCAACTCTGCTTCACTTATATTCAATTCACCAGTCATAGTCCAGAAATTATCCTCTTGATGTATAGGCCCTCTTTGAGAAGGAAGGATGAATAACAATGACTCTCTGGCCTTGTTTTTCATTCCCCCAAAGGGATTTTCTCCTACTCTACTAATCCACCTCTTCTGTTTGTCAACTTCCTTTTGTCTTCCCTCATTAGAGTATAAGCATTTGTTTTATGATTTGATTTATGTAGATCTGATAGTGGGAGGTTGAGGTCTCCTACTAGTAGAGTTTTGCTGTCTATGTCTTCTTGTAATTCTTTCAGCTTCTCCTCTAAGAATTTGGGTGCTGTCCCACTGGGTGCATATATATTCAATATTGAAATGACTTTATTGTCTATGGTACCTTTTAGGAAGATAAAGTTTCCTTCCTTATCTCTTTTAACACTATCTATTTTTGCTGCTGCTTTGTCTGAGATAAGGATTGCTACCCCTGCTTTTTTTACTTCAGCTGAAGCAAAATATATTTTCATCCAGCCTTTTACCTTTACTCTCTCTGCTTCAAATGAGTTTCTTGTAAGCAGCATATTGTAGGAATCAGGTTTTTAATCCACTTGCTATTTCCTTACATTTTAAGGGAGAGTTCATCCCATTCACATTCAAGGTTATGATTACTAATTCTTTATTGCCCTCTGTGCTATCTTCCCTCTGTTTGTATTTTTCCCCCTTTCCCCCCCTTTTATCCATATTCCCCAGTATTTTATTGCATTTTTTTTCCTTTTACCGCCCCCCCTTTTTTTACCTTTTCATGTGTCTCTTGAACCTCCTGTTTGATATCCAAATTTTCTGTTTAGCTCTGGTCTTTTCATCAGAAATTTTTGGAATTCTTCCATTTCGTTAAATGTCCACCTTTTTCCCTGGAAGAGAAGGTTCAGCTTTGCAGGAAAGTAGATTCTTGGCTGCATTCCAAGCTCCCATGATCTTTGAAATATCTCATTCCAGGCCCTTCAATCCCTTAAAGTTGATGCAGCCAGGTCCTGGGTGATCCTTACTGTGGCTCCTTGATATTTAAATTGTTTCTTTCTGGCTGCTTGCAGGATTTTCTCTTTTATCTGATAGTTCTGGAGTTTGGCCACAACATTCCTTGGTGTTTTCCTTTTAGGATCTTTTTCTGGTGGGGATCAATGTACTCTTTCAATAACTACTTTGCCCTCCGATTCCATGATGTCAGGGCAGTTTTCCATCACTAGATCCTGTAATATTAAGTCCAGGCTTTCTTTCTCTTCAATGTTTTCAGGAAGTCCTATAATTTTCAGGTTTCCCCTCCTTGATCTATTCTCGAGGTCAGTGGTTTTGTTAATGAGGTATGTCACATTTGCTTCTATTTTTTCTATTTTTTGATTTTGTTTAACTGACTCTTGCTGTGTCGTGGAGTCATTAGCTTCTGTAGACTCCATTATTTTTGGCGGGGGAGGAGTTTTCTTCATTAACCTTTTCCAATTGGTCGATTCTACTTTTGAAAGAGCTTTCCATTTGATCAATTGAGGTTTTGAGAGAATTAATTTCTTTTTGCATTTGCTCATTTGAGGATCTGAGACCAGATTGTATTCTCCTCAGATGTTCCAGGTCTCTCTGGGTTGGGGTCTTTCCCTTCCAGGAATTTTTCTATGGATCCACCTTTCAGCTGACCCTTCTTCATTATGCTAAGACCTTGAGTTGGGTGGGGCTGGTTCACCTGGGCTTGGGATCTCTAAAGGCTTTACTGAGTGCAGTTTCTCTGGCTGGCCAGTAGGAGGTGCTGGTTGCCCTCTCTGGGGTGTCTGTGACCTTGGTTGGGAGGCCTTCTCCCTTTGCTTGAGAGAGGGAATTGGAGCTATTGAATTCTTTTGCCTTCAATCAATGGTGGGCTTTACCCTGGCCTGAGGTGATTCCTCAGCTAGGCTGGTTCTTTTGCTCACACACCTGGGCCTGAGGCAGAAATAATTTGCATTTGTTTGGGAGGAGGCCTCAGTGCAATGGAGGCATGAGCTCAGAGTTTCTCAGACCTGAGGAGCCCAGGGATGGTGTCCACAGCTGTCCTGCACCAGACCTCTCCCCGCAACCCCTTCCCCAAGCTCCAGGGCGGGACAGCACCAACACCAGTGCCTCTGCTTCCCCATGGACCCAAGCCCCCTTCGTCCAGTCCCACCACTGATCCAGCAGGTCCGGTTCTCGGGCCCTCAGACTCCTGGTTCTGATTCAGCTGTTGGTCTGGCTGATCTTCCCTGGGAGCTCAGACTCACCTGCCGGTACTCAGCCAAGGCTGCTGCCGGAGACAAATCCCTAGGTAGCTGTTCTTCTGGCTTTTCTTTCTGGGTTTCCTGGTTTGGATTTCTTTTAAGAGGTTTGTTTCATGTGATAAATGGGGAAGAGATCAGGAGACTTTAGAACTGTGCCTGTCTTCTCTCCGCCATCTTGGCTGGAAGTCCAATTCGAGTATAAGCATTTGAAGGCAGGACTGAATTTCTTTCTTCTTGCATTTATATTTCTAGCATCTAGAGCAGTCTTTGATAAAAGTTCATGTTTAATAAATGCTTGTAAATGAGGCTGGACTCATAGCTCAGAGACTATTTCATAGGGTCATTAAGATCAAACATCTAAAGATGGAAAGACCTCTGGGTCCATCTAATTTGAATCCTTCCCATCATTTTATAGATGAAGAAACTGAATTTTAAAGAGGCTTATTGATTTATCCAAGGTTGGCTTTCTTAAGAGTAAGGTACTGGGATTTCCAGTCAAGATGGTAGAGAGAAGCTAGGTAGTGTGCTAAGGTCTCCTAGCTTTCCCCCAGAATTAATATGAATCAAGCCTCTTAACAGAATTCAAATCCACAAAATCCAGAAAAAAAAGGAGACAAACATCTACCAACAATGTCTGTCTTAGGTGAACATGGGTGAGCTGGGGACAGAGAACAGAGTGGAATGAGACCCAGGACTAACCTCAGAGCAGCCTTGGAAGTTTTGGCTTTGTGAGCAGGCACAGTGGGCAAGGAAACTCCATGCAAAGTTTTGATATCAATGTCCCTGTATTTTCAGCAGAGTCCCGTGTTTCCAATTAAGCCCTCCCCCCCCCCATCCCTGTGAGAGAAAGGGACTCTTCCCAGAGCAAACACAGTAACTACCCCACCCCAGGCTCCAGTGTGAGCAGAAGAGCTTTCTCAGTACTGAGATTAACTAAATAGCCCAAGGGCCCAGCCCACCTTGCTCAAGGATAATTCAGACCCTACTGCTCCCCACCCAGGCCTAGGTAGTGGACCACAAATTAAGCTCACAGACACCCCAGAGAAAGCCACTAGCACCCCTGCTGATCAGAACACTTGGAGTTATTAAGCCCTAGGAAAAGGAAGAAAGGCCCAGAAAAGGGGGGCTCATTGAAAGCTACTTTGATGACAAAGACCCTAACTCAGAGAGAGCTAGAACTTCTGAGGAGAATATGAATTGGTCTCCAGCCCAGAAAGACTTCTTAGAAGAGATCAGGAAGTAGTTTAAAAATTAATTGGAAAAAATGAGAAAAGAAACTCAAGAGAAAATTAACATCTTACAACAAGTAACCAAATCCTTAGAAAATACAATTGGACAAATGCAAAAGAAAATAATTCTCTCAAAGCCTCAATTGGCCAATGGAAAACTTCAAAAATGGAACTAACCAATTAGAAAAGGAATTTCAGAAAGTAAATGAAGAAAATTCAATAAGTATTACATGTCAGAAAATGGCAAGTGCTACAAATCAGGGTTTTATTTATTACTTTGCAGACTATCTAAACTTAAAAACATGTTGGAGAAATTATTAATAATATTGATTAAACTTAAAAATTTGTTTATTTTCAAAGAACCATGTTAATATTTACATGCATACTCATAAATATAAAAGATAAGGTGCAATCTGTTCATTTAATTTTAGCTATCATTTTAATTAAAATCTGCAGCCATAAAAACTTCTATTAATATTACTTTATTCACCTAATAATCATTATATGTAGACAGAAAAGTAGACATTCCTTTCTGACTATCAAGGACTCATGTGCCTGGGTCCTAAAATTTTCTCCAACTATGCAGCTATCACTATCCTAAGCCAAATGGCACTAATTACTCTTCTTTGGATTTAGACTCATGTATCATCTACTACTGCTAGCATCATTTCTTCTGAATGTAGTACTTTCCCTCAACTTATCCTTCTTGTAGTCCTAAAAATATTTTATTCTTAACCATCTTCTCCTCCTAGATACTCTTCTCCTTATGTTATAGTAACACTGCTCTCTAGTCTTTCTCTTCCTACCTTTCTGATCATTCCTTTTCAATCTTTCACTATTTAATCATTCATGCCTATTCTCTAACTAGGAGTACTCTACTAGGTTTTGTCTTGAGCCCTCTTCTTTTCTTTTGATGCCCTTTCACTCAGAGATCTCACCATTTCCGAGTGGTTGAATAATCATCCCCATGCAAATGACTCCTAGATCTCCCTACTGAGAACTCAACAACTTCCTAGTAGATATTTTGAACTGTATGTTTTATAAGCATCTCAAATTTGACATTTCTTTAAAAAATTAAGTATCTCTGCCCCAATCTCAATTCTCTTCTCATATTTCATATGTCTCTTAAGGGTATCACATCCCAGTCAACTTTTATGTCTAATTAGTTGTCCAATTCTAGTAAATATAATTTTGTAATATTTGTAACATCACTTGCATCTTTTCCCCAACATTTTCCACCTTCTCTCAATTCATGTGACATTAACTCATCCTCAGTTCCTTCTGCCTGAACCAGAACAATAACCTTCCTCTCAACCAGATGCTTGCCTAGTTCATCCTCCACATGGCTACCAAAATGTTATTGCTATAAACACTGATCTGCCTAGATCACTTCCCTGTGCAGGAAGTACCTATGTTTCCCTATTGTCCCTAGAATAAAACAGAAACTCTCTATTTTGTCATTTAAAGGCCTTTAAAATCTCTTTCCAGCCAAAACTTCCAGATTTATTGGGCATATTTCCCCCTCACAAACTTACTCTACAGTCTAACCAAAATAGCCTACTCTCTATTCTATCAATATGACTTTTAATGTCTTGCCTGCACCTTTGAATAGACTACTCTCCCATGCTTGCAATATACTTCCTGCTTACCTATCTCTTAGAATCTAATTCTTATGCAACACCTTTCCTAATTCAAGTTTTTAATATTTTTTCACTTATTTTTTGTATTTATATTTTATGCATTTTATGCATAACCTTGGAGTCACTTTCAAATCCTACCTCTGAGATACATAGATAGACAGACAGGTAGAAAGTTAGGAGATATACTTACATGCACACATATGCATTCACACACACACACACACACACACACACACACATATATATGTACATATAATTTGTGTAAGAGTGTATATATTCAGACACACATACTAATATATATATATGTATGTGTGTGTTTATATACCTAGACATATACATTTGCATAATTACATGTATGTACTTCTATATCTACATTTACAAATACATACACACTGCCTTGGTCAAGTCATTTAAACTTTCAATGCTCCAGGAAACTCTATAAATTGCAGAGGATTGCCAACTTGCATTTTAGAAAGCATTATCACTTTGGGAGTACCCTATCCCAGTAAAATCAGAAATGCCATCCTTTTCCTTGTCCTATCCTAGATTAGCCTAGTCTTATATTTTTCTTATCTCCCTAATCAAATGTTGTTTTTCTCCAATACAATGTAACTCTTAAGGAGTGGAACTGTTTATTTTTGACTTTTGTGTGCACATTTTCTAACATAGGGTCTGACTCAGAATGGAAATATACCAAAAAAAAGTGTTTTGAATTGGCAAATGAATATACACCTGTTAAATTCCTGTCCACCCACCCGAGCTTAACTTCATATGCCACAACTTTAATGACTCTTTCTCACAAGTCAAATAGGACAGTCCTTGCATAGGAATTAGATTCTAAGAGACAGGCAAGAAGGAAATATATAGCCTTAGTTATATATTTGGCATTAGGGGTAAGTGGAAAATGCTTCTTGTTGTAGGTAGATTTTTAAGGGAACTTGAAGAAAGCCAGGAGGGACCTACAATTTACAAAATGCTGAATAACTAAAAAAAAGATCTAAGGCAATGTTCTGATTCTCAAGAAGCCAACCTTTGAATAGGGGTGAATAAGACATGTATAAAGATAAATAATCTCCGAGAGAAGCAGTGGAAAGAACACTTACCATAGTACTTCTTGTTTAGCTTTAGACAAATCACAACAGCTCTAGGCTCAGTTTCATCTGTAAAAGGAGGATGTGTAGGGGTCAGAGTGGACTCCATGGCCTCTGAGGTTTCCTCCCAGACCTAAATCCCTAATCCTAAACATGCAGGAGAATAGTGCAAAGGGCTATGTGGTAGCAGAAGAGGAACACATTACAGCCCCCTTGCTTTAATCTCTCCTGTGTGGCAACTTTACATTATAATATTTGATATTAATGTCATCCTCCCCCCTTATAAGAATATAAAGTTCTGCCAAGCAGAGACTAGAATTCATTCTTGTGTGTATTCCCCACTGAGCACTGCACATAGTAGGTTTTTAGCCAATATTTTTGAATGACTATTCAAATGTAGCATTGATCTAATAACTGTAACTACTAAAGTTTATTTTGTAATTTAATACTTACAAATTACTTTCCTTATAATAAACTAGAAAGAATGATATAGCAAAGATTATCCTCCCTATTTTGCACAAGGATAAATCGATGCTCAGAAAAGTTAAATGATGGTTCTATGGCCACATAGCTTTTCTAACTGTAGGTAGATTTAGGGATCTCTGCCACACTGAAAAAGCTTTCAGTTGCTTTACTCTCATGGGTAGGACAAAAGGTTAAGACCAATTAGTTCAAATGTGTAAGGTTTTGCTTAGATTCATGCTTTTGAGATATAAGGAATAGACTTCTTTAACAAGATTGCAACCACAGAGGGGATCCCCAGAAGACAACCAAGTGCCTGGAAATCCTATAGAGTCCTGAGGTCAGTCAATTTAATACCATTTTGCTTTTTTAAAACATGTTTGTTGTGTTCCCAGGGAGAAAAAGAGACTTTGTTTGGCTCAAAGTCTTCCCATCCCTTCTCTGTTGGCAATATGCAAGGAGGGACTGAATGTCACAAGAATATTCAGTGTATGAGAGTAAATATTTACACTTATTTTTAAACAGCTATTCCAGATTCTTGTTTTTAATAGAAACACAGATCTGTAACTAAAAGCCACAGTTAGACCCTTCTAGTTCTCATGAAGTGTGAAGGTCCTGGTTTTTCTACCTCTTTCTTTCTTCCCTCCATTCCCTTCTATCTTCAGGATAGTAATGTTGGAATGGAGAGCTGGCCCATGATCATAATTTTAACTGCCAGAATTTCAAATTATTCAAATATTCTGTAGTCCCAAAGGACAAGTAGGAAATTCAACTGTGATCTAAAGAAAGAAAGAAAGAAAGAAAGAAAGAAAGAAAGAAAGAAAGAGAAGAAAGAGAAGGAAGAGAAGGAAGAACAAAGAATTTAGTCTAGAACTGTGTAAGACATTTTTTTGTTTTTTTTTATTTGATTGCTTTCCTTTGAAAGGAAGGCATGACTTTGCCAAAAGCTCTGATTCTGAGTGAAAAGAGAAACCATAATTGAGATGAAAAAAGACATAATTGTTCAAGTGTCAAGGGGAGGGCAAATGGGAGCATCAATGTTAGTAGTAAGGGTCACTCTGTTTTAAGAATGGTCTTGGGGGCAGATAGGTGGCGTAATGGATAAAGCACCGGCCTTGGAGTCAGGAGTACCTAGGTTCAAATCCAGTCTCAGACACTTAATAATTACCTAGCTGTGTGGCCTTGGGCAAGCCACTTAACCCTGTTTGCCTTGCAAAAACCAAAAAAAAAAAAAAAAAAAAAAAAAGAATGGTCTTATACATAGAAGTAAGGAGTTCATTAATAACTTGTGATTTGAGAGTACTGAAAGTCCTTGACCATCTCTTAATATATTCTCCACTAACCAAACACTCCCTGTGCCCAAATCCTAATGGTCATTAGGTAGGATTGGAAAAATTAAAGATATATGCTAAAATGAAAATTACCTTAAAGGTGCAACTTGGTCACCAAGCTTAAAAGAGAGGAAGAGAAGAGGAGAGACAAAAGAAAAGGAAAGGGGAAGGGGAGGATAAAGGAAGGGAAGGGAGAGGAGAACAAGAAGGAAAAAGGGGAAAAAAGAGACCTGGGCAGAAGTCCATTCACACACCTTTCTGGAAGGTCGGAAAATGATGGTGCTTGAGGAGTCGTTTATCAATTGGCTGCAGAGATTCTCCAATGCATATGCCACAGGGGCAGTCCCTAAGGAGTGACTAAGATAGTACTCATTATGCATGAGTGGCATTCTATGTACTATGTGCTAAACCTTCTCCTGCTTCAAAGGATATGACCCAGAAATCTAATGGGGCTTAGAAAATGGAGATAGGAAAAAATAGTTAACACAGAATGGAGAACACCCTCAACAATACCCTCCACATTCTCAAAATATTACATTTTTCTCTGTGCCCTGCTTCCAAACAATCCCAACCTTCAAGAGGTATATATTCTGATGGGAAGATAAAATATGTGGACATATAAATAATGGCAAAATTTATACAAAATAAAACAAATTATTTTCAACAGGTTGAGAGAGTACTAACAGATATGAAGAAAAGTCTCAAAATGGAAATGGCACCTGAGGTATAATTGGAAGAAAGCAAAACATTACATGATGTAAAGAGTTTGTATACTGCAGTTTTTTTATTATGAATCCTTTGAAATTATCATGTATCATTGATCAAAATAATCAGGTGCTTTACAATTTATCATTACAATATTTTTGATATTGTGCTTAATGATTTCCCCATCCTTCTCACTTCACGTTGCTTTGGTTCATATAGATCTTGTCATACTTTTCTAAAAACCACATCCCTTATCATTTCTTATATCACAATAGTACTACATCATAATAATATGCCCAACTTGTTCACTCATTTCCCAATAGTTGTACATCCTCTTAATTCCCAATTCTTTATTACTAGAAAAAACTCTATCAATAGGTTTGGGTGTATAGAGACAGATAGATATAGATTATCTTTTAAATGTATGTATGTATAGATAGATATAGGTAGATAGATAGATAGATATCTAAATATATCATTTTTCCTTTTTCCTTTGATCTCCTTGGAATAAAAACTAAGAACAATACAGATGAGGTATTGTTGGTCAGAGTCCCAAATGATTTTCAAGAACTTTTGGAATAGTTCACAATTCAGCCAACAATTCATTAAAGTACCTAGTTTTCCCTTATCCTCTCCTGCATTTGTTTTTTCTCATAGGTGTAAGGCTATACCTCATAGTTGTTTTTATTTGCATCTCATCAATAATGATTTAGAGCATTTTTATATGACTGTAGAAAGCTTTGATTTCTTATTCTCTACCCATTTTATCAGAGAATAATGCTCATTTTTATAAATATGACTCAGTTCCATACTAAGCATATATTTGTGAAATAAGACCTTTATCAGAGAAATCTGAGGTAAAAATGTTTTATATTACCTCATTGCTTATAGTACATCTTAGCAAAATCTATTTTACCAGATTTTCTCTTTTAATTAGTTCTCTTTTTGCTTTTGCTTTGTTTGCAATCATGGTTACTACCCCTGCCCTTTTTATTTCCACTTCAGCTTAAGCATATTATATTCTACTTCAGACTGTTATTTTAATTCTCCGTGTATCTTTCTGTTTCAAATTTGTCCATGTATTACTGAATTCTGGCTTCTAATCAATTCTGCTTCTGTTTTATGAGTGAACTAATCCCATTCACTTTCATATTATGATTATTGTGTATTTCCCTCCATCCCATTATCTTCTATTCTTTCCCTCTCTCTTTTCCCCCTTTTTATCCAATTCCTTCTGAAAAGCCTATTTTGCTTCTAATCACTGTGCCCTTAACTTACCCTCTCTCTTATCTTACTTATTTTTCTTTAATCCCTTTGATCTCCTATTTCCTTATTGGATGAGTTTCATTTCTATACATAATTGAGTATGTATATATAGTCTTTCTTCTTTGAACCAATTCCAAAGTATTAAGCTTCAAACACTGCCTTGCCACCTTCTTCCCCAATACTCTACTAATAAAAAGTTTCTTGCCTGCCTCTTTTTTGTGTGAGAAAATGTTCACCATTTTCAGCTAGCTCCCTTCCCTCTTCTCTAAGTGTACCTCTTTCCTTTACCCCTTCATTTTTTGAAGATCATTTAAAAAAATAATCAATTCACATTCATTCTCTCAGTCTATATAAAGTCCTTTTAATGCCCTAATTATGATAAAGTTCTTAGGAGATACAAGTGTCATCTTCCCAAATAGGAATGTAAACTGCTTAATTTTATTGAATTCATTATGATTAGTTTCCTCTTTGGCTTTTTATAATTCTTTTAAGTCTCATGTTTGAATGTCAGTTTTTCTATACAGATTTCCTTTTTTTCATCAGGAATACTTTTAAGCTCTCTATTTTTTTTTACATATCCATTTCTTTCCTCTAAAGGATTACACTCAATTTTTCCAGGTAGTTGGTTCATGATTGTAATCAAAGCTTCTTTACTTCCAGAGTATTATTTTAGGCTCTCTACTCCACTTCCACAGTTAGAAGTTCCATGGGACTCCATGATTTCTTAATTGCTTCTTTCTGACTGCTTAAAATATTTTCTATCTGGTCTGGGAACTTTGGAACCTGCTGTAATAGTCCTGGGGGTTGTTGTTTTTGTTATTGAGCTATTCTTTTGAAATCTCTTTCAGAAAGAGAATGGTAGATGCCTTCTATTGTACCCTCTTGATCTAAGATATTCAGGAAGTTTTCCTTGATAATTTCTTAAATTGTGATGTTTTCTCTCTTTATTTGATAATGGTTTTATTTAAATTAGCTTTCCTTAATCTATTGCCAGATTGGTTGTTTTTTTGAAATTTCACATTTTCAACTATTTTTCATTTTTATTTGATTTTATTGTTTCTTGATATCTCCTGGAATCATTAACTTCATTATCTTTTCTTTTTTTTCCCTTAGGTTTTTGCTAGGAAATGGGGTTAAATGGCTTGCCCAAAGCCACACAGCTAGGTAATTATTAAATGTCTGAGACCGGATTTGAACCCAGGCACTCCTGACTCCAAGGCCAGTGCTTTATCCACTATGCCACCTAGCTGCCCTTATTAACTTCAAATTCTAACTTTAAGAGATTATTTTCTTCAGTGAGATTTAGTACCTCTTTTTTCTATTTGGCCAATTTGACTTTATAAAGAGTTATTTTCTTCTATGATTATTTTTTAGGCTTTTGCAAGGCAAATGGGGTTAAGTGGCTTGCCCAAGATCACACAGCTAGGTAATTATTAAGTGCCTGAAGCCAGATTTGAACTCAGGGACTCCAGACTCCAGGGCCCATACTCAGTCCACTGCTCCACCTAACCACCCCTCTTCTATGAATTTTTGTACCTCTTTTTACTTTTAGACCAATTCTGGTATTTTTTAAGGTGTAATTTTTAGTATTTTTGTGTTTGTTTTTTTAATCACAGTTAATTATCTTTTCACTATTTTCTTACATTACATTCATTTCTTTTGCCAGTTTTTCTTCTGCAATTTAACTCTTTGAGGGATTCTTGTTGATCTTGGACCAATTAGCATTTTAGTTTGGGAATTTTTTTTGAGCTACTTTCACTTTGTAGTCTTCTTCTGAGTAATCTTTCTTCCTTGTCTTCAAAGGAGTTTTTTTTATAGTCAAATTCTTTTTGTTATTTTTATTTGCTCATACTTCCAGATTATTTCCTGATTTTAAACTTTATTTTATTGTGTTTTTAATTTCATTTATTTATGTTTAATTTTACAATTTCCCCCCCAATCTTGCTTCCTTCCTCCCACCTCCCACAGAAGGCAGTCTGATAGTCTTTATATTGGTTCCATGCTATACACTGATGTGATGTGATGAGAGAAAGAGAGATCATATCCTTAAGAAAAAAAATTAAGTATGAGATAGTAAAAGTACATAATAAGAACTTTTTTTAACTAAAGGTAACAGTCTTTGGTCTTTGTTCAAACTCCACAATTCTTTCTCTGGATACAGATGTTATTCTCCATTGCAGATAGCTCAAAATTGTGTCTGATTGTTGTCCTGATGGAATGAGCAAGTCCATTAAAATTGATCATCATCTCCATGTTGCTTTTAGGGTGTGTACAATGTTCTGGTTCTCCTCAACTTGCTCAGCATTGGTTTATGCAAATCCTTCCAGGCTTCCCTGAGTTTCTATCCCTCCTAGTTTCTAACAGAACAAAAGTGTTCCATCACATACATATACCACAGTTTATTAAGCCATTCCCCAATTAATGGGCATTCATTCAATTTCCAATTTTTTGTCACCACAAACAGGGCTGCTATGAATATTTTTGTACAAGTAATGTTTTTACCCTTTTTCATAATCTCTTCAGGGTATAGACCCATTAGTGGTATTGCTGGATCAAAGGGGATGCACATTTTTGTTGCCCTTTGGGTGTAATTCCAAATTGCTCTCCAGAAAGGTTGGATGAGTTCACAGCTCCACCAACAATGCATTAGTGCCCCAGATTTCCCACAACCCTTCCAACAATGATCATTATCCTTTCTGGTCATATTGGCCAGTCTGAGAGGTGTGAGGTGGTACCTCAGAGATGCTTTAATTTGCATTTCTCTAATAAGTAGTGATTCAGAGCAATTTTTCATATGACTAGGGTTTGCTTTGATTTCCCCTTCTGTAAATTTCCTTTGCATATCCTTTGTCCACCTGTCAATTGGGGAATGACTTATTAAACTTTATTTTAAAGTTGGTCGTTGCTCACCTGGGCATGGGGAGGTATTATGTCAAGTTTCATGTTTTCTTGTGTTCCTGTTTTCAGAGATTAATCTGGTTATCTGGGTATTTGGAGTTTTGAAGATGGTATGATCCTGAAACAGGTATAGTCATTACTCTTCTATTCTACACTGTTGTCTTTACAAAGAAAGGCCCTTGGTTCCTGAAATCTGCATGCACTAGTGCCTCTTTCTGCTTTAGAATGTGACCAGGTCTTTGCTTCCTTGTGACTGACCCCTACCATTCCTTTCCATTTAGGAATCGTGATTTAGAACTGTGTATGAACAATAAAGTTGCCAATAAGAACCAACTATATCCAGTGCTAGCAAAGATTATAACTATCCCTATGATCACTTTCTGAGCTGTCATTCAACTTCTACACTATCTCTAACTTGGAATTCTCAGAGTTGTTGCTGCTGTGGCCACTACTATCACCACATCATGTGTGGGCTCTGGACAGACCTCTACCAGGTCTCTATCCTGAGATGCCTATCTCTTAAGTTTTCTTACATCTGAAAAATATTTTAATTTCTGTTGTTGTTGACACTGTCATTTTAAAATTTGATTTATAGTATTTAGAGTACAATTTGTATAAATTAGGGGGGGTAGCTGCCCCTTAATCTTGGTTCTGTGAGATCAAAGATTTTCTGATCAGATCTGTGCATTAAGATGATCTGTTTCAAAAAATAAAAATAAAAAAAAACAAAAGGAAAAAAAAGAAAAAAGATGATCTGTTTCAAAGTTGGGTAGAGGAGGACTGGAGAGAAGATAATTAGATCAAGTGAAAGATGATGAGGACAAGCAGAAAGAAGGGAAGTAATGCAAGAGATGTGGAGGTAAGAGAGCTTTTGTATTATATGAGAAACAAGATGGGAGACTAGGAATTTTTGATGACCTTTCCAAATCAAAACTTATGAACCAAATATAAAGCAACTTTAACTATCAACAATGGTCTAGGGGCAGCTATGTGGTGCAGTGGATAGAGCACTGGCTCTGGAGTCAGAAATACCTGAGTTCAAATCCAGCCTCAGACACTTAATAATTACCTAACTGTGTGGCCTTGGGCAAGCCACGTAACCCCATTGCCTTGCAAAAACTACAAAAAACAAAAAACAAAACAAAAAAAACCCAATGGTCTAAGATATACATATTCCAAAAGATGGAAAGAAAAAAAAAAAACCAAAAATGGTAGACTCACTTCCCGAGCTCACTAAGGACCCCTCCCCTGACTTTCACACAATCAGCAGCAAAGCCACACTAGCAAATCCAAGGACTGACACAGGTTTACATTAAAATCCACCTTTTGGGGCAGCTAGGTGGCACAATGGATAGATCACTGGCCCTGGCTGGAATCAGGAGGACCTCACTTAAAATCCAGCTTCAGATACTTAATAATTACCTAGCTGTGTGACCTTGGGCAAGTCACTTAATCCCATTGCCATGTAAAAAAAAAATTACCCCTGTATTTACGACCCCTGCTCCTTCTTTCTTTTTTTTTCCGCTCCTTCTTTCTAGTGTCTTGGAGAACCTGGGTCCAGGCTGTGAAACTTTGTTTGGGTCTCAATATTCAACTCAATTAAAACCTTTATGAATGAAAAGCTGATCTTCAGGTCACATCTATTCAGTAAGCATTATAGAGTACCTACTATGGTGAACACACTGCAAAAACAAAGAAAGGGGCCAGAAGTTCTTGCTTTCAAAAAATTCTTCATAACTCATACACCCAGAGACAGATAGTGAAACAAATAGAGCTTAGAATCAGAAAAAAATCTGACTTCAAATCTGGTCTCATATCCTTTTTAACTGTGAGACCCCGGGAAAATCACGTAACCTCTATTTATTTCTGTTTGCTCAAACATAAAATGAGGATAATAATAGCTCTTACTTCTCAGGTTGTTGTGAGAATTGAGAGCCTTTAGCACAGTGTTTAACAGATAATAGGTACTATATAAACAATGTCTGACAAATAGTAAGTGCTATATGTACTTATAGAGAGGGGTAGGAGTTTTAGGGAAAAACTTGAGTTCTATCCTCAAACAGGGCCTTGAAGAAAAAGAATTAAGCTTGTTCTATTTGTTTCCAAAGGTCAGAACTAAGACCAGTAAGTCAAAAGATCATAGAATAAAAGGTAGGAGAAATTTTGGAAGCCCCATGATCATTAAGTTAGAGCTAGAAGGGACCTGAGAGCCCTAAAAGTCCAACTCCCCATTACTTAATTTTTTCTTTTTTTCTTTATTTATTCTTATTTTGTACAAATAATGTCTTTTTATATATTACTAAAATATTCTTGTTTATGAGTAAACATAAAACATAAACATAAACATATCCCCTTTCCCCAAATATATAGACCCACATGAGCGATAAAGTAAAGGGGAGAGAAAAAATTAAAATTAAAATTAAAAAATAATAATAATTGTAGGTATGGCCTGGTGGCACAGTGGAAGGAGCACTGGCCCTGGAGTCAGAAGCACCTGAGACCAAATCCGGCCCCATAGACCTAACAATCACCCATGCAAGCCATCCCAACCCCATTACCCTGCAAAAACCAAAAAAAAAAAAAAGACTCAAAATAAAATAAAATAGTAATAATAATAGTAGGGGCAGCTGGGTGGTAGACATAGCACTGGCCCTTGAGCCAGGAGCACCCGGGTCCAAATCTGGCCTCAGACACCCAAAAATCATGCAGCTGTGTGGCCCCAGGCAGGCCACCCAGCCCCATTTGCCCTGCAACCCCCTCCCCCCCAAAATAATAATAATAATAAAAAATGTGCTTCAGTCTCTGTTCCAACACCACCAGCTCTGTCACAGGTGGATCACCTTCTTTATAATAAGTCCATCACAAAAGCTACTTCTATATTTTTCCACCATTGCCATTGCTGATCACAACTCCCTCCATTTGTACTTCTCCACTACCATGTACTATATTTTCTCTCTCCTTTCACTCTGTCTCTGCTGTAGGGTAGCTGAGTGGTGCATCAGACAGATCTCCGACCCTGAGACCAAGAGGCCCCGAGCCCACATACCACCCCTTTTAGGCCCAGCATCCACCTGGCCATATGGTCCCAGACAGGCCATTCAATCCCAACAGCTTGCAAGAAATAAAAAAGAAAATGTGTTATAACTGACCACTCTCCCACCATGGTCCATCTTCTCCTCCATCACTCATATCCCCCCCTTCCTTCTATTCCCCTTCTCTCCTTCTTACCACAGATGTCTATACTCCATTGAGAATATATGCTATTTCTTCTCCTAGCTACCTCTGATGAGAACGTAGATTCCCTCATTCCCCCTTGCCTTCCCCCCTTCCATATCATTGAAATAGCTCATTATAATAAAGAAAAATCTTATTTTATGAAATATCTTAGCCTATTCCTCCTCTCCTTTTTCTTTCTCCCATTACATTTCCCTTTTATCTATTGACTCCATTTATCTATTGACTCCATTCAAATTCAGCTTTCTCCTGTGCTTCATCTATAAAAAGCTCCTTCTGCCTGCTCTATTGAATGAGAAGGTTCATATGAGTATTATCAGTATCATTTTTCTATACAGAAATACATGTAGTTTATCATCATTAAGTCCCTCATGTTTTCCCCTTCTCCTCCACTCTCTGTGCTTCACCTGAGTCCTGTATTTGAAGATCAAACCTTCTGTTCAGCTCTGGCCATTCCAACAGGAACATTTGAAATTCCCCTGATTCATTGAAAGTCTATCTTTTTCCCTGGAAGAAGACATTCAGTTTTGCTGGGTAGTTGATTCTCAGTTGCATTCTGAGCTCTTTTGCCTTCCGGAATATTATATTCCAAGCACAAGCTTTTAATGTAGTTGCTACTAAGTCCTGTGTGATCCTGACTGCAGCTCCACAATATTTGAATTGTGTCCTTATGGCTGCTTGTAATATTTTCTCTTTGACTTGGGAGTTCTGGAACTTGCCTATAATATTCTTGGGAGTTGGGTTTTTTTTTTTTTTTTTGGATCTCTTTCTCGAGGAGATCGGTGGATTCTCTCAATTTCTATTTTGACCTCTGCTTCTAGGATATCAGGGAAATTTTCCTGTAGTAATTCTTTG
Source organism: Macrotis lagotis (assembly GCF_037893015.1). Classification (NCBI taxonomy): domain Eukaryota; kingdom Metazoa; phylum Chordata; class Mammalia; order Peramelemorphia; family Peramelidae; genus Macrotis; species Macrotis lagotis. The sequence continues at coordinate 339,602,599 of NC_133658.1, read as the reverse complement.
AAAATGACGTCAAGGCTCTTTTCCTGGTCATGACTTTCAGGTATTCCAATAATTTTTAGATTATCTTTTCTAAATCTGTTTTCCATATCAGTTGTTTTTTTCACATTTTCTTCTAATTTTTCATTCTTTTGCTTTTGAACTATTGTGTCCTGATTTCTGGTAAAATCAGCAACCTCCCTCAATTCCATTCTTTGTCTGAAGGATTAGTTTTCCTTAGAGAGCTTTCTTATCTCTTTTTCCATCTGGCCAACTCTGCTTTTTAAAGCATTCTTCTCCTCAATAACTTTTTGAACTGTTTTATCCATTTGACCTATGCTGGTTTTTAACATGTTATTTTCTTCTGCATTCTTTTGGATCTTCTTGACTAAGCTGCTGACCTCTTTTTCATGTTTTTCCTGCATCTCTCTCATTTCTTTTCCCAATTTTTCTTCTATCTCCCTCACTTTATTTTCAAAGTCTTTTTTGAGCTTTATCATAGCCTGAGCCCAATTTCTGTTTTTCTTGGAGTCATTAGATGCAGGAGCTTGTACTTCCTCATCTTCTGATTGAGTGTTTTGATCCTTCTTGGGATCACAGGCAAAGTATTTCTCAATGGTGTTCGCCTTTTTTCTCTGCTTACTCATTTCTCCAGCCTGTGCCTGGTTTTGGGGTGCTTCCTGAGCTTTTGAGTATTAGTGGGGCACCCCCCACAAGGATCTCTATTTATGAGGCTCTGTCTTCCCTCCTGGTCTGTGAATGGCCACAAGCGCACCCATCTGCCATGGGGCTGAGGTGGGAGGGCCCTGCTGTTCTATGGGGGGGGGGGGCTAGAATGCGATCAAGATCTGAATGTGGTCAGAGCTCCAAAGTCCTGTTCCAGGGACAGAGGACAGAGCTTTGCAGTCTCTCTCCACTCCCCTTCTTAGACTCAGCACTCATGCCCTGGGGGCACCTGCTTACTGGCTTCTGCTTCCTGTTCCTGGATCTGGACTGCAGTGACCCTGAGGGCTGGGCTTCATGTGCTTGCTCTGGCAGAGGTCCCCCCACTGATCCCCCAAGTTGTGCCTGCTGCTCCCTGAGGTGTTGCTCAGGAAACTGCCCCCGCTGTGAGCTAAGGCTCCCAGCACCCTGGGGCTGCCTCTGGGAGGCTTAAGTTCTTTCACTCTGGCGACCTATCCTTCCAACCCAGATAGAAGTAAAGTGGTTCCATAAAAAAAAGAACTCAAAAGGAGTAGGCTTCTGATTAAGATAATGAATTCTTCCTTTGAATATGGAGACTTTGACATATCTATAACACATTCAGATAGAAATGTGCAATTTGCAGTGGCATTGTAATATTGGAACTCAGGAGAAAGAGTACAACTGGATATATAAAATAGGAAGTTATATGCATAAAATTCAAGTTAAACCAAAGGGAGATAATAAAGTCACTGAGTGAGTGTAAGTAGAGAAGAGAAGAAGAACCAGGATAGAATCTTTGACTAGGGATATGATATGGATGATAATAAACAGAAGAGACTTTGAAGAATCAGACAGTTAGGAGGAGGATCAAGAGAGCAGTATCCTCAAAACCTAGAGAGAAAAGATTAATCATAAAAGAAGGGCAGTCAATAAAAGGACATTAGATTTGGCAGTTAAGAGATTATTGGTAACTTTGGAGAGAGTAAATTTTGTTGAGTGATGAGGTCAAAAGCCAGATTGCAAAGGATAGAGAACTGAATAACAGGAAAATGGAGTCAAGATTGGAAAAATAACTGTTGGTCTAAAACAACAATTTGAAAGTTTTTTTGGACTGTTAAATTAATATGAAATCAATTGTGTGATATAGCAGACAAAAATACAATGCAATTTTAGAGTAAATGAAAAGTGACATTACTTCCAAGAATAAGAATGCGAAGCCCCATGATATTCCATTCAGGTCATACTACATTATTATGATTAACCTCTGGACACAACAGTTTAAGAAGGATATTGATAAACTGGAGAGCATCTAAAAGTGACCAACAAGGATGGTGTTTGGCTTCATATTTAAGCCATTGTAATACATAAAAGGTCCTTAATATATCTTTTCTAGGAAAGAAAAGACTCTGGTAGAGTAGAGGGCAGACAAGGACTATAGTAGTTCTTTTCAAGGATTTATATTGTCATCATGTGAAGAAAAGATTCAACTTATCATGGTTAGATCTAGAGAACAGATCTAGGAACAATGGGTATAAGTTGTGAAGAGTCATTTTTAAATTTGAAAACAATTACATACAACTATTCCTATGTATAACCATATGCTTTAGGAGTCATTGAATTTTTTGTCTTTGAAGGTTTTTAGTTGTAGGCTGGATGACTTCATGTGAAGTCTGTTGTGGAAATGTTTTTTTTTCAGGTGTTGGTTAGACTAGATGGCCACTGAAGCCCATTTTAACTCTCAAAATCTGTATTTCTGTATAAAGGAGTTTTGCCAAGTCCCAGAAGTCTTTTCTAACTAAGCTATCTTCCCTTTAATTTCTTTATCTTTTGGGTATATAGTCTGGATCACACTACCACATGCTGGTTTTTATCATCTATTTGCACTATTCTCCATCCATCTTCAAAGCTGATCTTATCCTGCCAAAGAGGCTGAGTTTTAGAGGGCAGAAATGATTTCTTCTTTTTTTCATATCTCCCGGAGTCCCCAGCACAGAGTTAGTACCACAGTAGATAACTAAATAATTACTTAATGAATGAACTTTACTGTCCTTGAGGTATCTCAATGCAATTAGCTTACTATAGGACAAAGGGGAGAAAGGACAGGATGAATTTACTTGACTACCAAGAGAAGAATTTTTGGCCAAAAGAACACTGGGAACACAATTAGACAGTAGTTATCCAGAGTAGAAGGCTCAGTTTTCTCCTCTATCTCCACTGAAAGGAAAGCGACCCCAAATCAGGGGATATAAAGAATGATCTAGCAAATGAGAATGAGAAGTATTCAGACAGATAGGAGAATGAATAAGGGAGAGACTAGTATCACCCAAGACTTCTCGGAGTTTTGCCCAAAGTGCTATGATTTTAAGTGATATAATCAGGGACACAGAGTTAGTATGTGACATCATTAGGTCTTGCTCATTTCTAGGTTAGTTTTACGTCTATGATCACTTCACCATTCTATCTCAGCAGATCCCTGTTAAAATATACCTTGTGAAAATATCTGGTAGGCATTGATCTAGTTAATATAAAAGGTATCTGAGTTAGTGACTTATAACTACTAAACCTGAAGATCCAAGAAGACAGGGACTCAGTCTTATTTACACATTGTATTTTCCTCATATCCAAAAAAAGTCTTCTGTCTTGAAAAACCATTTAAGAAATGCGATTTAATGAATAATTCATACAGGACTTGAATTTTGCAATAAAAAGGCTTTTCATATTCACTTTCTCCCTTATACCCTCCATTGCCACCATGTTGAGGACAATCAGGAAGAATGGATGTGCATGTGGTTTGGGGGGGGCGTTGTGTGTGTTTTGGGGAGTTTTTCTGTAGAGGGGAGGAGGTATTTCTCTTCAGAATATTTCTGAAAGTGTTGAGGTTGTTCTTACTCCCCATTAGCTATTTTATTGGATCCTTTCACCAAGGATAGCTCATAATTCCTTAACCTCTTTTTGTTCTATCAAATTATTTTCTAAATAGAACAAAACCTAATAATAAAATCAATGACAATAAAAACAGCTAATATTTGAATAGGACTTATTGTACACTAAATACTTTGCTAATAGCTTTATAATATTGTCACGTTTTCTTAACCTTGGAATATAGGGGTAATTCTCATTCCCCAGTAAGAAAATTGAGCCAGACAGATTAAATACTAGCCAGTAAAGATCTGAATTCAAATTTAAACTGGGATATTTCTGATTTCAGACCCTACTCTTTATCCAGTGGACCACCTAGTTGCTACTTTGATAACAATAACAACCAAAATAATAATGCTTTTAAAAACCAAATAAACAAAGAGAACATGTCTAAACACAAAGTAGGATACAGAAGAATAAGTCTTATATATGTTCTCATATATTTGCATATATAATAAATTTGTTATTTTCAAAAGTGTCCTACTTGTCTATATTTCTTTCAGACCTTGTTTCTCTTCATATTCAAATACATACATACATTCATATAATTGACATGTTTTGATGAACTTCCTTTCTTTTTTTCTTTGTAATACTATCAGTTGATTTCTCTCTCTAAAATCCTAACCCACCCATTTCTTTTATTTTTATTTTGGGGGCAATTTTTATTAAATATTTTATTTTTCCAACCACATTCAATGGTGTACCATTGTGTAGCAATCATTTTTTTGCAAGGCTTTGAGTTTTACAATATTTCTCCTTCCCTCCTTCCTCCCCCAACAGAAAGCAATCTGATATAGGATTTAAATGTAACTATGCTAAATATAGATTAAAACTGAATGTGTTATGAAAGAAGACTCAAATCTAAACAGAAGAAAGAAAACACTAGAAATAATAAAATTACATAATACAACTTATAAAAATTGAAGATAATAAGCTTTGGTCTTGATTTAAACTCTACATTTAAACTCTGGATATGGATGGAATTTTCTATCACAAAGCCCTTAAATTGTCTTTGATTATTGTATTGCTGAAATGAAAAAAATCTAATATAATTGATACTGACCCCATATTTTTGATAGTGTGTATAATATGCTTCTGGTTTTGAATATTTCATTCAACATCAATTCATGTAAGTCTTGCTTTTCTGAAATCCCATCCCACATGATTTCTCATAGAACAATAGTGTTCCATCACATTCATATGCCACAACTAGTTCAAACATTCCTCAATTGGTAGGCATCTGTTTAATTTCCAATTATTTGCCACTACAAAAAGAGTTGCTATGAATATTTTTGTACCTGTGGGAATTTTATGCTTTTTCAAGATCTCTTCAGGATACAGACCCAGTGGTGGTATTGCTGGATCAAAAGGTATGCATATTTTTATTGTCTTTTAAGTATAATTCCAATTTGCTCTCCAAAAAGTTTGGATCAGTTCACAACTCCACCAACAATGTATTAGTGTTCCAGATTTCCCACTTCCCCTCCAACATTGATCATCATTGTTTTGGTCATTCTGAGAAATATGAAATGGTACCTCAGAGATTCTTTTGTTTGCATTTCTCTAATCAATAATGATTTAGAGCAATATTTCATATGACTATAGATAGCATTGATTTCTTTGAGAATTGCCTTTCCACATCCTATGACTATTTATCAGATGGAGAATGACTTGCTTTTTTTTAAATAAAATTGACTCAGTTCTCTATATATTTTAGAAATGAGTCCTTTGTCAGAAGCATTAGTTGTAAAAATTGTTTCCCAATTTACTACATTTATTTAAATTTGGTTGCAATTGTTTTATTTAAACAATTTTTTTCTTTAATGCAATCAAAATTATGCAGTTTGCTTTTTATAATGTTCTTCATCTTTTCTTTGGTCATAAACAGCTCCCCTTTCCACAGTTCTGACAAGTAAACTATTCCTTGTTCTCCTAATTGGTTTATAATGTTACTCTTTATGTTTAAATCCTCCACCTGTTTTGACCTTATCTTGCTATAGAGTGTGAATTTTCAGTCTATTCCCAGATTCTGCCATACTATCTTTCAGTTTTACCAGAAATTTTTATCAAAAAGTGAGTTTTTATCCCAGAAATTGGAATTTTTAATCAAACAGCAAATAACTACATTTACTGCTACATCTTTTGCACTTAGTCTATTCCACTGATTCAGCACTATATTTTGATGATTGAAGCTTTATAATATAATTTTAAATCTGGGATGGCCTTCCTTCGCATTATAAAAATTAATTTCCTTGATATCCTTGATCTTTTGTTTCTCCATATAAATTTAGCTACTATTTTTTTTCTAGTTCATTAAAGGAGTTTAATTGGTGTGCACTAAATAAGTAATGTAATTTAGGTAGAATTGTCATTTTTATTACATGAGCTTGGCCTACCCATGAGCAATTGATATTTGCCCAGTTATTTAAATCTGATTTTATTTGTGTGAAAAGCGTTTGATAGCTTTTTTCATAGAGTTTCTGACTATGCCTTGGAAGATAGACTCCCAAGGATTTTATATTGTCTGAAGTTATTTTAAATGGAATTTTTCTTCTCTTTCTATTTCTTGCTGCTGCATCTTGTTAGTAATATATTGAAATGCTAAGAATTTATGTGCATTTATTTTATATCCTGCAACTTTGCTAAAGTTACTAATTGTTTCCAGTAGTCTTATGAATGATTTTCTATCTGCAAAGAGTGAGAGTTTTGTTTCTTCATTAACAATTCTAATTCCTTCAATTTCTTTTTCTTATCTTGTTGCTAAAGCTGACATTTCTAATAAAATAATATTGGTGATAACGGACATCCCTGTTTCAACTCTGATCTTATTGGGAATGTTTCTAGCTTATTCTCATTACATATAATGCTTATTGATGCTTTCAGATAGATACTGCTGATTATTTTATTCCAATGTTCTCTAATTTTTTTAAGTAAGAATGGATGTTATATTTTACCAAAAGTTTTTTCAGCATCTATCAAAATAATATGATTTCTACTAGGTTTGGTATTGATATGGTCAATTATGCTGATAATTTTCCTAATATTGAATCAATACTACATTTCTGTTATAAATCCTGCTTGATCATGTTGCATTATCCTAGTGATAAGTTCTTGTAATTACTGTGCTAATATTTTATTTAAAATTTTTGCATACAAATTCATTAGGGAAACTGGTGTAATTTTCTTTCTTTGTTTGACTCTTCCCAGTTTAGGTATCAGAACAATATTCGTGTCATTAGAAGGAATTTGGCATAGTTCTTTCTTCACCTATTTTTTTCAAATAATTTATATAGATTTGGAAACAATTATTCCTTGAATGTTTGTTAGAATTCACTTGTGAATCCATCTGACCCTTGAGATTTTTTTCCTTAGGGAATTCATTGATAACTTATTGGATTCCTTTTTTTGAGATAGGGTTAATTAAGCATTTAATTTTCTCTTCTTTTAACCTGGCAACTTATATTTTTGTAAATATTCAACCATTTCACTTAGATTATGAAATTTATTGGCAAATAGTTTGGGAAATAGACCTGAATTATTACTTTAATTTCCTCATTGGTGGTGAATTCACAGTTTTTCATTTTTTGATACTAGTAATTTGGTTTTCTTCTTTCTTTTTTTAAAGTAAATTATCCAAAGATTATCTATTTCATTGCTTTTTTTCACAAAATCAGTTCTCAGTTTTATTTATTCATACAATAATTTTCTTGCTTCCCATTTTATTAATTTCACCTTTGTCAGAATTTCTAACAGTATTTAATTGGGGCTTTTAAATTTGTTCTTTCTCTAATTTTTTTAGTTGCATGCTCAGTTCATTGACCTCCCCTTTCTCTATTTTATTCATGTATGCACTTAGGGATAAAATATATCTCCTAATAACTGTTTTAGCTGTATACCATAAGTTTGGTACATTGTCATTGTCTTGGCTGAAACTATTAATTATTTCTTTGATTTTTTGTTTGATCCACTCAGTCTTTAAAATTAGGTTATTTAGTTATCAATTAGTTTTGGATCCATCTCTCCAAGACCCTTGATTAAAAATCATTTATGTTGCATCATGATCTGAAAAGTATGCCTTCAATATTTCTGCCTTCCTGCATTTGATTATGAGGTTTTTAATGTCCTAATACAATTTTTGTGTAGGTACCATGAACTGTAGGAAAAAAGTATATTCTTTTCTGTCCCTATTCTTTTTTCTCTAAAGGTCTATGATAACTAAATTTTCTAATATTCTATTCATCTCCTTAATTTCTTTATTATTTATTTTATGGTTAGTTTTATCTAATTCTGAGAAAAGGAGGTTTAGGTTCCCAACTAGTAGAGTTTTGCTATCTATGTCTTCCTATAACTCATTTAGCTTTCCCTCTAAGAATTTGGATGCTATACCATTTGGTGAATACATATTTAGTATTGAAATCACTTCATTGTCTATGGTACCTTTTAGGAGGATATAGTTTCCTTCTTTATGTCTTTTACTGAAATCTGGTTTTGCAGCTATTTTGTTTGTGATAAGGATCGCTAATCCTACTTTTTTCATTTCAGCTGAGCCATAATATATTCTACTCCAACCTCTTACCTTTAATTGTATCACTCTACTTCAAATATGTTTCTTGTAATCAGCATATTGTGGAATTGTGCTTTTTAATCCACTCTGCTACCTGCTTCTGTTTAATGGGAGAGTTTATCCCACTTACATTCAAAGTTATAATTACTAACTCTTTATTAACCTCCATGCTATCACCCCCTCTATTTATATTTTTCCTCTTTTTTTCACCTTATTTCTCCTTCCCAATATTTTGCTTCTGAATATTGCCTCCTTCAGTGTGTTACTCCCTTCTATCCAACTGCCTCCCTTTTCTTTCCCCTTTCCCCTTCTTCCTTCACTCCCTTCTGTCAGTCCTTCCTTTTCTCTCTCTGCTTCCCCTACTACTACTTGAAAGATAATGTAAATTTCTAAACTAAACTAAGTGTATGCATATTAAATTCTCTTTGAGCCAAATCTGATATTCAGGCAATTCTCACCTCCTCCCATCTTCCCCTCTGTTACAATAGATCCTTTGCATCTCTTCATGTGATGTAATTTACCTCATTCAATCTCCCCCTTTCTCCTGGATGAAATAGTTTTTTAAATCATTCCATAGAAGTCATGGACATATAATGAATGCCCATTCCTTATGCCTAAGTATAGTCCCTCTAATAGAGTTACATTTCTCAAAAATTATGACAATCTTCCTCCTAGGTAGGGTTGTAATCAGTTTGATCTTGTTGGTTTTTTTCTTTTCTCCTGTCTACCTTTTCATGTATCTCTTGAGTCTCCTCCTGTTTAAAGACCAAATTTTCTGTTTAGTTCTAGTCTTTTCATTACAAAGATTAAAAGCCTCCTATTTCCTTAAATGTCCATATTTTCCCCAGAAAGAGAAGGTTCTGTTTTGCTGGATAGTGAATTCTTGGTTGCAATCCAAGCTCCCCTGTCTTTAGACTATCATATTCCAGGCCCTTTGATCCCTCAATGTTGATGCAGCCAGGTTCTGTTTAATCCTGACTTTGGCTCCTTGACATTTGAATTGCTTTTTAATGGCCACTTGCAGGATTTTCTTCTTGATCTGATAATTCTGAAGTTTGGTGACAATATTCCTTGGTGTTTTCATTTTAGAATTGCTTTCAAGAGGGGATTGATATATTCTTTCAATATTTATTTTGCCCTCTGATTTCAGGATATCAGAACAATTCTCCTTAATGATATTCTGAAGTATAAAGTGAAGGGGGGTTTTATTTTCTTCAAGCTTCTCAAGTAGTCCTATGATTCTTAAATTGTCTCTTTTGGCTATATTTTCCAAGTCAGTTGTTTTGCCAGTGAGATATTTTACATTTTATTCTTTTTTTCTTTTTTGGAATTTGTTTAACAGATTCTTAGTGTCTCATGAAGTCATTAGTTTCCACAAATTCCAATCTTTTTTTCCAATTTTTTTTTAAAAGAAGAATTTTTTTCATTTACCTTTTGCATCTCCTTTTTCAATTAGTCAGTTCTATTTTTAAAGGAGGTTTGCTTTTCCAATTGCCCAATTTTGTTTTTAAGGGAATCATTTTCTTTTTGCATTGGAATAATTTTTTTCTCTTACATAATGTTAATTTTCTCTTACATTTCTTTTCCAAATTTTTCATTTGATTTTTAAACTCCTTTCTGATCTTTTCTAAGAAGTCTTTCTGGGCTGGAAACCAATTTATATTCTCCCCTGAAGTTTCACCCCTTCTGTCCTCCTTTTCTAACCTAGTATCCTTATCTCCAAGGTAACATTCAATGAACCCTATTTTGCACTGGCCTTTCTTCCTTTTGGGCCCTTTCCCCCATCATCTTGTGTTGGGGAAGTGGCTGGTTTGCAGACCTTACTGTCCACCAGTAACAAATGACAGAAGTTTTCTCTGGACTGACTGTGTTGGCAGTGTCAGTGGTCCACTCCCTGGGCCTGAGACTGGATCTGGGCCTTCTCAACATAGTCTGAATTGTGCCTTCAGGTTAGAAAAGTCACAGGTTCTCTCTGGGTAATCAACCCTGAGGAAGATCTGCTGCCCTCACCCAGGCCTGAATGGGGGTGGGGTGGAAACATGGGGGCTTGAGGCCAGGGCCTTCCAGACCAGCTAAGCTGGCCAGAGTGTATCTGAACAGCTAGACTGGAGCTCTCCCTGACTACTACCATGCACAACACAATGACTTCCACCACAGTTCTCAGATAAGTCCCTGACCTCATTTTGCTGCCTCTGGCCTGGGTCTCTGTGCTCTCTGCCCTGGGTTTACCCACACTCTCCCTGCTTCCTTCCTTCCCATGACAGACCTTACAGGAATATTGTTCCCCTCTGTTCTTCTGTGGTTCCTGTTGATCCAAAATCTGTTAAGATTTGATTCATATAAGGTCTGAGGGAAATCCAGGAGAGCTTATAACAGTCCCTGGCTTCTCTCTGCCATCTTGGACAGAAGTCCCCCCACCCATTTCTTTAAAAAAAAGAAAAAACTCTGTTATATGCATCCATCACACCTTGATAAGAAATGAATAGTTTGTTTTATCATAAGTCTTTGGAAGTCTTGGTTAGTCCTTCTATTATGAGAGTTCTTATTGCTTTCAAAGTTATTTTTTAAATATGTGATTGTTATTGAGATATTGTTTTTCCTAATTCAGTTTACTTCCCTCTGTATTAGTTCATATGCATCGTCCCAGATTTCTCATTAGCATCATTTTTGTCATTTTTATAGTGTGGTAACATTCCATTTTCATATAAAATAATTTTTCAGTCATTCCTCAAATTATAAGAATTCTTTTAGTTTCCAGGTTTTTGTTATACAGATAGAACTACTGTAAATATTTTTGTATCCATGAGTCTTTCCCCCTTTCTTTAATTGATTGATTGATTGATTGAATGATTGATTGTCATTGTTATTATTTTTCATCCTTTTACACCCTTTACACCCTTTGAGGGTATAGTTTTATATATATTTTATATATATATAAAATATATATATTATATATATTTTCAAGTCAGTAAGGATTTATTTAATACTTAAAATGTACTAGCCATTCTATTAAGCATTGGGAGTACAAATGATTAAGAAAATCTCTGTTTTCAAAAAGCTAAATACTAATATAGCAACACCCAAAAAGAAAGTGGAGGAGGAAGAAAGTAAACATTTTAGGCAATGATGAAGAAAGAAGTCCAGAGTCAGGAGTGGATCCTGCAGAGAATAGGAGGAATGAGCATGACTAATCTGGGTATTTTCTTTAAAATGAACATCCTATTAATACTGGTGGAGTTGTGAACTGATCCAGTCAGTCTGAAGAGCAATCTGAAACTATGCTCAAAAGGAAATAAAATTGTCCTCCCTTTGATCCAGCTATACCAATACTAGGTCTATATCCTAAATAATCATAAAAATATGACAAGTCTCACATATTGAAACATATTTATAGCAGCTTTTTGTAGTGGAAAAATGCAAATTGAGGAGATACCCATAAACTGGGGAATGGCTAAACAAGTTATGGGATATCAATGTTATGGGGTATTATTTTTCTGTAAGAAATTATGAATGGTTGATCTTTAGAGAAGCATGGAAAATCTTGCATGAACGATGCTGAGTGAAATTAGCAAAACAACGAGAACATTGTACAGATTAACAACACTGTGAGATCAAGTATTATAGATGAAGTTTCTCTCAGCAGTTCAGAGATGAAGGAAAATCCTAAGAGACTACCAATGAAGAATGCAATCCATATCTAGAGAAAAAGCTATGGAGTCTGAATCCAGAGAACAGCATACTATTTTCACTTTTTAAAAAACATTTTGGGGGCAGCAAGGTGGTACAGTAGATAAAGCATTGCTCTTGGAGTCAGGAGTTCCTGAATTCAAATCCAGTCTCAGACACTTAATAATTACCTAACTGTGTGTCCTTTTTTGATTTTCCTTTCATTCTCATAACCTTTTTTTCTTTCCCATTAGTTCTAATTCCTCTTTTTCACAACATGACTAATAAGGAAATATGTTAACCATGTTATACATATATAAGTTTTAGCAGACCTTTTGCTACCCTAGGGAATGGGGAGAGAAGGGTGGGTAGTAGAAAAACATGGAACTTATAAATGAACAAATTGATGAATGTTGAAAAACTACTTTTGAATATAATTGTAAAAATAAAATAAAATTTCAATTAAAAAAATAAAATGCAATGAAAACCCTGGGAGGAACTGACACATCAAATGTTGGAGGGCAAGGATGATATTCCAGGAGAATGTTGCTGGAATATGATGGAGAAAGAAGTGAAGAGAGTCAGGAATGGAGTCTAGAGCAGAATTAGGGAGTAAAATGATTATATCAACTGGGTACTTTTCTTGAAATGGAAGTTCTAAGAATAACCTCTGAAGATATCCCTAAAATGATGACATTCTTCAAGCTGTTCTTTTCTTATTTTGCTAATACTATTATAGTACTGGATTTGTCCGTCTGTCATCTCTTGTTCTTGCTAAGTGATTGGCCCACCTCCTACTCTGGTCATATATATCCTCAAAGTTTTTCACACTATTACTTGGTTAAGTACATACATCATATCAACAATATTCTTAAAATGGTGAACCTCACTAGAGACTGAAGTAACCCAGAGAGGCCTCCTACAAAAGGCAGGAATTGAGTTGAGTAATGAAGGAAGATGGGGTCACTAAGAGGTAGAAATGAAGGGTGAGGGAGATCTTATAGACCTGGATAGATTACCCAATTTTTTGAAGATCCTTTGAGTTCTATCATTATTGGATTTTTTGAGGCTACCAGGTGACTGCTAAATTTCTTGTCTGGTTTCCTGAATAGTACTTCAGGCTAGAGGATATAATAATGCTCCCAAAGCCATTAATTTACTTTATATTCATTGATTCTGGTACTTGTCTTTAATTATCAAAGAAGATAAAAATGACATCACTATGTTTAAGCCAAATTACACTATGTCTGACTGTGACTGATCAAATCAATATGAGCTGGGGATTCTCTACCACAGGTTGGACACAAATAGTTCATGGGAATAACCAGGGTGTTTACTCTAAACTTACATATCACTTGTTTCCTTTTAGCTGCTTCAATTCTACCTTGATCATATATAGAGTAACAACCTTTCTGATGAGTGCATGACATGCTGGGTGGTCCTATGCCAGTCTCTCATACTATACAATCAATTCTAAAGTTCTTAAGAGAGAGCTTCAGGGTGTCCTGATATCACTTTTTCTGACCCCTTATGAGCACTTGCACTGTGTGAATTCTCCATAGAATAGACTTTTTGGCAAGAATTCTTTTGGCATTCTAACAACATAGCTAGACCATCATAGTTGCACTCTCTGTAGCAATGTTGGAATGCTAGGCAGTTTAGCTCAAGAAAGGTCCTCTGTGTCTGGTATCTTCTCCTGCCAAGTGATTTTCAGAATCTTCCCAAGACAATTTAAACAGAAGCTATTCAGTTTCCTTCCATGGCATTGGTGGACTCTCCAGGTTTCACAGGCATACAACGATGAGGTCAGCATAATGGCTCTGTAGACCTTCAGTCTGGTAGTTAGTCTAACACCTCTTCTCTCCCACACTTTCTTTCAGAGCCTCCCAAGAGCTAGCTCTGACAAACATGTGTCAATCTCATTGTCAAAATGTACCTCCCTGGAAAGGACACTGCCAAAGTAAGTGAGCTTGTCAACAGTAGTCAAAACTTCTCTATTTGCTGTAATTGATATGTATGATGTGGTGCTGGCTGATGGAGCACCTATATTTTCTTGATGTTAATTATTATACTAAAATTGTCATAAGTCACTAAGAATCCATCCATCCTTTGTAACATCTCAGCTTCAGAGGCTGCATTGAGTGCAAAATTATCTGCAAATAGAAATCATGCACCATCACCCCCTGTTTTGGTCTTGGCTTGTAGCCTTTTCAAGTTGAAAAATTTATCATCCGTGTGGTGGCTGACCTTGATGCCATGTTGATCCTCAGTGAGGGTGTTTGATCTCATGGCTGAAAACTTCATGCTAAAAAGCATGGGAGCAAGGCCACATACTTGTTTCACTACTTTGGTGATCTGGATATCTAGAGAGCATCGTCCATTATCCAGAACCCCAACAAGCATGTGGTCATGAAATTGACATATAATACTAATGAACTTCTCCAGATAACCACATTTTTCATAAGCCCTCACAACTGTCAGTATCAAAGTCCTTGGTCAGATCTGCAAATGTTGTATAGAGACCTCTGTTCTCTTTCTGGAACTTTTCCTGAATTTGTCAGGCAGCAAAAAGAGTGGGCAGCTTTCAGAGATCAGCATGCTTTTGCTCATCTGGTTCAGAACACTCACAACCATCAAGATTGGTTTGGTGAAAATGATGGGGAAATACAGAAGCTGCTAAATGAAAAATGAGAACTCCATAGGGCTTACTAGCAGGATAGTTCATCCATTTCTAAGAAGAAGCATTTGATTCCATCAAAAGTAAAGTATGGGCACTTTCCGGGAGCCAAGATGTCTAAGCAAGGACGTGGTGGGTCTTCTGGAGCAAAGTTCCAAATTTCCTTGGGTCTCCCAGTTGGAGCTGTCATCACTTGTGCTGATAATACAGGTGCCAAGAACATGTACATCATCTCTGTGAAGGGGATTAAGGGAAGATTGAACAGGCTACCTGCAGCTGGTGTAGGTGACATGGTAATGGCCACAGTCAAAAAGGGAAAACCAGAACTCCGGAAGAAGGTCCATCCAGCAGTGGTAATACGGCAATGAAAGTCATATCGGAGAAAAGATGGTGTGTTCTTATATTTTGAGGACAATGCAGGGGTCATAGTAAACAACAAAGGAGAGATGAAAGGTTCAGCCATCACAGGACCTGTTGCCAAGGAGTGTGCTGACTTGTGGCCCAGGATTGCATCTAATGCCGGCAGCATTGCCTGATTCTCCTAAAAAGTTCATTTGTAAACAAAAAAACAACCCCATTAAAGTGTCTGTCTATCTTTAAAAAAAAAAGTAAAGTATGAGCAAATCTTAAAGAAATGTAGGACTCTTGGTTCAGTAGTAAGAAGACAGATGAAATTCGGTTTTATGCAGATAGTAACAAATTAAAGTTCTTTTATGAGGCCCTAAAGGCTAATGTATGGGCCAAAGACATATGGTATATCTCAACTACTCAGTGTTGATAGATCCACATTGATAAATGATAGGAACATGATCCCAGAGAGATGGGCTGAATACTTCCATAGTGTTCTTAACAGAGCATCATCAATCAATGCACAAACCATTGACCATTTACCTCAAGTTGAAGGTAATAAATGCCAAGCTGAAGTTCCAACTGAAGAAGAGATTTGAATGCCATTAGATATCTTTCAAGTGGCAAAGCACTTGCTAGTGATTCCATTCCAGCTAAGATCTACAAAGTGGGGGGGGGTTCATTGCTAATCCAAAAAGCTGACTGAAATTTTCCAGTTTATAAAGCATGAAGAGGTTATCCCCTGAGAATTCAGGGATGCGTCCATATTCCATCTCTTTAAAATTTTATTTATTTAAATGATTATTTTCACATTACTACAATAATCTTGTGAAAGTAAATATAAACTCCCCCTCTCCCCCCAAAATAGAGAAACCTCAAGAAGAATAAAGTGGGAGAAAAAAGTACTTCAGTCTGTATTCAGATACCATCAGCTCTGTCTCTGAGATGGGTTGCATTCTTTATTGTAAGTACATCAGAAAAGTTGCTTCAGTATTTTCCCCCACATCTTCAATTGTTAACTGTATTTCCCTCCACTCTATTCCTCTCCACTCCCATTTATCCTATTCTTTCCTTCCTTGAAAGTGTTTTGTATCTGACTCCCCTCTCCCATGATCTTCTGTCTCTTCTTTCACCTAAACCTGCCCTCCCCTCTCCCTGTCTCTTTTCTCCCATCCCCTTCTTAACCTTTTTCCTCTGTGGTAAGATAGATTTCTATACCCTATTGAGTGTGTATGTTATTTCCTCTCTGAGCCATTCCTAATGAGAATGAAGGCTCACCTACCCCCCCAACCCCACTGCAAAAGCTTTTCCTTGACTCTTTTGCATGAAATACCTTAGCCCATTCTTCCTCTGCTTTCCCTTTCTCCCAGTACATTCCTTTGTCAGCTATTGACTCCATCTTTATAACATCTATTCCGCTCCCTCCTGGGTCTTGTCTATATATGCTCCTTTTGCTCTTATAAAAGAGAAGATTCATATGAATTATTAGTATCTTCTTCCCATGCAGGACTATAGGTATTTCAATATCATTAAGTCTCTCAAAATTATCCCTTCTCATCCATGCTCTCTATGCTTCACCTGAGTCCTATTCTTGAAGATCAAACTTTCTGTTCATCTCTGGTTGTTTCAGCAGGAAAGTTTCAAAGTCCCCTATTTCATTGAATGTACATCTTTTTCCCCAAAGGAGGGTGTTCAGTTTTGCTGTGTAGTTGATTTTTGGTTGTAGTCCAAGCTCTTTTGCTTTCTGGAATATCATATTCCATGCCTTACAACCCTTGGAAGCATCTACCAAATCCTATGTAATCCTGACTGTAGCACCACAGTAATTGAATTGTTTCTTTCTGGCTGCTTGTAGTATTTTCTCTTTGACTGGGGAGTTCTGGAATTTGGCTATAATATTGCTGGGAGTTTGGTTTTCTTTGGGAAATCTCTTTCAGGAGGTGATCTGTGAATTCCATTAATTTCTGTTTTACCCTCTGCTTGTAGGATCTCAGGGCAATTTTGCTGGATTATTTTTCGAAAAAAGAAGTCTAGGCTATTTTTCCTGATCATGATTTTCAGGTAGCCTGATCATTTTTAAACTCTTTCTTCTAGGTCTGTTCTCCAAGTCAGTTTTTCAAATGAAATATTTCACATTTTCTTCTAGTTTTTCATTCCTTCAGTTTTGTTTTATTGTTTATTGATTTCTAAAACAAAGTCATCAGCTTCCCTTAACTCCATTATATATTTAAAGGAGTAGTTTTCTTCAGAGAGCTTTCTTATCTCCTTTTCTACCTAGCCACTTCTTTTGAAGGCATTCTTCTCCTCACTAATCTTTTGGATTGCTTTTTCCATTTTACCTAAACTGGTTTTTAACATGTATTGGGAACCTTTGTGTATGGGAGTATTGTGAATTATCTTCACCTGGTGTCCTTGAACACCAGAGTCTTATCTTGCTAAGTGCCATGGGAATGGGAGTGGATTAGCGACTAGAAAGGTATTTAGGCATTGGTGTTTTGGTGAATAAATGGAGCACCTGTAGATCTTGATGGAGTATTTGTCTCCTTTGTTATCCTTGTTTCCCCGCACCTCCAGCACCCACCTAGGGAAGATTGAGGGAATCCAGAACTGGAACTCAACATAAGAGTCCAGGAAAGGGACTCAACAAGAGTCCATAATAGGGACTCCACAAATGTATTATTTTCTTCATTATTTTTTGTATGTCCTTCACCAAGCTGCTGACTTGATTTTCATGATATTTCTGCATCATTTTCATTTCTCTTCCTAACTTTTCCTCTACCTCCCTTACTTGCTTTTCAAAGTGTTTTTGAGCTGTTCCATAGCCTGAGACTGATTCCTGTTATTTCTTGGAGGCTTTGGATACAAAACTTTGGGCCTCCACAGCAACAAAGTAATTTTCTATGATCAGATTCATTTTTCCTTCTGTTGTTTGCTCATTTCTCCAGTCTATGACCTGGTTTTATTCCTCTAATGTCTTATGAGGGCTTTGATTGCTCTCCTGGCCTATGCTCTGGTCTGTCTCTGGTCTATGGATAACTAGACACAGGCCCTCTCCTCTGTCCTGGAGCTGTGATGAGGGTCACTGCTTCTCTATGATAGTATGGGGGTCCAGACTGGGTCCTGGATCTGAGTATGAGTAAAGCAAAAGAGTCCTGCCCCAGGGATAGCAGAGAGACCCCTACAGTCTCTCCCTACCACCCTACCATCTGTGGGCTGAGCAATTTGGAAGCAGTTGTTGGGTGACTCCCCAGGTTCCCAGGGTGAGGTCGCACCAATACCAGCCTGATCTCCATGCTCACTCTATTGCAGCAGAGTTCTCTTGCAGACCCTCCAAGCTGACCCAGCAATCCCTGGACCAAGAGATCTGGAAATCACTCCCAATGCCACAGACCCAGTGCCCCTTGGTATGTTCCTGGAAGGCTGTAGCTGGTTTGCTCTGGTGTGGCTGTTGCCTGGACTGCCCTGTGGTTCTTTTCAATCCTGGAGCAGACCTTTCCTGCAGATCTACCAAGGTGTCTAGGACTGGGAAATTATTTCACTCAGTATTTCTGTGGGTTCTAACACTGTAGAATTTGGTTAAAGTCATAATTTTACAGCATTTGCGTTAACTGGGGAAGAATTTCTGGAAATTCCTACCTTCTTGCTGCCATGTTGGCTCTTGCCCCCCCAAATAGTACTTCTCTATAAAGATAAAGGGAATAAATTGTCCTGTGACAATCACAGGGGTATTTTTATTGTAGTAGTTTCTAGTAAGATTCTTGACAGAGTCCTCCTCTGTAGACTGACCTTTTACCTGGAAGGTGGGTACCTCCCTGAGACCCAATGTGGCTTCAGAAAGCATCAAGGAGCATTCATATGGTGTTTGTTGCTTGACAATTATATTCACTAAAATTGCACTAAAAGACACAATTATTTTAGACTTGATTCTTCCATGCTTGCTCAACAAGGTACAAGAAGTCATGAAGAAACAAAAATTCTGCAGCTTTCATTTCTATCAGGAAGTAAGGACTGAAAAATTTCCAAACCTTTCTATATAAAATTTGCCTTGAAACCACAAGTTGAAGAATGAGACTCACTGAGAACAATATTGTGTTTATTGTTCAGAAGTTCAGTTAAGTCTGACTCTTTATAATCCATGGACCACAAGCACACTAGGTCCTTCTGTCCTCCATTATTTCTCAAAGTCCATCCAACCTCATGTTCATTGCTTCCATAACTCTATCCATCTCATCTGTCATGTCCTTTCTTTCCCAACAGCAGTGTCTTTTCCATAGAGTGCTATCCTCTCATTATGTGGTCAAATGTTCTGATTTTCTGGTTCAGAATCTGACTTTCCAGTGAATACTACTAAGTAATTTAAGTATTAATTGATTTGATCTACTTGCTGTCCCTTGGACTCTCAAGACTTCTCCAGCACCATAATTTGAGAACAGTAATTCTATAACATTTAGCTTTATGTGTGTGTGTATATATGTGTATATATATGTGTGTGTGTGTGTGTGTGTGTGTGTATGTGTGTGTCTGTATATATATATATATGTATATATGTATATATATATACATATATATATATATTGCTACTGTTAAAACCCAGCTTTAAATATATGGACCTTTGTCAGCAAGATGATGTCTCTGTTTTTTAGTATGCTGTCCAGATTTATTTTATCTAGCCTTTCATCTTTTTAATTTCATAACAGCAACTGCTTTCTGCAGTGATCTTTGAGCCAAAGAATATAAAATTTGGCACTGCTTTCATTTCCCCTCCTTCTATGGTACCAGTTGCCTGGATCTTGGATTTTTCTTTGTTCATTTTGATGTTAAGCTTCAAGACAGCATTTATATTTTCCTCTTTCCCTTTCATCAAGAAGCTACTCAATTCTCCATTTTCTGCCATCAGAGTAGTATCACTTATATAGCTGAGATTGTTGATATTTCTACTGGTAATATTAATTACAACTTTTGAGTCAGCCAGCCTACCCTTTTGCATTATGTATTCTGCATATGAGTTAAATAAACAAGGTGACAGTATACAGTCTAGTTGTACTCTTTTCCAAGTTTCGAACGAATCAGTTGCTTCGTGTTCAGTTCTGTTACTTTTTGTTCCACTACAGGCTCCTCAGGAAACAACTAAGATGATCTATAACTCCCATATTTTTGAGGATTTGCCACATTTTCTTGTGATACACACAATCAAAGCCTTTAGTGTAGTCATTGAAGCAGTAGATTTTTTTTGCAGGGGGAGTTGTTTTATTTTGTTTCTGGAACTCCTTATTTTCTCTATAAATCAGTGAGTATTAACAATTTGGTCTCTACTTCCTCTGCCTCTTGAAAAAGGAAACTTCTCTTCTGGTTTTTCTCACTTCTCATATTGCTGAAGCCTAGTTTACAAACCTTTAAGCATAATTTTTCTGGCATGTGAAATGAGTGCAATTGTTTGGTAATTTGAACATTCCTTGTCATTGTCCTCCTTTAGGATTGGGACATAAGCTGATCTTTTCCAATCCAGTAGCCATTATTGAGTTTTCCAAATTTTCTGACAGATTGAGTGCAGCACTTTAACAATATATTTTTTTATGATTTTAAATAGCTCAACAATAATGCCATAACCTCCACTCACCCTATTGTTAGCAATGCTTCCTAAGGCCAGTTTGACTTCATTCCCTAGGATTTCTGACTCTAGATCATTAACCACACTATCATAATTACTGGTGATGTTAAGGTATTTCTTGTGTGGTTATTCTGTATATTCATGTCACCTCTTTTTAATATCTTCTACTTTTGTTAAGTCCCTACCATTTTTGTCTTTTAACATGCCCATTTTGCATGAAATGTTCCATTTATGTCTCTAATTTTTTTAAAGAGATAGATCCCTTGGGTTTTTTTCATTCTACTACTTTCTTCTATTTCTTTGCATTGCTCATTTAATAAATTCTTATCTCCAGTTTGGAGATTCAAATATATTAACAACTGTTTCTCTACCCTAATGAACATTTTAAGTATACAAAAAGAAATAACAAAAATTGTTTAATATTTCATGCATTTAATATTCAAATAAGAAGAATAAAAAAAGGTTCACAAATTTGATTTTGTTTTATTACTCACAATTAGCAAATGTATCCTTATGGAATAAAAGCGACCATGTGACCACAGCAGTCAATACTGGAGCATATGCAGAACCAAAACTCATTCTATCTATTCTAATTCTTTTATTCTTCTACTTACATGGCTTCCGGAATGGGCAATAAGATAACCCTTGAGATCTGTATTTCTGTTGGTTCATTGTGTCCCAACTTCCTATTGGTTTCATAGTTCAGAGAACACCAGCGCCCTCATAACATCTCGGAGGAATTTGGGGCATAAGACAAAGCAGAAACAAATGACAGCTTGTAACACCCTGGTTGTTTGGCACTTTTTCTCTTTACATTATATATTTGTTTACTGAAGTAAAAAAAGGGGGAATTAAAATGTAGTATTCCATTAAAGGTATGAGTTTTAAGAAATAAATAAATATTACAAGCATAGTTCCGCTGATTTTTTTTCTCCAGTAGATGGAATGAGCTTTACTATGGGCACTGTGAAAATGCTGTTGCACAGATGAACTCTAATAAAAAAAAAGGAGTAAGGAATGTAAATTTGTGATTTCTACATTGGGCAGCTGCCCAGGTGCCCACTTTAGAGAGAACCCTGATTACAAGTGCCATTTAACAACTGTTGTTGAACTCAACATAAAATTAGGTATTGATTCCTAACCTGGGCAAACTGACTGAATCCCATTTCTACTTATCTCTCTTTGCTATTTTCTGGAACTCTGCATTCATTTGGGTATAGCTTTTCCTTTCTCCTTTCTCTTTCCTTCTTTTCTCAGCTTGTTTGTGAAATCTCATCAGATAGCCATTTTGTTTTTGTTCTTCTTTTTCTTTAGAATGTTAATTTTTGTTGCTTCCTCCTATACAATATTGCAAAGCTCTCTTCATAACTCTTCAGGCATTCTACTTACCAGATCTAACTTGCTAAAACTGTCTATCTCTTTCAAATTATATTCAGACCAATTTGATCTGATAGTATCATCATTTAGATCATATCTATATGGTCTGATGAATTTTCCTATTTTTTTCAATTTCAATTTGAAGTTTGTAAGAGGAAATTCATGAGTTAAGCTATAATCAGCACCAGGTATTATTTTAACTAACTATATAGAACTCCACTTTGGCTGTAAAGTATATATAGTCAAACCATTTTCAATATTGATCATCTGGTGATGTTCATGTGTACAGTTCATTTTGGAATGTTGAAAGAATGTTTTCTATGATCAGAAAGTTATTCTGACAAACTCTATTATTCTCTGTCCTGTTTCTTTATGTACTCCAGGACCAAACTTGCGCATTTTCCCAATTATTTTTTTTATTTACTTCTTTAGCACTCCAATTACCTATGATGAATGTGACCTTTTTTTGGAGGGGCGGGGTTGTAGGTCTCCATAGAACTGATCAACTTTGGTCTCTTTGGCATCACTGATGGGACATAGACTTGTATTATTGTGAGATGAAATGTTTTGCTTTCAATTCAAACAGATATCTTTATAATTTTTTAAGATTATACCCCAGTATTGTTTTCTCATCCTTTTATTGACTATGAGGGCTATTTCATTTTTTCAAAGAAATTTTTGCCTACAGTAATATATGTAGTAATCTTCTGAAGTAAATTCACTCATTCCCATTCATTTAAGTTCATGGACATCCAAGATGATGATATTTAATCTTTCTATGTCCTATGACTACATCTAGCTTACCTTCATTCATAGACCTTACATTCTAGGTTCCCATGAAATATTTATCTTTACAGCATTGGATTTTTCTTTTATCCCCAGATACATCCATCCCTAAACTTCCTTCCAACTTTGACCCAATTGCTTTGTTTGTATTGGAGCAATTTATGGTTGTCCCCTCCACTCTTCCCTAGTAGAGATTTGGACACCCTCTGATCTGAGGGGCTCATTTTCTGGTATCATATGATTTATCATTATAATGCTATCCATGGTGTTTTATAGGGAGTGATTTATCATTTCCTTTTCCAGTGGATCAATTGTTATGATAACTCTACTATGACCTGTACATCTTGCATAAACTTATATGACATAAGCTCCTATTTCATTGAATTAGACAAGTTCTTCTGCCACAACAAAACATACAGGAGGGGGATATGAGTAGAGGAGGTCTCCAGAACATTGGAATGGGGGGATTTTTAAAAAATGTTATTTATTTAAGGCAATGGGGTTAGTGACTTGCCCAAGATCACACAGCTAGGTAATTATTAAGTATCTGAGGTCACATTTGAACTCCAGTACTCCTGACTCCAGGGCCAGTGCTCTATCTGCTTTACTACCTAGCTGTCTCCCAGAATGAGGAATTTTTATGGAAAATCTCTGAAAGAACATGGACAACATTTCCACTAGATGAGAAAGCATTACCTTCTGATAAATTGCATTAATAAAAAAGATTATCTACATGTATACAACTATGTCCCCTAACTCACAAAATAGTCTTTAAATCAAAATTGCATCTTCACCGAGAAATTCAAAGGTTTTATACCTTCACAATTTCACTTATTAGGACAATATTACATATTTAAGTGGGATTGTAGAGGTGGGAAGAGAATAAGGATATATAATTAATGCAGTGAACCCATATCTTACAAATATCTCAAACCAACAAATCACTTCTTAATTTCTGATAGACCTTAGTTTATTTTTTATTTACAGAGTCAGCAATTATTTGTGAACCCTCACTGAGTACACCATAGTGCCAAAGTGATGAAAAAATGCATTTACCAGTCAGTTCCTGATGATAGGTCAATGTAGCCACAGTTCGGGCTAATAGTGCCTCCTGGTGTCAGTTTGAGGTAGAAAATAATAAATATTGGAAAGTTAAACTGATCCTGTTTTGTTTTTCAAATTGCAAGTTAATCAGAATTTTGATATACTATACCTTTGTTGATAATATAAATGTGTTTGATGGTTCTCAATATTAATATACTATATTTAGAATAAAAAAAGGCATGGACTTGAATATTTTCACTATTCCTTAATATCTTTATACTTCTTTTTGTATCACTAGAATTAGCACCTAAACACATATTAAGTATTTAATAAAAAATGTATTTTGTATTGATATCTGTGTGACTTTTTCCAAGTCACTTCAGATTTCTAAGTTAAACTTGGTTTCATTTTCTATATATTGAGAGTGTGAGGTTAAAAGATGTTTTCCGTTTTGTTTTGTTTCTGCAAGGCAATGGGGTTAAGTGACTTGCCCAAGATCACAGCTAGGTAATTATGAAGTTCTGAGAATGGATTTGAACTCAGATCTTCCTGACTTTAGGACTAGTGCTCTATCCACTGCGCCAACCTAGCTGCTCCTAGATTATGCTTAAGGTCCCTTCCAGCTTCCAATACTGTGATATCAAGGAAGTATACAATATTCAAAAGGAGTTTGCTTAACTAGTTTTTAAAATGTCAAGAGAATATTCCCAATAACTATAACCTCAATTTTGAATAGAAACTTGAATTTAGGAGCTATGTAAACATATATATATTTGAATAAGATTTATGATTTTTTAATACAATAGATATCATCTGTGGAATGATCATATATATGATCATATATAAAGAATAACTGTTGGTTAATATTCACACTGAGGGGGTTACTGTTTGTTTTTTTCTTATTCAAATGATGTTTTCAACCTTCATTGACTTCATCCATATCCATGAGGAAATGAAAATGTGTTTGAATTCCTACCCATCTCATATTCTATAGCAAGGAAACAAGATTCAGTCAACATGTTTAGGAATTGACACAAGTAACAGTCATTGAGTCTTATTAATATAAAACATTAGCTTTTTCTTCATAGTAGAGATAGAAATTGAACCTTAACTCTTCAACTTGTTGATTGCTCTTCCCTCTTATTTCTTAATTAGTTCCAACCTATATTCCCCATTTTTTATTTAAGGAATGAAATTAAGTGATATTAAAATCTAATGATACTCATTTTAGCATCAGTCTGAGTGTTTAGCTAAATTTTCCAAAGTATAATCTGTGTCTTATAAGGATCCATGTTGACTAAGTGAAGTTCAAGAGCATAACTACCTTCTTAGTAGTGCCTCTTCTATCTTGTCCTTCAAAATAATGAGAATAGAACCTTCAACCTGAGAGAGGATCGAAATTCACAAGGACTGAATTTTATGTATTATCCAAAAAGATGGGAAGTAATGTCTTTTTTATATGACTGTGGCAGTTTCCTCCTATTAAAGAACATTAACATGGCCATTATCCTTTACTTAAAGACAGCAGGATAATCATTTCAGTCTAGATCATTCTGTAGCCTTCATAAAATCTAACAAAAGGAGATTAAAGTGTAACATCAAATCAATGGCCTGTTCCTTTGGTCTTCGGAAATGGAATAGCTTTAAAACTAAATGAGAGAGGAAGGATTTATTGCTCAATATTTGGATTTGTAGTGATTCCTATCATGCCCAACCCCATCTAGCAAATTTGCCCTATTTTTGGCATCTCCAGCACCAATTTTAGATGGGTGTATGGATGCCAAGGTTTTGGACAAGATGTCTTCCAGTCTTCCTTGTGCATTCTAGCCCTGGTTTAAATTTGAGAGAGATAATTATCCCCCATACCACAGACTGTCATCTCTCTCAGGAACTAAAGGGATTGCTGACCAGTGCAAGCTCTGCAACAGGAAATAGAGACTTAAGAGCTTCAGGTTTCATGAGACTAAGCTTAGCACTAACCCTTGAGGTTTGCTATTTGAATCCTAGTACCTAAGTCATAATTCCCACTCACTACACAAAGGTTCCTCTAATCAGAAAGTCCTGTTATGGAAAAATCAGTCCTCAGGTAGGAAGTGGGAAGAACTCTTCAGGAAGGGAGGGGATGTTATTGTTGGTGAATCATCTCTGGTGGGAGTTTTAGAGGCAAATGGATCACTTCCCCATTCTTAACTTTGAAAGGGATGTGTAGGAGGTAGGGAACTCCTGGATTTTATGATCCTATTAATCTAAAGTAGACTGCCAGAGCTAAGTAGAGAGTAGGTGTTTCATGAGAAATGTGACTATTCTCTCCCCACATTGTCCAACCTCCCTACCATAAAGAAAAACTACTCTGGGTTGTATTCCAAGCCACAACTAGGGTGGGGTGACCAACACTTTGCCCTACAATGGACCGTTTAGAAGGTGTTGACAATACTATACTGAATGTTCTTCTTCCCTGTCTGTCCCACTCCTCTGATGGCAGTAGCTGCCTCATCCCAGGGGGATTTCCTGTCCTGCACATCCTGCCCCCATAAAGGCTAGTAACCTCATGAGGTTAAGGTAACTCTTCCTCTTCCTACTCTATCCTCTGCCCCAGGAGAACCTGTTCTTTATTTCTCCATTTGACCCCCAATCCCATCCATTTACCCAAAGAGCAGAAATTTCTAGCTATAATTCCACATTCATACTCTGAAGACTAAACTATTTACTAAAATCAAAGAATATGCTTTCTGCAGGTGGAGATGGTACTTTATTATGGTAAACATTGATACTCCTGCTATTGAGAATGACTATGAGAATGAATGAATGAATGAATGAATGAATGAATGAATGTTTCTATATAACTTGGGCTATTTGTTAACAAAACAAAGTAAACCTGCCCAGTTATAGATAGGAGTGAAAATGTAGAGAAATATTCCTGTTCATACAAAATCATTAGATATGACTTTGAGCTAAACAGAGAGTAGATAATCTCATAAAAACCCACCAAATTTATGACTTTATTAAGAAACCAAACCTATGGCAACTGTGAATTAGTTCTAGGAAAAGTCCAGTGCTCTAATCCACAGAACCAAACTGTCTCACAAGTTCTTTCTAATTTATAAACTTCTCTATTTATCTTATCAGAGGTAAATTGGAATGTTGTTTTACCATTAAATTCTTTTCAGCATATTATATTCACACTCTCCTTCAGTTTGAGTGAATTTAAATGGATCTCTAACTATGAGCAGGATCCATCTGGTCATTTGCAGACAGAGTTGTTATCTCTATATTCTTTATATGTGATTAATATGCTCAATGTGACAAGAAATTAGCTATCTGAATTCTGGTCTAAACTCCAATACTTATTTGCATTATACTCCTAAGGAAGTTATTATCCCATTCTAGGCTCAGTTTCATTATTTGTGAAATAAGCAGACTGGATTAGATAGTCTGTAAGATCCTTTTCAGCTCTTAATACCCTATGATTCTAGGGGAAAGAAACAGGGAAAGTATCAAAATATTATTAATTACTCAACAACCATATGAATGATTCCACTATTCACATATTAGATGAAGAGGAAAAAGTTCTAGAATCACAGTCTTAGGAAAACCTCTGAAGATTTTGTTTTGGAGACCTAACATCCTATGTATACTACTGCAATGTCCTTCCTCCCTTAAGTGACATAAATGTCAACAGTACTTGACTACAAGATGATTGTATTTGCCTGTTTATTCAATTTGGCTGGCAATGTAAATAGGGAATTTAACAGCCATTCACTGGCTGATATATGGCGTTATAAATGTGGACATCTGCCTGTAAAGAGCAGCTCTCCATAAAGCTATTCTGAGAAAAAACGGCTCCAGGAAGCTGAGCTCAGATCCATTACTGGAGATATCTTCAAATTTATTACTGGAAAAGTTATTAGGACATGGGTTGATCCAACCTTCTCCTGCTGAATCTCATCAATGGCGATGTGGAAGAAGTGACATCATCAGCATCATGAAAAAGTCTGCTGCCCCATTCCTCACCCACTGGAAGTCTAACCATGCATTACAGGATCCAGCATGCCAGGGGGAAACTCCATCAGAAAAGTCCTCAGGAAAAACGACTTTGTTAAGTGATTCTGTGTCCAATTGCTCTCCCTCTCCCCATCCAAGCCTTCAAATCAGCTGTTGTACAGGGATATTTTATTAAAATTGTAATTGGTGGCAGCCTTATCCTCTATGAATAAAGATGAAGTGAGAAAACTTCCATTTCATTAGCCACCTTCTCAAACTCAGCTACTTGCTTCCTGGCATGGGGAATGGCAGGTGTATAAATTGCCTATGATTAGGTTATGCTGAGTAAGAAGTCTCCCAGTACTTCCTTTTAAGGACCAACTGGTCCAGCCAAATTGGACTACTCTATTCTCTAAACACACCATTTGCTTTATCTCCTTAGGTGCCTTGGGACACTCAGCTCTCTCTGATGAAATGCCCTCTCATCCTAACCTATTGAAATCCTACCCCTCCTATAGGACTCATTTTCACACCTTCTCCATGAAGGATTCCTGGAAGCAACTTGAACCCTCCACATTTCTGCAGCAATTGGTTTGACTCTCTCCTACATCAGTAACACATCCATACTACTGTATATAATTGGACTTGACTGATGATTTTTATTGGCAGGGGGTAGTTTTGAATGTGAAAACTAGTGTGGATAAGTATCTGCTTTGATATTTGGAGTCTTAGAGTACTGTTCAAGGGATTAATTGGTTTGCCTTGGATCGGTATATATAAAGGTTTGATTTACAGTGTCCAAGACTCCTTAAAGCAAGACCAAGACTCCTTAATGCAAGACCAACCCTCTATCCATTATATCACATAATTTCTTACCTTATATTATAATTTTCTTATATATCTATCACTTATTCAATTCTAAATTCTTTGACTTAGAAATTATTGAATCCAGGGCGGCTAGGTGGTGCAGTGGATAAAGCATTGGCCCTGGAGTCAGGAGTACCTGGGTTCAAATATGGTCTCAGACACTTAATAATTACCTAGCTATGTGGCCTTGGGAAAGCCACTTAACCCTATTGCCTAGCAAAAACCTAAAAATAATTATTGAATCCAAATTTTCCATTTTGTTGCTGTCCATTTTTTAAAATCATATCTGACTATGTTCCTATTTGGGGTTTCCTTGGCAAAGATCCTGGAGGATTTTCCCATGTCCTTCTCTAGTTCATTTTACAGATGAGGAAACTGAGGCAAATAAGGTTAAGTGACTAAGAATCTGAGACCAGATTAGAAAGCAGGAAAAGAATTCTTCCTGAATCCAATCCTGGCCCTATAGCTACTTCTTTATTTATCTTTATTTAATTATAAATTACTTGACCTTAGAAATCATTAAAGCCCTAATTTTCATTTTGCTATTGTTTGTTTTTTAGTTATATCTGACTCTGCATTCCTATTTGGAGTTTTCTTGGAAAAGATCATAGAGTAGTTTGCCACTCCAGTTTATAGATGAGGAAACTGAGGTAGACAGGGTTAGGATCTAAAAATCTGAGGCCAGATTTGAACTCAGAAGAAGGATTCTTCCTGAATTCAAGTGCAGCACTATAGTCATTGCTCCAACTATTTTCACTTAATTAGAAATTCCTTGACCTTAGAAATCACTGAATCCAAGCCTTTCATTTTACAGATTAAGAATCAGATGCAGAAAAGGGGTGAAAGGCAATCCTCATTTATTTATTTATTAAGTATCTACTTTGTGCTAAGTACTACAGATCTAAAGCCAAAAATGAAAAATTTCTTACCCTCCAGGAGTTTACATTCTAACAGAGAGGTCAAAATGGGCAAATGATCTATGATTACAACCCAAGTTTCCTTATGACTCTCATTGAAAGAAAAGATCTAAGAAAAGGAAGCAGCTATTTAAGGATATGCATGATGAGGAAGAGAAAAGAAAAATCCCCCAAGGACCAGTTTGGTCTACTTTATCACATGGTCTAGATCAACTGAACTCATGATGAAAATCTATAATGTATGTGAGGGAAGCTATAGCTCTTAACTATCCCTAAGGAGACTCTCTTAGAAACAGAATTCTTTAGAAAACTTTCTTGAAGTCCAGATGCCTTTAATTTAATCGCTATCAATGAGTAGGTGTCTAGTGACCCAAGAAATCTGAAACCTTAACATCAAGGTTGCAACCATCTTGCTCTTCATTGGACTTTGCTCTCTTCCCCAAACTAAGGAATACTTCAGATTTCCTTAAACTTCCTACTTCTCTAAGAATTTTGCTGGATGCTAATTTTTAGCTAGCTGGTACTGTTTTCTAAATATATCCACACTGAAATCTTTAGAGGTACAGATGAGGTATCAGAGAAGCAGCTTGGTGTGTAATGTATAGAGTACTGGCCTTGCAGACAGGAAGACTTGGGCTTAAATGCAGTCTGACTCTTACTAGCTATGTGAGTACTCACATCAAAGAAGGTGCTGTGCTCTATGAACAAAGCAGAATTGCAACAACTCCAAAGAAATGTGAGATGTCCAAATTTAGAGATACCTCAACTCTAAATGTTTATATGAACTATTTATGCCTGACCTGTGGAAGACCCTTCCAAGCTTGTATTGGTCTAATCAACCATAGTAGGGCACATAGTACCTTGACTCCAACATAGTGATGTCATTTTGTTCCTCTTCAGGAATAAAGGACAATCATCACCATGTGACCATAGCAAAATTCCTTATTTCTCTCTGTGCCAAAGATTCTTCTATCTCCAAAATGATGTTAGCATAAATGACCTCCAAATTACCTTCCAGTTTTATGTCCATAATCCTATAATCTGCTATGCCATGATACATCATTGATTCTACAACCATTATCCAGTAGCCATAAGAATATAAAACCAATTTTACCTATAGAAGACTGAAAGTCTATTAAATGGAAAAGGTGTCAAGAGACTTGAGTTCAACTCTAGACCCTGCCATTAATTAGCTGTATGAACTTCAGCAAGCAACTTCTCTTCATTTGCCATTATTTGCTTTCCCCTTAAACCTATTTATCTGACTAAATTGATTCTTAAGATTTCTTGTAACTTATGATTCAAATCAACTTTGGACTCAGAGAATCCAACTTAACCCTAAAAGATTTTCAGTAATTAATTCTCTATTGCAAATGAATAATTCCAATAAAACTTTTATTTTAAAATAATATTCTCCTTCCAGATTTCCCTATACTAGAAAGATAGAAGACATAATTAATTTTGAATATAATCATGGGGGTGGTAATTGCAATAATAATAATTTTTGTAGCTCTTCACAAATTATTTTTCTTAAGAACAATTTTGAATCCTTAGACTCCCAACTGATGTGATATCTGCTGCAAGAAGCACTTCCTGATCAGAGCAATGAGGGTACTGAGACCCTTAGAGGTTGACATAGTTTGCCCAAGATTATATCAGTGGTTAGCCACAGAACTAGAATTCAAACTCAGGTCTTCTCTCTCAAAATTCAGTCTTTTTGCAATCCTACAGACTTAATCTTACTTGAGCTCACAGCCAGTGAATCTGTAATAATCCTGGGATTAGATGCCTAGGTCTCCTGAATCCTGGACCAACACTCTCTCTGCTACATCATGCTGCTTATCCTGACTCTATCTCCAGATTGAAGTTCATTCACTAATGAATTATGATTTTGATCCAGCAGTTTGCCATAGGCCCTTCAGGGGGTCTCAAATGCCCAAATGGGTAGACAGCCTTCAGTCTGAAAGCTGGCACAAGCTGTCAGATCTGAAAGAGGACACCTTCTCTGACTCCCAGCTGAAAGCACTGAGAAAGCAAGCCCTCTTTTAAAAATTAATGAATTGAAAGGAGAGAGAAGAAACCGCCTATGTAATGCGGAAAATGGTCCCGATGACCACAGCCCTGGTCCCTCTCCAGATGATGTCACCATCTAGTCTAAATAATAAATTTGTAACAATGTAGCCAAAAAAATGAGTAAAAGTTAAAGATGCTTGAGGCAGCAAAATCTGAAGGAAGAAACAAAAAGTCTGGAATGAGGTTTTCTGTTCCCTGTATAATTAAATTATCTACCATATAGGAGGATAGGGTGAAAAACCACAGTTAGCTGTGGGTTCTCTGAGCCTGGAGGTCCCCACCCCTCCTTGGCAGATAGAAAGAATGGCAAGAGAGTGCTCTGAAATCCCATGTGCTGCTTATAAGAATGGTCAGTTGTTGGGAATGCCCAATTGTGAATATAGGAGATATGAAACATAAAGCATATTTTTTTCTCAAAACTAAAATATAACAACTATCATCATGATCATGATCATCATCATCATCATAGCAAAGATGAAAATAAGGTTAGGGACTGGACCATGATTGTATAGATAAGAAAACTCCTTCTACCAATGCAGATCTGCCCCTCCTCTGCAAATTTAATCTTCCAGATTTGTCCAGAACACCAAGAAGTTAAGTTACTTGCCCTGTATCACACCAAATAGAACTTGAACCCAGGTCTTTTTGCTCCAAGGTCAGCTCTCTACATACAATATGACAGTGCTTCCTATGACGATAATAGATGATACTTCTATTACAATAGTTTAAAATTTACAAAATTCTTTTGTTTTCAACAATCCCATAATGCAGGAATATCATTTTCCTTCCCCAAATAAGGAAACAAAAGTTTCAGAGTGTTGTGATTTAAACAATCAATGGCAGAACCTGGTCTGAAAACTAAGTCAAGGACAAAAAACAAGTGCTTTTCCCTACTGCACCAAATTGCGTTAATATGTGCTCTAGGTGTTATACTAATGACTATGGGGGATATGAAGAAAACTGACAATAGCTTCTCTCATCAAGTACTTTCCCAGGTGGAAAATTATTACACACACACACACACACACACACACACACACACACACACACACACACACACACACACTAGCCAAGAAAACAAGTTTGCATATATAGTGTCACATGGGCATTCTATTGTAATTCATAGGTGGACAGAGAAAACTTTAAGGAAACTTTGGACTTTGAGTCATCTTAGAGGGTATGTGAGATTTACATAGTTTGAGAGGAAGGGGGAGAGAGGAGATAATGAACATTTGAGATCATAACCTGGGACATGAACTTAGAATCTTACCTGTAACTTAGTTCAATTCCCTCATTTTACACTTGCAGAAACTGAGACCCAAAGGATTTTCCAGTGCAACCCAAGGTTACACTTCAAGTGAGTGGCAAAGCCAGGAATCAAACCAGGGATTTTTGACCTCAAATTCATCACTCCCTCCAATGTACCATACGTCAGAGATAGGAAAGGATGAGGTATGCTTGAGTACTGATGGTGAGGTCTATCTGTGTGGAATAAAGAGTTTGTAGGACAAGTAGTGGAAGGACAAGCTTGAAAATTCTATTATAGTTAAACTGTGACCTGGAAAACTTTCCTTTCTCATGTAAAAGTAATATGTTAGCACAAATAACGAAAATGGGAAGTCACAGATTGTGAGCTGGAGGGGCCATAGTGATAACCTAGTGCAATCTAGCCCCCTCATTTCATGGATAAGGAAGCCAAAGCTCCAGAGGTGATATGACTTGCCCAAGATCTCATTGGACATAAGTGGTAGATGCAGATTTGGAATCCAGGTCCTCAAACTTGAAATGTTTTAGTTTTTTTTAATTGAATCATACTGCTTGAAATTTCTCTTTGCTCTCCTACACTAAACCAGCAACTCTTTATTATTGTCTATTTAACATAAATTTTAAGCTATTTGTAAGCCTCTTTCTTTAAAATGATTTCAATTTTTTTGTTGTTGATGACTAGGGCACTGACTATTATCCCTCATCTGATCTGATAAAGTCTAATACAGTTGAGTGGTAATCCTGGGAAGTTTCATGTTGAAAATTACCACCCCTTATGCACAGGAGTGTCAATGAGGTCAGAAAACCTTGACTTCTGATACTTATTCAGTTAACATAAACTCTTTGGACCTCAGTTTTCTTATAAATCTATAAAATGAGATAGTTACCTAAAGGGCTTCTAAGATCCATTACGGCTTTAAATCTATGATTCTATGAACATTCTAGATTCATCTTGAAACATTCCTCTTTGAATCATAGAATCACATATCACATGATTTTAAAGCTGTAATGTCCCCTACCAATCATTCAATCCATCCCACATCCTTTTATAGATGAGAAAATGAGGGGAAAGGACTTTTCCAAAGACACTAAATTTATAGAATCATAGAAAATTTGAACATAAAGATCAATTTCTCAAATCCCTATTCAAATCACAAATTTCATCTATGATGTTTCTGAAAAAATGGTCTTCCAGACACTAGAAATTTTTTAAAAAAACAAGGAAACAAACAAAAGACCTTTTAACTTTGGGGAAATCACTGCACTTCCTTAGTACAGACATCTCTTTATTTCTCCCCTGGCTGCACTACTTTGAGATAACTTTGACTTTACCAATATGCCCCTCTTCCCTTCCTCTCTTATTTTTTAACTTTGTTTGGTGTATAATACTAATCACATAGATATTCAAACACAAAGTAAAAATTTATTAACTATTGATTCATAGCCTATTCTAGTTTTTGATAGTACCAATTGTTAACTGATAAAGAATTGAGGCTAGACTTTGGACTTAGAATGGGGTTGAGGATTCAGACTTAAATCTAGTTCTCCCTCCTCTTGGGGGGTTCAATTAGTTATCAGCTTGATCCAACATGGGTGAAAGATAGGTTAATGTGTCTTTAAAATCTTTTCTCACACCTGAAGAAATTGAAACCTAAGGAATTTAATTGAGTTGTTCAACATCCTGAATGTAGAAGTAAAATCAGGTATGGAATTTGAACTATGATCTTAAGATCATAGATTTTAAGACTACAAAGTCATATAGACTCCTCATTGTATAGATGTGGAAACAGGCCAGGGAAGTTAGGTGATTTATCCAAAATCACATGAATAGAAAGTGTTGTTGGAGGGATATTTCTAGACTCCAAAACCAGTACTTTTTCTATTTCACCACACTATTGCACCATTAATTATTCCATATTTTTCTCTTCACTCTGGAAACAGAGACCTATGTATGCCAAATCAGTTGATCAGATCAAGTGAACTATTTCTGCATGCAAAAAGTGCCATATTCATTTGAGGAGGGAAAAAAGATATAGTGAAACCAATTATTCTATGTGAAAGTCAAGACTGAAGTTCATTTATTTTTAATCACAAATTTGTTGGATTATGCTATTGTATAAGAGTATAGTAGCAGCTGATTGGGGTTTTCTTGGCAGAGATACTGGAGATTTTCCAATTCTTTCTCCAGCTCTTCTTATAGAACAGGAAACTGAAGCAAATGAGGTTAAGTGACTTGCCCAAGGTCAAAAAGCTAGGAAGTATCAACAACATTGTGAGATGAATAACCTTGATGGAAGCTGCTGCATCTCAGCAGTCCATTGAGCTAGAATAACGGTATTAGACTGGCTATGGACTATATTATCCCCATCCAGAGGAAGAAAACAAAACAAAACAAAACTCACAAAAAAAAACCCACCCCTACTTAATCTGATGAACACTTTATTTTTATTTTTTTTAGGTTTTTGCAAGGCAAATGGGGTTAAGTGGTTTACCCCAGGCCACACAGCTAGGTAATTATTAAGTGTCTGATGCCCAATTTGAACTCAGGTACTCCTGACTCCAGGGCCGGTGCTCTGTCCACTATGACTGATGAACACTTCATAAAAATTATCTCTTATGTATCTCTTTCCCTTAATCCTAATTCCTCTTACTGAAAATTACTAATCTGCAAGCATGTTTATCAAAATATGTATGTACAATGCTAACCTGACTGCTCACCTCTGAGGGGAGGAGGGTGGGAGGGTGGAAGGAAATTTTGTAACTTAAAAATATACATGTACATATAGATGAAAATAAATAAATAATTTTTAAAAAAATTTTTAAAAGCTAGGACATATCAGAATTTGAACTCAGGTCTTTCTGTCTCTAGATGCAGATGTAGTTACCCCAAAGACTTTACACATCTGCCAACCAAAGTCATTTTCCTAAAGGATAGGTTTGGTAATTTCACTACTCCCTCCAACTCAATGGGCAGCTAAGTGGCACAGTTGATAGAAGAAAGACTTGAGTTCAAATTCTGCCTCAGAATTGTAGCAGTGTGTCCCTGAACAGTTCACTTAACTTTTTGCTTCAGTTTCTTCATCTGTAAAATGAGATAGAGAGGGAGATAGCGAACCACTGCAAGATCTTTGCCAAGGAAACCCAAGCAGGGTCAAACATGACTGAAATGAGGGACCAACAATTCCAACATAATAAACCCTAGCAGCTTCTATTATTTCTTAGGGTGAAAGATAAGCTCCACTGTGAGGTTTTTAAAGTTTTTCATATCCAACACCTCTCTCTGTCTTATTAATCTCTATTCTCAACTATGTTCCTATTAGCTGGTATTCTGAGCATTATTCTGAGAGCTCTGACTGTCTTCCATCCTTGGAAGGCTTCCTTCCTAATTTCCACTTTTTAGAATCCCTACAACTTCTTGTCTAGGACTTTATTAGACCCTCCAGCTACCAGCGTCTCCTCTTGGCAACTACGTGGTGCCAGAGAGATATAGTACTCCTGGTCCTAGAGTCAGGAAGACCTCAGTTCAAATTGGACTTCAGTACTCAACAACTGTGTGACCCTGGGCATGTCATTTAATTGCTGTTCGCCTCTATTTTCTTAGCTGCAAAATGGAAAGAAGAGAATAATATCTTTTGGTTGTGAAGATCAAGTGAGATAATAGCTGTAAAAATTGCTCACCACAGGGTCTGGCAGGTACTGGAGTGTAGC
This sequence comes from Macrotis lagotis, assembly GCF_037893015.1. NCBI lineage: Eukaryota > Metazoa > Chordata > Mammalia > Peramelemorphia > Peramelidae > Macrotis > Macrotis lagotis. The sequence continues at coordinate 339,566,138 of NC_133658.1, read as the reverse complement.
AGATGCTATCTAATGCTTTTTCACCCCCTCTATGAACACTGTCCATTGAAACAGTCTCCTAATTGAACTCTCTGTTTTATTTCTCTTCTCTCCGATCTACCCTCCACACAGGTGTCTAGTCATTATTAACAAAGGACAGGTCTCTTCCTTGCTCATGAAGCTCCAGTGAGTCTCTCTTTCCTCTAGGATAAACAGAACTTCTCTGTTTGAATTTTAAAGTCCTTCATAATCTGGCTCTAGCCCACCTTTCCAGTCCACATTACCTTCATTCATGCTCGCTATGTTCCGGCCAGGCTGCTCTGATTGCTGTTCCCTCTATGTGGCATTCCATTTTCCATTTTGGGGCCTTTGCTCAGGCTGCTCCCCATCTTTGGAATGCATTCCCTCTCTACCTCTACCTCAAAGAATCCTTAGTTCCTTCAAGATTCCGCCAAATATCTCCTCCAGGAAGGTTATCCTGATCCCCTAGTATTTAGTCCACTCCCTCTAAAATTACTATAAAATTACACATGTATGTATGCATATTACATGTGTATGTGCATGATGTAAGTATATATGTATAAATATATTTGTATACATATTTAATATTCTATGTACATTTAGTTTTCTATGTACTATTTACCATAATAGAATGTAATGTATTTGAGGACAAAAACTTTTGTTTTTGTATTTGTGGGATATTTATTGTTTTTTGCTTTTTAAAGTACAAAGTTTAATAATAACAACAATGAAACAAATGCTCTAGACAAAAAGAGATTAATTTCTGTTTATCCAACCCCACCCCCATCCAATCCCTGTGCTTCCTGAAGATTTTCTTTATTGAGTAAGACCAAATGTTGGCACATAATGACACATAATGCCCTTTGACTCATTGATTCTTCTACTAAACATATTTACTAACAAGATAAAATACAGAGCAAAATATTCCCTAGAGAATATATGCACAAAAACATGCATATATATTTATTTTATACATAAATGTATATACCATAAATATATATATATATATTATATATAATAGCAGCAGGGAACAAGGAGAGCATGTTTCCATCAATTACAAAATCAATAAAGTTCTAGTATATGAATGTTATGGCATATTATTAGTCCCTAAAAATGATGACTATGAAGGTGTGACCATTTGTATGAAATCATTCAGAATGAAGTAAGCAGGGCAGTTAGGTGGTGCAGTGGACAGAGTACCACCCTGGACTCAGGAAGACCTGAGTTCAAATTTGACCTCAGACACTTAATAATTACCTAGCTGTGTGACCTTGGACAAGTCACTTAATCCCATTGCCTTAAGTAAATATATTTTTTTTAAAAAAGAATGAAGTAGGGAGCCAAGAGGGTGACAAGAAGGGATCGAGTCTTAGGAGCTCTCTGATAAAACTCATGAGCTAAGGACTCTAGCTAAATTTTTGAGAGACAGAACCCACAAAGGGACCCAGTGAGGCAGTTCTCCTACTCAAGGTAACCTGGAAAAGAGCAGAAAGGCTCTGCTCCCCGGGTCGGAGGGGCGGCCCACCGGAGGGGTGGCCCACCAGATCGAAAGAACTTCAGCCTCCCAGAGGCAGCCCCAGGGCGCTGGGGGCCTCGGCTCACAGCAGCGGGGGAGTCTCCTGAGCTGAACCCCGAGGAGCACTGGCACAAAGTGGGGAACAGCGGGGGACCTCTGCCAGAGCAAGCACGTGGAGCCCAGCCATCAGGGCACACAGCCAGCAGCTTGGTCTTTAGGCAGCCCAGACCTGGAAACAGAAGCAGGCGGAGCCTGTAAGCAGGAGCCCCCAGGGCAGGAGCCCATTGAACCTAGGGAGGGGAGCAAAGAGAGAGACTGCTGAGCTCTGTCCTCTGCCCCTGGAACAGGACTCTGGGGCTCTGACCACATTCAGATCCTGATCGCAGTCTAGGCCCCCCCATAGAATAACAGGGCCCCCCCACCTCGGCCCCATGGCAGAGGGGGGCGTTTCATTCACAGACCAGGAGGGAGGACAGAGCCTCACACCCTGAGACCCTTGTGGGAGTGTCCCAAAAGCTCAGGAAGCACCCCAAAACCAGGCCCAGGGTGGGAAAATGAGCAAACAGAGAAATAAGAGGAAGACCATTGAGAAATATTTTGCAAATGAGGCCAGGAAGGATCAAAATACTCAGTCTAAAGATGAGGAAGCACAAGCTCCTGCATCTAAAGACTCCAAGAAAAACAGAAATTGGGCTCAGGCTATGACAGAGCTCAAAAAAGACTTTGAAAATCAAATGAGGGAGTTGGAAGAAAAACTGGGAAAAGAAAGGAGAGAGATGCAGGAAAAACATGAAAATGAAGTCAGCAGCTTAGTCAAGGAAATCCAAAAAAATGCTGAAGAAAATAGCATGCTAAAAACCAGCTTAGTCAAATGGATAAAACAGTTCAAAAAGATATTGAGGAGAAGAATGCTTTATAAAAAGCAAAATTGGCTAGATGGAAAATGAGATAAGAAAACTCTGAGGAGAACAAATCCTTCAGACAAAGAATAGAATTCAGGGAGATTGATGAATTTACCAAAAATCAGGAATCAATACTTCAAAACCAAAAAAAAAAATGAAAAATTAGAATAAAATGTGAAATATCTCATTGAAAAAACAACTAATATGGAAAACAGACTTAGGAAAGATAATTTAAAAATTATTGGGATACCTGAAAGTCATGATCAGGAAAAGAGCCTTGACATCATTTTCAAAGAATTACTACAGGAAAATTGCCCTGATATTCTAGAAGCAGAGGGCAAAATAGAAATGGAGAGAATCCACTGATCCCCCCGAGAAAGAGATCCCAAAAAACTAACCCCTAGGAATATTATAGCCAAGTTCCAGAACTCCCAAGTCAAAGAGAAAATATTACAAGCAGCCTACAGCAGAGTCAGAGTGAAAGGAGAGAGAAATTATAGTACATGGTAGTGGAGAAATAAGAAAGGAGGGAGTTGCGATCAGCAATGGCAACTTTGGAAAAATATGGAAGTAACTTTTGTGATGGACTTATCATAAAGAATGTGATCCACCCATGACAGTGTTGTTGGTGTTGGAACAAAGACTGAAGCACATTTTTTGTTATTATTATTTGGGGAAGGCTGCAGGGCAAGTGGGGTTGGGTGGCCTGCCTGGGGCCACATAGCAAGGTAATCTTTGGGTGTCTGGAGCCAGATTTGGACCCAGGTGCTCCTGGCTCAAGGGCCAATGCTCTGTCTGCCACCCAGCCACCCCTACTATTATTACTATTTTATTTTGTTTTGGGTCTTTTTTTTTCTTTTTCTTCTTCTTTTTGGTTTTTGCAGGGCAGTGGGAATCAGGTGGCTTGTATGTCACATGGCTGGGTGATTGTTGGGTTTACGAGGCTGGATATGGGTTCTGGTGCTCGTGGCTCCAGGGATGGTGCTTCGTCCATTGCACCACCTGGCCATACCTACAATTATTACTATTATTTTTTTTAATTTTAATTTTTTTCTCTCCCCTTTACTTTTTTCGCCCAAACAAGTCTATCCATATTCATGGTGGGGAGGGGTATTTTGTTTACTTGTAAATAAGAATATTTTATTAATGTAAAAAAACATTTGTACAAAATGAGAATAAAAAATAAATTAAAAAAAGAAAAAAGTATGTGATCCCTAATTAGATGACTTCATCATGAATAAAATGTTGAAAAGTTTAAAAAAAAAAAAGAATGAAGTAAACAGAAGCCAAAGAGCAGTTTCCAAGATAAAGAGAATAATGGTAAAGGAAAAAACACTGGGAGTCTTTTGAACATGAAACTCATGACTTCAGAAGACTGGAAAGTGCATCTTTTACCTCTCATTGGAGATTTAGTGAACGATGGTTACAGAATTTGGAATGTAGTTTTCAAAATAACTAATGTGTTTGTGTTTATTTTTTACTCATCTGTTGTTATTTGCTCTTTTGGAGAGGAGTCATTGAAAAAACAAATTATTTTTTAAAGCATTAATTGAATTTTTTTAAATGAGAAGATTGAACTAGATTGTTTCTAAAGTCCCTTCCATCTCTAACATTCTGTGAATTTGAACCTCAGATTTAATAACCTTTAATGTTGTAATATTTCTATTCTATTATTCATCTGCAAGTCCAGAACTAAAATTAAGTCCAGAGTCTTCCAGTGTGGTCTATAGTGGCTCCTCTGAAAACTGCCATGATAGCTTAGGGCCTAAAAATTTGAAGGAGGTATCAGCAATTCCAAGGATGCTTAACTAAGAGCTTTTTTTGGTTCAAGGGGAGGTCTTCCCTTTGGACAATGTGCCTTGGCAATAATGTCTTTGACTCTTCATCCTTTCTCATGTACCTACATCATCAGTGAGTCATGAGCAATAGCCTATTCAGTCAGCTTTTTTAGAGTCCAAGAAACTATTGTATTCCTGAGTGAGGAAGCATGGGGGGACAAAATTCCTAAGAGGCAGCATATTCCTACCCAGGGCCTCTCAGCGACTAGCCTCTCCCCAGAGTAGATCTTTCCCCATCTGGCCACCCAAGCAGTACAGTTACTTTACTTAGTTCTCCACCCTGCCTCATGAACGACAGGTCCAGTTAGAATAATTTCTCTTCCAGTTTCTTCTATACAATGAAGCACTTAGTTCTTTTCTGTCTGCTTCTTCAGGCACTGTCCCTGCATTCTCACCACCATTGCACTCCAGCCAGTTTCCCCAAGACAGAGACTTTTTTCTCTTCCTACTTCCCACACCCAAGGATTTTCTCGAACAAGGTCATGCTCTGTATTAGATCATCGTGATGTCCATGAGGTCCCAACTCCTGCTTCTGGTTTACAAACTGAATATATGGTATCTTGTTCTCCCTTTCTGCTCAAGCTTTGCCATCATTCATGCTTTGCCATCTTCTGTCTATATTCATTTCTATTTACTGACTCTTCTGGCCCTAATTTCACTTTCATCCCTCATTTCCCCTTTCCTATGGACATTTTCAAGCATTCACATTTATATTGCTTGAATTTCCAAAATAATTGATAGAAAACATGGGTTCTGAGCTTTAATTATCCAAATTGGCCACCTGCATAACTCCATTTCAATCAAGGCTGGCTGACTCCTATCTTACTTTGTGCTATTTAAACCTGGCCTGAATACCCCAGCAGAAGGTAACTCAGCTTCCTTCCTAGATCCCACCAGAAGTTGGCAGGAGAGATGAGTGTTGATGAATTTAGACCCCTTTGAAATAGTGGCATTAGAAGCAAATTGAAAGGGCAAAGTGAAACAGGACCATTTTCCTGCTATGAATACTTCTGACCATTCCTTCACATTAGCCTCCTATAGAGCAGATGTCCCCTAAAAGAAAACAAAATTAGAGATTTTGTTGCTGTGGGGATGGAGCAGTTAAACTTCTAAACTTTGACTAAGATTGCCAAAGTCAATCCCCAAGCCCTTAAGTTAATTGGAGAATGTCATAGAGGACATCCATCCTGTAATTAGAAGACAAAGAGTCCTGAGAATGGGACTTGCTTCCAAATGGTGGTAGTGAGATCATTCCTGGCAATGTGGGTCTCACGTTTATTTTTAGATTGATAAAAGTGAGTCCATTGGCTTACCACTGGGCACGCACACATCACTGGAAACCACAGTTCCAAGAAGATGCCTTCCAAATATATGCACATTAATCAGTTCAGTGTCTGCATTCCTAATAAAAGACAGGGAAAAAATTTGGATTGTATAAGGAATGCTGGGCTTTTGAAAAAGGGTTGACAAATTCCCAGAGCCTATCATTTGGGTATCTGTGTGTTTTGGGGGGAAGAGTGTGTTTCATCTAAAACTTAAGATGTAAGCTTTGATCATTACATTTAGAATATCATTACCACCATCATCACCTTTGGTAAATATATGAATATGTTCAATGCCCTATTCTAGATGATGAAGTTACAAAGTTGAATAAAGTCTATATTTTAATAAAATATTTGAACTCTTTTGAGGGAGGTAAGATAACTATCTAGATACACATTAAAAGAAATCAATAGATGAATACCTCAAGGCAGAATATGCAAAGTGATACTTGGAAACAAATGTTCAGAGGAGGACTATAAAAGTCAGTGAGTTTTGTAGGAGTAGTACCCTACGCTTGAAGAGTGAGTGGAATTTTGATAAAGAGGATAGAAAGGAAAGGTAATATGGAAATAACAGATGGAGAAAAATTAAGTAAACTCAATTGTATTCCCCAAATAGAACTGAAGAGTTATATTAGGGCTATATTGTCAAGAGTCACAAGTTATATGCTAAGGAGTACATTCAATTGGGTATTCAGCTGCCTGAAGTCAGGAAATAGATGAAGTGACCTTTCTATATCCCTTCTATCTTAAGATAGTGTAATTCTTTCATTAATAAGGTAGTTGCTTGCCAGATCTTTCCCTGACCTATATGGGGTCTTATGTATTTAGATGTGGAGACCCTGCTTTTCTATTATTGAGCCTTTAGTGACAAAGTGAGAAGACTCTGTCTTTTAGACAACAATCATTAAGTGCTTACTACATGCCAAAAATATATAATTTCCTGCTCCTGTGACCTTTAAACCAAACCAATATTTGCAACATTACCTAATCAATCCAAGCATCATCAGTTACTAAGAAAACTGGCTATACTGCAATTCAGGATACTGTTTTTACTAAGGTCAAGTTCACCTTGATTTAGTCCCCAGTATAAAAGGAAGTTGAATCTACTTTAAATTGTGTTTTTCCATATTATATCAAGCCATGACATTGCTCGCCTACAATCTAAGCAGTTTCTGAAATTCTTCCTTCTCCATGAATCCTTCCACAATGATCAGAAAAAAAGATATTGTCTTCCATTTGTTCCATCCCATCCCAAAACAGACACCCTCTGGCAACTTTCTCCCACCTTTCCTGGAATTAGACATTTGCCAATTTACTGTAAATTCCATCCTTGAAATGTATTTTCCTATATAGAATGAAAATAACTTGGAATTGATGTTATATATATCAATTTAAAGTGTGTAACATTTTAATGCCTTTGTTCTTCTGTATATGTGTATGTGTATGTATGTATAAATGCATGAAATTAGAAGGCAGGAATTATGTTTAAATAGGTCTGTCACATAGTCTAGTATTGAATTTTATAACCTTAGGTGTTTTGAGGTCATAATGATGAACATGGAACATAGATTTAATTAATGGTGCTTCAAAAAAATTTCCTTTATTCATTCCTACCTGTGCTTTGCAACCATAGTATCATAGATTCCAGATAAGTTGAAAGCTGGAAGATATAACATAATCATATAGTCCATCCTTCTTATTTTACAGTTAAGAAAACTGAGGACAAAATAGATTGAATGATCCATGGAAAAATTCATAGGTAGAGAACAACAAAAGTAAACTTTGAATCAAGGTCTTTAGACTAGAAAATAAATACTTTTCCACTGTACCATATTCTCTCCTGACTGCCTGCAATGTTCACTGCCCAGCCAAATCCTATTCATCTGTTTGCTTTTTTTCCCCATTTGGACTGGAAGATATGATTTCCTGGTTAGAAAAATCCCTCTTTAATGTAGGTCAGCATCCATTCTGTTATTTAGTCTTAGAGGCTTACCTGGGACATTTACGATCTTAAGGTACTTGAAGAGGACCACAAAACACTAATGCCAACATCCTTGGGAGAAAGCAGAGGGCATGCCAGTTTCAAATTAAATCTAAAACTGGAAGACATAATCACATATCAAAGACATAAAACATAATCATATAGTCCATCCTTCTTATTCTTATCTCTCTTGTAATCTTCAATTTTATTGATGTGTTTTGTTTTTACATTATATATATTTACAGATTATTTCATGAGAGGTCTCACAACAAGATAAAATCCTTCAGTAAAACTAATTATATAGTGATCTAATTTGAAAGGGCTTACACTTCACATCTGTAGCATCCTTCACCTCTCCATTTTTAATTAACAGAAACTTAATTAGTTAATTTTTTCTTCAAGTATTTAAATACTTAAAATTTATACTTTCCTTCAAATTTCAAATTGTTCTACCTCCTCTGTGAAGCTTTCTCCCTGATCATTCAAGTGGTCCCTCCACAGAACTCCATATCAGTCTCATTCAGTCAAAAGAACCTTAGACTTGAAGTCAGAAGAATTGGGTTTTGGTTATGTCACTTTAAGCAAATCACTTTGCCTCTCTGAAGATCAGTTTATCTGTAAAATGTGGATAATAACCCCTGTCCTATCTATATCACAAGGCTACTGCATGGATCAAATAGATAAAGATTTGAAAGGTCTTTGTAAGTCATAATATAACATACATATGGAGTTTCATGATTCATTTATCTAGTGAGCTTTATTAAATATGTACTATGTATATAACACTATATCAGTTAAGTGTTATAACTTTTTGTAAATATAAGGAACAATTTTCTTAACCATAAATACCCAGTCTTGTCTTCTCTGAAAAATCTGTGAAAGGTTCCAGAAATTCAAATTTGGGGGAAGTCTTCAATAGCCCCTAATATGCCCCTCTTTGACCTATGACTGTACAGAGAGGCTCAGTATCCCTTACTTTCCAACTGGGGGCCTTTCACTAGCCATAAATTCACTATCGAAAAGAAAACAAATAAAGAAAGCCAGAGTTGGTTTGGAAGGCACTTCACCTCTGAATCCCTATTCCACTTGCCTGGGTAAGGAACGCAGGCAATCATGAAGAGTGGGGTTTCCCTAACCCCTGCCAAAGTAAAGGTTTGCACAACATTGAAGTGCTGAGAAAATGAAGATGGATGCCTGATGCTGAAGGAAAACATGCATACATAGAAAGCTGGAAAAACCAGCAGCACATTTTTCATGTGTGTGGGGTTCCTATCACCCCAGGACCTCAGAGGGCTTTACTTTCAGAGTGGCAACTCAGGCAGAAAACAGTAGCATGAGGCATTCTAACCACCGCATTCCTTTCATCTTAGAGGATTTTAGATGAGACTTTAATTGTAAACTAGAGTGAGAGACCCTCCATTCTGACTTTCTCTGAGTAACCTTGAGCATATATATTCCTTTTCCTCTTTGAGACCAGTGCCCTCATCTGTGAAAAGAAAAAGTCAAACTGGATGACCTTGAAGACTCTTTTCAACTGGAACTTTCTTCATTTCAGGCCCATGAAAACATGTCAAAGATATAGCAGGCCTTCTATGTCCAGTGTAGGATGAGACCCCAAAAGAGGCATTGGACACCCACAAAGATATGGATGCCATTGTTTAGGGTGCTAGAATTGTCATTTCATGTGGAGCATTGTCTTCTGCAGCTCCCTAGGAAATTTACCAAAACAGTTGTTCTGAAAATCCTCACAGATCTGGGGACTTTTCTATCAATCAATGAAAACTAGAATTAGCTATAGAACATAAACTGTTAGAATGTAGAACATAGATAAAAATGGAAGGCACCTTGAAACATAGAATGTTAAAACTAGGAGGGATCTTAGATATTGCCTAATCTAACCTAATTTTCACATGAGAAAACTGAGATCTATTTTAAAAAAAAGAAAAAACTATGGAGGATCCCTCAATCACTAGAACCAAATGGAGTATCACTAAAAGCATTTAATGGTCATCCTCTTCCTCTTTCCATAATATGACCTCAATTACTTATTCAAGCTGATGCCCACTGAACTCTCAGCAAGAAGTCCAAGATTATGGCTACTTATCTAAGATCCTCCAAGATGGGAAGAACAGAAAAGAACTAAATTCAAATAAATAATATTGTACTTTATTAAACAATTAAGTTTTAAAAATTGATACTATAACTAGAAGTGGTACTACCCTTTTCATCAGAGTCTAGTTCCCGAAAACATTAATCAACCAATAAATTACTTTTAAGTGCTTTCTACATGCAAAGCACTGTAATGTTCTCAGTCTACAAATATTGACATTGCCCGATACCATGCCACCCCTCTTTCCTGTGCCTGCTCATCTCTCCTAACATGCTAGTTTAGGAAAGGATTCATTGATTCTTATAATGTTAGAATTAGATAATAACTTAGATGGAATTTATGCCAATGCTATAACATTATAGAAGGAAACAGAAGGGAAGGGAACAAAAATGTATTATGTACCAACTATGTACAAAAGAAACACTGTGCCAAGTGATTTACAAATTTATAAATATTATCTCATTTGATCTTTACAACAGTTCTAGAAGATAGGGATCATTATTATTAATGTTTTATTATTATTTCCTCAACTGTAAAATAGGAGTATTAATAATAATAAAATATTAATAATAATGATCTCTATCTTCTAGAGCTGTTGTGAAGATCAAATGAGATAATATTTATAAGCAACCTATCTAGGATCAAGCAGCTAGGTCTTTATGATTTGGGAATCTAGGTCTTTATGACTTGGGAAAGGAAATTACTTATGCAAGGTCCTACGACTAGGCAGCTAGTTAATGAAAGAAAGAGAAAAAACAACACTCTAACACTCTTTCCATCATTTGACACATAGAATACCAGTTATAAACCTAAGGAAACACATGGTATTCATGAAGCAAAAGTCATCTTTAGGTACTGCACTCCTATCTTAACCCCAACCAATGTAGATATGTCTTCAATAATTGTACCGAAAGAAAAGAGCATCCAAACATTTTTACCCCCCAATTGTGATTAGGCCTCCTGACTGATTTCCTTTAGTCAAGACCTGATGTCTTTGGGGTTAGAGGACCACACACATTTAGGTCAATCCAAAGCCAGCACCCAAACCACAATGCTGGGAGGTTTGCTTGTCACCAGCCAGGCCTGAGCTTTGGCAGGGATGTTGGTGGGGGAGCTTCTGCAGCCTCAGGCCAGGCTCTGCCTGGCTTCAACTCTTGCTCTCTGATGTCCCATCCTGCTCTCTCCTCAAAGTTCTGAACATCACTTCTTTCTTAAAGAAAATGAGGACTCATATACTAGCATCATGAAAAAAGTATTTTCAAATACCTGACGAAGTTTTGTTCATTTACAGTTTGGAGCCATTGACTTAGAACTGCTTTGGTCCTTTTCCAAAAGTGTTGTCTCAAGTATATGATAATTTATAAATGTTTACTTATTTCTTGACTAAAGTTCATACAACAGGGACCATGTCCCTGATGAAATCAAATAAGAATTGACAGATAATTATATCATGAGTACTTGGGTTTTTTTTTTCTATTTCTTCTCATAACACTAACCAGAGCTTATCATATAGGAGTAAAACCATATGAGCATCTTCTGAGACAAAAGTGGAGCTCTAGAGCTACCTTAATGGTTTAATTGAAATATATGACAGATAATTACTTTTAAGCTCCTAATAGGTATTTTGCTTGTCTGGACCTGGAAACACAGATGACTAAAGTATACTCTTATGAAAAAGTACTTTATTTTTGTTTCCTCTAAATATTTTTTCTTGATAATAGAAACCAGAAGACCTTCAAAGCTATATGCTTAGATAAGAACTTAACTATCCTAATTTGGAATCAGGTCTAATTAGTTGCCAATGGTCATTATCAACTGACCAGTTCAGCTTCATCTTCTGGCTACCCAGAGAAAGACAGAGACTAGTACCCTTCCAATATTCCCCCATATCCCACCACATACAACATGTGACCCTTGTGCCCAAACTTGAGACTCTGGCCTGGAGGGATACATACATTCACAACAAGCTATCCTTGAGAAAATCATTCTAGACATTGTGAAAATTGAATGCCTGAGGACTGGACATCAGAAGTCTTGCATATTTATGTTCTCTTACAGGATGATCTTGATGTTCTTGTTCCACAATAACCTTTTCCACCAAATTACAATAACCCTAAGGTGTGAATCACTAAGATTTGATTCATTACAGGTGATTTTTGGAGTTGTATAGAGTGAATGAACAAAGATGTTCAGGGCAAGAGACTTCTCTATCTCAGGTAGCAAAGAATCTCATAATCACCACCTTTATCATTAAAGGGACTACCTTTTGTCTTTATTTGTATCCCCAGTGCTAATCAAAGTGCCTTACATATAGAAGGCACCTGATGAACTCTAACTTATTGACTGATTGATTATTGGCAGTATCATGATCAATTCACATTAATGAAATAATTACATTAATCCAGGTGCCAAATTTTACTTATATGCAAAATAAGACATCAAGGATATAAAGTTGGGAATGGAAGATCCTGCCTTTGAGGAACTATTTTGATCTATATTCAAAATAAATGTGAGGTTTTTATTGTTATTTTTTGTAGGGGGAGGGACACATGAGAAGTGGGAGAATCAAGAAAGGATTCTTAGAATTTTGAATCTTTCTGAAATTTTCTAAATTGAATAGAATCAATCCATGGGGATTAGTCACCAAAGAAGAGTATGTGAGTCAACTAGTGATGATAATATCCATTACAAATCATATGTGCACTGTGTAATGATCAGCTATGATACATTTGGCTCTTTTCAGCAATGCAGTGATCAAAGACAATACTGTGAGACTTGTTATGGAAAATGCCATGCACATCCAGAGAGAGAGAACTATGGAGTTTGAATGCAGATCAAAGCATACTATTTTCACTTTTTAAGATTTGTTTCCTTTTTTATGTGGTTTTCCCTTTTCTTCTGATTTTTCTTTGACAACATGACTAAAATAGAAATTTGTTTAACATTACTGTACATATATAACATATATGTATCAGATTTCTTGCTGTTTTAAGGAGTGGGGAGGAAAGGGAGGGTCAGAGAGAGAAATTTTGAGCTCAAGATTTTATAGTAAAAGAATGTTGAAAAATTTCTTTACATTTAATTGGAAAAAGTAAAATACTATTAAAGTAAAAAGAAAAGAAATTATCTGTATAAAGAACAAAAAGATACCTTATCAACTTTGCTCCTGCAAAATCTTTTCTTCTGCAACCTTGTAGAGTCACAGAATCATAGAATGGTAGATTCTGAGAGGAACTATAGCCATCATCAAATGAAACTCCCTCATTTTATTGTTGGAGAACATGAGAACCAATCATGAAGTGCTTTGCTCAAGGTCATACAAATAGTGTGGGTCTTCAAAGTTCAAGATGAAAGTTCTTTTGATTGTATTTCTCACTGTTCTGTAATTCAAGAAGAGCCTCCTAGTTTGCCATCTTGAAAGGAATAGGATATTTCTCTTTTTCAAAGAAAATTAGTCTTCCCTTCATCCCTCTTTTAGATCACCTTGATGAACAAAACATTTTGTCAGTACCGTGATCCTGCAAAATATAAAGACTAAAAGGCCACATAGGCATTTTAGTGAATGAACTCCCTTAAATGGAAGATTATTTCTACTATTCCTACTCTACAACTTTAGCCAACAGACTCAGGAGAAAGCTGATTCATAGCTTTAATGGGAATGAGTTGTCCTTCCTTCCTTCTGTATCCTGGAGTTATCCTTGGATGGGGATTTTACTATCTCCCTTTGTTTCTTAGATGCCTTGGTAGAGGTCAGCATTGGCACCTCTGTCCATGTTCATTTCCAGCTCTGGAGATAGAATGAAGAAGCTCAGTTCTTTCTTTCAAACCCCTTTGCCACCAGACTACTAAATTTAAGACTATACAGAAAGGAACTCTTTTACAATCTTTACTGCAGGCTCATTTATCAAGACATTCATTGTATGTCCTGGAATGGAAGTAGTAAATTTATGCCTTAGGAGGCTGGCTAATCCTACTTTAACACTGATTCTGAGGTTTTCTTCCTGCCCCCCACATCAGCTTTGGCCTCTCTGCAGGGCATTCACATGTTTCACTTAAACATATCGGATATATCAAATTAATTCTGTTAACAGGTTTATCCTCTAAGTATTTAACTAGACCCTGATGCATATGCATTCACCAGTGTCAATGACTTCAAGCAATTTTGGAGATTGCTGGCTGGTGCTGTAATTATATTGAAAGGTGAGCCAGACTCTGCCCTTACTGCATTCCATAATATTAAATAATCTACTAAATGGTAACAGATCTTTTTAAAGGAGGGCATAGCCTTCTCTTCTTTCCCTCTCTGAATATCCTGGAATTTGCCTCCAAACCAATTGCATGACCCATGAGCTGGGATGCACTAAGCCCCCCCATATGTAGGGACTTGCTGTTAGGAAGCAACAGCTTACTACATTTCAGAGAGTTTAGGAGCCAAATACATCTATTTCAGGAGGGACTATAGAATGATGATCCCTTCAGGAGAATAACAGAATTTACATGTAGGGGTTTATTCCTAGCATTTTTATTTTGGATTCTCTTCTCCCAATGAGGGAATACACATGCCCTGAAAGTAAACAAATAAACAGATGAAATTTTCATCTCATCTGCCCTACAACAACTTCTCTGTAGTTAGCAAGCTGTGTATCTAGGTTAGGCATATGCGGGGTGGACTTGATGTTGTCAAAGCCTTTGGAGATCTTTTCCTGGCTCAATTTCTCTGTCTGAATAATATCATAGTGCTGGAAGGGAATTGTAAAGTTGATTATGTTACAAAGACATTTATGTTTGTCTTCTACAATGACAATCTCTAAAATTTCTATAATGTTTACAATTCAGTTTGACAACCATGTAGCAGATATCTAAAATGTGGAATTGAAGTAAACTTAATGGTCACTCAAAAGAGTGATCTGGCCAACCACAGAGGAAAAACAAAGTGGATGAAGAAGACAAAATGTTCAGATTGTGCTCAGAAACTTAGTGAGGTGATTCATTAGTACAGGCATACATTGTTTTATTGTGATTTTAAGTTACTATGCTTCTTATACAAATTGAAGGTTTGTGATAACTCTGAATTGCTCATCTATAGGTAATTCTTGCAATATTGCAAACTAGCTCATGAATACATCTGTTATGGTGATCTGCGATCAGTTATCTTTGATGTTATTATTGTAATTATTTTGGGGCACCACAAACCACACCTATATAAGACAACAAACTTTATTGCTAAATGCTACATATATTCTGACTTGCTGTTTCCCCATCTCTCTCCCTCTCTTTAGCTTTCCCCATTTCCTGAGTCACAACAATATTGAAATTAAAACAATAACTCTACAATGTCCTCTTACTGTTCTCTTTCTCTCTTTCTCTCTCTCTGTCTCTGTCGCTCTGTCTCTCTCTCTCTGTCTCTCTCTCTCTATTCTGTCTCTTCTATCTCTGTCTGTTTTCTGTCTATCACTCTTTGTCTCTGTTTCTGTCTCTGTCTCTATCTTTCTCTGTCACTTTCTGTCTGTCTGTCTCTCTCTCTCTCTCTCTCTCTCTCTCTCTCTCTCTCTCTCTCTCTCTCTCCCTTCTTTCAGTTATTGACAAGGCAAAAGGATTCCCTCATCTTGAAAACATAACAAAACAAACAAAAAAATCTCATCATTTTTCTTTCCCTGTTCCTGGATACTCTTTCCTCCCTTGTCTCCTGAGACACCGCTGTCTCCTGATTTCCAAAAACTGCTCAAATGTGTTATTTGTCTTCTCTTCATCTAGCCCATACTATTTAGCATAGGCATCCCCTATGGCTGTGCCTGGGTTGCTCATCTCTCCTCTAACTATTCTCTTCCCCTAGGTGATGACTTCCTCTCTATTACCATCTTTAGGCAGATAATTCCAAAGGCTACATTGTAACGTCTAAACTTCAATCCTGCATTGCTTAAAGATCTGCTATTCACTTGCATCAGAATATCTCACAGGGTCTCAAATTGTTGATGGGTTATTGCCTGCAAATCACTCAGATTCACAAACTCAGTCATTCTTGACTTCTTTCTCTCCTTTTCCATATTTGATCAGTTACCACATCTTGCTGATTCTGCATTGATATTTCTTACACCCAGTTCTTTTCACCATTTATCCAAAGATGTATCAGTTCAAGCTCTCTTCAATTATAATATCCAATTACCTATTAGAATTTTCATCTAATTAGCTTACGTGTTTAAAATATAGGTCTGAACACTTACCTTTCTTTCTTGATTAACTCCAGTGGCTCATTATTATGTCTAGGATCAAATATGAACTCATTTATTTCAGCATTAAAGTCTCACATAACTGTCTCCAAACTATCAGTCTTATTAGACACTACTTTCATGTACATATTCTAATGTCAGACAACCTGGTTTCTTTGAAAGTCGTCATACATCATTTTGCCATTTACTTCCATGCATAGACTGTCTTCCATGCCTGAAATGAACTCCTTCTTTGTCTTAGAATTTCTAGAACTTTCAATTGAAGACAGCTTGAATGCCATCTCCTAGCAAATGATCCTCACCACCTCCCAGTGTCTCCCCCTCCCCAATAAATTACCTTGCATTTATTTTTGCATATAAAATGAAATCTCATGGAGGGTAGTGATTTTGTTCCTCCCTTCTTTATCACCTTGCCTATTAGTTGACATATTTGTTGTTATTCAGGTATTTTTCAGTCAAATTCACTTCTTTGCAACCTCATTTGGGATTGTCTTGAAAAAGATGTTAAATCTCCAGCTCCTTTCATAAATAAGGAACTGGGAGATACAGAGTTAAGTGACTCTCCCAAGGTCATACAATTAACGTGTCTGAAGCCATATTTGAACTCATAAAAATATATCTTCCTGATTCCAAACCCAGTGCTTTATACACTGAAATACCACATAATAGTTACTTTAAAAATGTTTGTGGATTGATTAATAGATTCTTTCTTTGGTTTGTAGTATTTTTAACAGGAATATATGATGTATTTTATCAAAAATATCTATCAAATATTCATAAGATTTTGGTTGTTTTTATTATTAATAATGTCAGTTATGCTTATAATTTTTATAATATTGCACCAGCCTTAAAATCTTAGAATAAATCCAAAGTAGCTATAGTATATGATTTTTGTGACACAATGCAAGTCTTCTTGCTGATATTTTATTTTAAATTTTTGAATCATTTATTAGAGGAAATTTGTCTATACATTTCCATCTTCTTTTACTTTACCTGTTTTAGGGTATCAAGACTGAATTTTTGTCATAGAAAGAATTTCTTATGTTCTTTTTATTTTATTTCTAAAAACAATTTGTATAATATAAGATTAATTATCCTTAAAATGTTTGATAGAATTCATTTGCAAGTCCTTCTCTTTCTGACTTTTCTTTTATAATTTGTTCAATTTCTTTTATTAAGATATAGTTAGTTAAGTATTTTGTTTCCTCTCCTATAAAGCTAGACAACTTAAATTTCTATTTATTTCATTTAGAATATTAGTCTTATTTGCATATAATTTGGTGAGATTGCTGATTTTTTATTCTTTTCCATTGATTTATAATTTTTTGTAATGATTTGATTTTCTTCTTTTTCTTAATCAAATTTTCTAATGGTATATCAGTTTCATTATTTTTTCTTTTTTAAAAAACTATCTAATTTTATTAATTTAGTAGATTTTATCTTATTTTCATTTTTGTAAAATTCCTTATTTTTAGAATTTCTATTTTAGTTGGTTGGTTTAGTTAGTTTAGTTTATTTGTTGGTTTTCTGATTTCTAAAACTAAAAAGTTGCATGCTCAGTTCATTAATTTCTTTATTTATTAATGAAAGAATTTAGAGTTTTAAAATTTACACTTCTTATTGCTTTATATGCATCCTGTAATTTTTATATAAAGTCTCATTGTTATCATTATCTTTAATTGTATTTTATATCATTAGATCATTTTATTTATATTTTATGATTGTATGACCTATTAATTAGGATAAAATTATTTAGTTTCTAATTATTTTTTAATTCTTTCTTCAGAGATCCTTTTTAAATGCAATTTTATTGCATCATGACTGGTAAAAACATACATTTAAAGCTATTTTTTTGCATTTCTTTCTGAGGTTTTTATGCCCTGATATATGGTCAATTTTTGTGAATTGACAAGCACACATGAGGAATGAATATAATACTTTTGATTCTCATTCAATATTCTCTGGAGGTCTAGCATAGCTAACATTTATAATTTTTATTGTGGTCTTTCTTTCTTATTTACTTTGTGCTTTGATTTATCTGTGTCTAAGAGAAATAAACTAAGGTTCACCGATATTCTATGATTTTTGTTTTACTTTCTCTGTCTTCCTGTAATTCATTTAGGAATTTAGATGCAATGTGAATTGGTGCATGGGTTTAGTGTTCATTGAAGATGGCAACTTTTAGCAAAACATACTTAACCTGTTTAATCTAACTTAAATAGCACTATTTTTATTTTGTTTTGTCTCATATCAGTACTGTTATGCCTGCTCTTTATTTTTTACTTCAGTTGAAGTCCAATAGAGCTCCTACAGATCTTTATTTTAACTCTGTATCCTTCCATTTAAATTGTGTTTTATGAAAACAATGTTGTTAGATGCTGATGTGTAAGTTCATTTCATTCACATTCACAGTTATGGTGGCTAACTGTGTATTTCCTCATTCACATATACTTACCTTTCTCATTTTTTCTCCCTGATCCCTTTTTTAAAATCTGTTTTTTTTCCTAATACCTCCCTTAATCTACTTTTCTTCTTATTCTTCCCCTTCTCCCTAACCTCTTTCTCTCCTATTTCCTTCTTGAGTAAGATATATTTCTGGACCCAGTTGTGTGTGTGTGTGTGTGTGTGTGTGTGTGTGTGTGTGTGTGTGTATAGTCTTCCTTTCTTTACAATTCAGATATAAGTGATTTGTTATGTGTCCCCCCCAACTACTCCCTTCATGCATGAGCTTTTTTTATATACACTCCATTTGTATGAAATAATTTACCCCATTCTTCCTCTCCCTTTTCACTCTCCCATTCAAACAGAACAGAATCCATCCAAGCACTCTTTCTAATTAGACTGTCATGAATCCTACTGATGATAAAATTCTAAAGGTTATATATCTCATCTTCCCATATAAGAATGTAAACTATTTAACATTGTTTAATCCTTATCATTTTTCATTCAAGTTTACCTTTTTTATTCTTCTCTTGATGCCTGTATTTGTTATGTCAAATTTTCAACTCAGATCTGGGTTTTTTTTTTTCATCAAAAATGCTTGGAAAATTTATTTTGTTAAAGATTCATTTTCCCCCTTGTAGGATTATTCTCAGTTTTACTGAAAAGTATGCTTGAGGTTATAAACCTGAATCCTTTGCCTCCCGACATAAAATATTCCAACTGTTTGCCTTGATATAGTAATCATTGCTAAACCTTTTGGGGTACTGATTATGACTTCTTGGTCTATCAAGTCTTTCAAGTTACTTGAGGTATTTTTTTTCCCTTGAACTAAGACTTTGGCTATTATATTCCTGAGAGTTTTCATTTGGGGTTTCTTACAGATGATCAAAGGATGCTTTCTATTTCTACTTTAACTTCCATTTCTAAGATATTTGGATAGTTTTCTGTTGAAATAATTTCTATTGAAATAATAAGTAGGATCTGTTTTGTTCATGGATTTTAGGTAGTCCAATAATTCTTAAATTATCTCAGTTGTTGTTACTATGAAATATTTCACAGCTTTTTTTCTAATTTTTTCAGTCTTCTGAATCTGTTTTATTATTTCATGAAGTCTCCTGGAGTTGCTAGATTCCATTTAACCAATTCTAAATTTCAAGGAGTTATTTTCTTCAGTAAGGTTTTGTACCTATTTTTCCAAGCTATTATTTTTTATCTTTTCCTTCTCATTCTTGTCTCTTTTCCCATTCTTTTATCTACTGCTCTCATTTTTGAAATCAGTTTTAGTTCCTGGCACTTTTGCTTGAATTCTTTTAGGAATTCTTGTTGAACTTATGTTCAAATTATATTTATCTTTTGAGGCTTTGCTTATGAATTTTTTCAAGTAAATCTCTCCTATATTAGCATTGTAATCTTCTCTATTGCTATAGTAGCTCTTTATGATAAAGTTCTTTTATGATTTATTTTTTCTTCTAATCTACCTCTTGACTATGGACTTGATGTTAATGCTGAACTCTTCACACTTCTGGAGGTGGAGTGGGGTGGTATTAATGGAAATACTTATCTTCAGCTTCTATCCTCTTACATTCTTCTTTGTTTTCATAGATCTGATAGGAGCCTGAAAGCTTTCAGTGCTGGCAAAATAGTATTTTCTAGGATGTTTGGTTTGCTGCCCTCCTGATTTGAGTTCTAAAAGTTCTTGACACAGGTTTGGCTTGTTTCTAATTGGGAGTTTCTTTAGATTGCTACTTGTCTTGACCACTATTGGTCTTTCTAGGAAATTTAGCAGATTAAGAATAATTGAACTGCTGAGTTCCTTTTGGTCCCTTTTGATATTGATCCCTGCTCCAGGCATCAGAGTCACATAGTTACTGCTCTTTTCTCAGAACTTGTCCATTGCTCACCACACACCTAGAGACATGCTTTCTTCTGCCCACTCCTCGTTGTAATGACCTTATATTTAGAGGCAGGTTAGTACTACTGGAGGATTCCTGTTCCTGTACCCAGAACTTCACTCATGTATTCCCCAGGATCTTTTTCTTGTTCCCTGGCTTTGCTTCTCTCTCATTCCTTGGGAACTAGATTATTCTCCACCACTGTAGTTGTAACACTCCCTTACTTCATCGTATCTATAGACTTCCTTATCTCCCTTAGCCTCTGGGGACTAGAAAAATGACTCCCTGTGACTTCTTGACTTTGTTAGTCAGAATTCAATCTTTGTCAAGGAAATTAAGGCTGAGGAAAATTAAACTGTAAGACTTTCCCTCACTCTAAGATCTTAACTCTGCACCTAGAAAACACACATTATTAGTGTAAGCAGGTTTCATCAGCCCATTACTAATAATAAGATGTATGAAAAACAGCAAAAGAAAACTGTTCAGCACATACATGTATCTCTAAAAGGTTAAGAGCAATTAGGTAGCATAGTGAATAGAGAGCACTAGCTTTGGATTCAAGAGGATGGGAGTTCAAATCCAATCTCAGATACTAGCCACTTACTAGCTGTGTGACCTTGGGAAAGTCACTTAACTCTGCCTCACATCTAGGGACATCTCCAGTCATCCTGATTCATATCTGGCCACTGAATCCAGATAGCTCTGGAGGACAAAGTGAGGCTGTTGACTTAGAACAGCATCCCCCACCACTCAAATGTAATTCATATGCTTGACATGATATTACCACCACCATGGTCTTCTTCAAAAAATGAAGGACAAACATTATTATAAGGAAACTTTCCAGGCTCACACAACTCTTATCTATGTGAGAAGATACTTGATCTTAGATCAGTTCTTTTTTCACTACTACAAAGAAAAAGGGAGAATGCCTATTATTTCTGAAATCTTATACACATTGAAATGCTAATTCTTTTACATTCCTTAAGAGAAAGTTGTGTTCTTCATATTCAATATTCTTTGTGCCCAATATATTTGCCAATTTAAAAATGCTTATTGATTGACTGATTAATAAAGATGATCTGCTTTATTTTATATAATCTCATATGTTCTTCATAAGAACTTCAGGAAAAAGGAAGCAAATTATTATTAGTCCTATTTTTCTGAGTTTTAGAGAAGTGTAATGATTTAGCCCCGTGCATTCAATTAATAATTGGGTGGAGCTGGATACACATCCAAGACTTTTAACTGGAAGTCTAGTGTCTGGCACCATATTCACACTATCTTTTTTATCATCATGCCATGGAAATTTCCTCTTTGATATAAGATAACTGACTTTGTATCATCCCCAGACAGAGCAAAAGGAAGAACAAGAAAGGAGAATGCTTTTAAAATACAAATTCTCCAGAAACAGTCTGGAGATGAGTTGAGTTTCCACAGTGGTTGGCTGAGATGAATAAAGAATACCAAGGTCATTTTGCCCAGATGTAAGAAACATTCTGTGGTAGGATGTCCAATGTGGAAATCTGTTTGTAGCATTTTATGAGGAGTATTGCTTAGAGTTTTGATGGGATTCTTCTGTGTATTCATGGCAGATGATCCTCAGATAGCTTTCAAATTCTAGGAAGCAGCTGTATGTTTTGCATAATTGCCTTTACACTATTCAGTCACAGATGTCATCAAATGTTCTTAAATTTGACACAGACCAAGCTGAGTTGCTATTGATCAGCTGCTTGATGCAAGGATCTCAGGTTTTGCTTCCATCAGATTTCACTTTATCCTTCAAGTAATATTGGTGACCTCAGTCACTGTGGCTTCTTAGTTTTCCTTGAACCTGTATTGATTGTGCAATTGAAATGTCTTCCCTGTCATCTCAGAACTCAAGCCTGTGTTAGATCCCAGCTGCCCAATCTGAGTCCTCTACATTTATCATACCGTACATGGAACCTTAAAGGGCTGGCTCTTTGGGCTGGTCTACTATTGTATCTAAAATGGGGAATGAGTTCAGCAGGTAAAGGGTGGGACAAACTGTGGTCAAAATCATTTCATGACAAGAATGGTTGCCAATGAGTCTTGTCTCATAAGCTTCCATCACTTCTAGTAAAGCCATGTTCAGATTCTCAGTATTTCAGTGTTTAGAGCACAGTCCAATTGGACTGAGCCCACACATTCCACAGTGGGCTTGCAACTTTCAAAAAAAAAATACTTGGTATTTGTACTGAATGCAATATTGACTCTGCAGGGGACCAAGAGTGTTTGCACGCATTTCAGTTTTGGAACCATTTGGGACACTTGGGACTGATTAATTAATTGGGTGGATTAAGTATCACTATAATCTGAACCATCTAAAGGAAATGATATTGGCAGACAGTTCCTCAGTTAGTCTACTTCCCATTATAAATTTTTCCAAGCCAGTTTAGGTTTATTAAGCATTATGCTAAAAGGAGGCTGGGTTCGAATCTCAGTTCTTCAATTTACTGGATATGTATTCTTTTATAACAATTATTACTATTATTATTTTTGTTATTATGTTTTGCCAATGCTGATTGTTTTTGTCAATCAGTGACTTATGAATCTATCTCCACTAACACCACCACCATCACCACTAACACATACACACACACACACACACACACACACACACACACACACACACACATCCACTAAACCCTCTCTTCTAGTAAAGAAAAATAGTGCCCGCATCTGAGACAATATGTACCCAAAGTTCCCACTTGTCCACTAAGAGGGCATTTTCTCATCTTTTCTCTGGGACCAAGATTGGTTGTGATCCTTAAATCTCAGTGTCCTCTATAAAATGCAGAAATTGGACCAGATTGTCTAAAACTCCTTCCAGATCAAGCATTTTATGACTATCTTCACAAAAATGGGTACTGGGTACCATCACCAATTAGCATGTCAGATAAGACATAGCTTCACCACTGAAACTAGGATTATGAATAAAATGTCTGTAACAACTCTGAGTCATAAAAAACAGAATGTCAAGTCTGATGTGACTTCAAGTGCATCAGGACAGAAGGCTCCCCAGCTGAGGGAGATAACTACAAACATCTCACTGGCTAAAGGGTGCATCTGATGTTTCCAGAAGCCTGATCCTAACTGATTTCAAATCTGAATCCTTGTGAATTATAAGGCCAATTTTCCAATCAATTCTGACTGAAATTAGGAACCTGGGTAGAGATTTAGAGGTTGGCAAGAGGACCTTGCTGTATGATTGCCAGAGATAATTCCCATTGCCACATTCTGGACCAAGTGCAGATCCTAGTAATAAAACATCCTGGCAGAGCTGCAAAGTTCTGCAAAGCTAAGAGTAAGTGTAATCCAATCTGGATGTAAGGAATGCATTCAAGCCAGTTTCCAAATCAGTAACAGGCAAGCAAGACTTAATCCTTTACCATCATGTCAAAAGCTGTTGCATTGGGGATTTTAAGTACATTTCTCAAAAGGGGACTATCAACTCAGCATGACTTCAAAAAATTCCCTCTAATGTAGAAACAGGTAAACTGAGAACTTTGAGGGAGGAGGTTAGTGAATTCAGAGGCTGGTGACTTCACCTTTTCTTGACTGAAGAGCAATGTTGAAGCTTATCTTTTAGAAATAGCTTCTATCCAGCTTTTTCATCTCTGTAGCACATTTCAGCTGTAAAGAGTAGTCATCTTGGATTGTCCAGTATTAGTGAGTGTATTGATCATCCCACTGCTGGGGGTGGTACTTGCTCAGAGAAATGAGATTAATTTATGAGATTGCACCTCTGAAATGATGATAACAGATCAGAGTGATATCAAAGGTGTTTCCTTCAAGAAATCATACTATATGTCTTATCCAATGACCATTTTGGTAAACTGACTCATAGACTCACCCAACTATGATGGAGAAACTGAGTTATGAATTAATTATTTTCATAAAAATGATTTTAAATGAGTAAGGAGAGGTGGTTTTAATTTAATTTATTTTTTAAATGGACTTGAACCTTCAAATGACCTGGCTATACCAGATGTTGCATAGTAGTGAAAGAGATAGTGATCAGAGTCATCTATTTAGGTATTGCATGTGATTGTATCCTGAAAAGTTAATTGTGAATAGGAACATAAATGTTAGTTCAAATCAGTTGCCTATCCAAGACTAACTCCCATAGCCTGATAGCTTTCTTCTTTAATCTAGTCTTTATGGAACAATGGAAAAATGATTTCACCTGTAAATTCTCAGTTTCCTTGGAAGAAATTTATCTGTGCATAGTGCTTTAACCACCTTTAGGTCAACTGGATATTCTTTTCCTTTTCTTCACTTACCTAAGGCTTTAAATATTTCTAATATATGCCTACTATACTATTTAAATCATTTAATAAGCATTTGTCATGTGCCTATGGTGTACTTCTCATTATGTTAACTTCATTTTTCTGCTTCTTATGATCAAGAACTGTCTTTATTTTTTTTTGTATTTCTGTCTCCAGTGTTTAGCAAAGTGTTTAGTATATAATAAATAGTTTAAAAGTATGGTATGGGGACAGCTAGATGGTACAGTGAATAGGGCACTAGTCCTGGAGTCAGGAGAACCTAAGTTCAAATTGGCCTCAGACGTTTGATATTTACTAGCTATGTGACCTTGGGCAAGTCACTTAATTCCATTGCCCTCAAAAAAAACCCAATAAAAATGTATGGTATGGTATGGTTCGTAGTTGTGCTTTGTCCTGGAAGAGGACCAAAATGATATAACTATGTCATAATCTAGTTACATTGTTTCTGATTGTGGCTGATCGGGCCTATATAAGTTCAGAATGATCTTACCAGGTTTGGGCATAAATAGACCATTTGAGCATTTGGAGTAAATTCTTTAAATTTGTAAATTTTGTGGTTCTTTTGAAAAAAAATTTAAAAAAATACTTGATGACTGACTTCTGGCTAGTAATCATTCTCCTTGACCAAGGAGATAAAAACAAAATAAGAATAGAGTTATTTTTCTTTGACTCAATTGTTTCTTAATATATCACGCCATTTGTCCCAAGCAGTAATTAGAGCCTTCTTTTTTCTTTTTGCCTCAAACTTAAAAAAAGTCTTCCTTTTTCTCCTTAGCTGTGTTTCACAAAGCTTATCTCCTTTGAGAATTCATATTTCTTTTGGGCACCTATCATTCTTTTTTGCACGTGATTTATGAACACTAAATAAGTCAGAGCAGAAATTTCTCACTGACTTTCCCATGTATCTCTTGGCTCAACTGCATGTGTCTTGTCTAATTTATTCTTCATAGAGTCATCAGTTTTTAAAGATTCTTAGAGATCACATATTCTAGCATCCTCTCCTCTCCTTTGCTTCCTAGATAAGAAAACAGAGGCAGAAAAGGTAAAGTAATCCTACTTCTGGTTTCTAAAGAAAAAGAAGAAAGAAGGAAATTAATTATAAAGGTGGTTTGTAGAAAGTTCCAACTCCTAAAATAGGTCAGAAGTTGAATATGTGGAGAAGAAATTCAGGAGCAACTGAGAAAAAAATTGAAAGGAAATAATGTCCAGGTTCAGATTCTTCCTCTAGGAGCCAGATCAAGTTAAATAAGGAGATAATATCATAATTAAAGGGGATTAAGTAGGATATGAAACTGAAAGTCACAGACATGATTTAGTCCAATATTTTAATTTTACCATGGAAGAAACTGAGGCCTAGAAAGATGGGAACTTAACCAAATTTTAAATAGTAAATATCAGAGACAGATGTTGAATCCAGTCATAGGCTCATAGGATTTGAAGATAGAAATCCCTTAAAGATTATCTAAGGCAACCTTCTCTTCCTTCCTCTCAATACTTTATAAAATATCTAAAGCCTAGTAAAGAGAAGTGACCTATTTGCCATTTGCTACTTACTTATTACTTCATCAGTCACTGATTGTGGAGCTCAGGGCAGAGTACCACATATTCAAGTCCTCTCTAAGTTTCTGAGATAGCCTCTACTCAATCCTAAATGTTATTCTTCAGAGGACTAACTCAAACCAGATTGATGATCTGGTATAAAACCAATGCTGTGAAGAGGGTAGAAAGTACAGGGTAAAAATTATCTCTAGCAAATAGCTAAAATGGGGTTCAAAATTTGAGTCTCTGACTGGGATGCTGGTATTTTACAATAGTAGCCCCTTTTGCCATTTTCCATTCATCTACAAATCATTAAATATTATAGCATTGATCCACAATCAGGGATATCAATGAGGGTAGAAGTAAATCCACTTCTACCATTTATAGAAAATAAAATGATAACAATAGAAATGAAGTTAAGTATGAAATCAGCAAACATCATAAAATGAAGGCTTTTGTTTACATCTAAGAAATAACTGAGCACTGAATTTGATTCAAAGACCATAGGTCTTAAGGTACAGTGAACATCTAGTTTAACCCCTTCACTTTAGAGATGAGGAAACTGAGACCTTGGAAGATGAATTGACATGAATATCCAAGGTCACATAGGTAGGTATAAGCATTTAAACTAGAATGTTTAAGGTTTTCAAGGAGGACTAGCTACTCTGGTGGGAAGACTTATCATCGGGCCCTTTTCAGGGCTACTCATCTACCTCTGTGACCACCTGGCACTCAGTGTACAGCTCTGACTCTGCATCTTAGGAGACAGCTGAACCAGATTGAGAGCAGCTGATGGACCTCAAACCCATATGTGAATTGGGGATATCTACCCCAAACATGGGAAGACCTCTCCAGCATAATGGGCAGGTAAGAACAATTTGTCCCAATGACCATGAAAGCACCTAAAGTAGACTGTGTGGAGTTCTTAGAATGTGGTCAGAATATTGAAGCTCCCCCAGGTCATCCACTGCATTGAAGGGTATGGTCGGTTGTCCTCACTTTAGACTTGCCACTAGATAACAGTGACTAGAAGAGATAGGGAGACTGACAATTTTGTACAATTTTGTCTCACTTAAATCCAAATCACCCACAAGTCAACACATCACCCACCCTGTGATATCATTGGTCCTCTTTGAAATCGAAGGACAAGCAACAAGCATCCAAACTTTATTTCTATACTCAGTGTTATGTACTACTCAGGTGAACCACTACTTTTAAAATAGTACAGGATTTTTCAAGGAAAAAAAATCATAGGATCACTGATTTAGAGCTAAATAGGATATTAGAAACCATTTATTCTAGCAGCTCATTGTATTGATAAGGGAATAGAGGGAAGAGTTAAGTGATTTGCCCAAAGTTATAGGCTTAGTAATTGTGTGTGGAGGTGGGGGTGGGACTTGAAGCTAGTCTTCTGGACTCCAAGCCCTAAGCCCCCTCTACTACACAGTACTGCCCATCTCAAACTAAGGAAATCACCATGAAACCCTAAAAGTCCTTACTTGGGTGTGTCTTCTGGCTTATGGCCATGGTCTATATCCCCTTTGGGGTCTTCATGCCTGGGACTGAGCAGATGCCTCAGTGGGATATTCCCCCATACCATGCCAGCACATTTATGATTACTTGCTTCCCTCAATGCAGGGGGGAAGAGCTGAGCTCTGTATGTGATATAGAAAAACCACAACAAGGAAATCCTTGGAACTATAAAATCAAATTAAATCAGAGGTTCTGGCTTAAGATTTAAACAACTTAACCGCCCTAATTTCTTTCTAGAAGTTGGAAGACAAAGTCAGTTCCCATCCTGTACTTTTTCCTCTAGTCACAGTATTACTTTTGCCCCAAGTTGTCAATCTGGTTTGAGTTGGACCTCTAGAGAAGAACATTCAGAGTGGAGGAGAGATTATCTCAGAAGCTTGGAGAGGATCAAATATGTGGCTCTCTGCCCTGAGCTCTGCAATCAGTGGCTGGAAATCTTACACACTAATGGTTCTTAACTGCCCCTTCCCACCCTCCCTGGAAAAGTCTAACTTATTGAGGAGAGAGAACATAATGATGAGACATACCCCCATGGCTTATGTCTTCTTCCAAGACAGGAACCAGATCTTTTCATTTTGTGTGTTTTTTGGTATTAGGGCAGAGGGTTTTAATTGGAAAAAAAAGTTGGAAAAGAACAAGTTCACCCAAAGAAAACCAAATACAAATGCACCATCTGTAGTACAACAGAAAGACCATTGGTTCTAAGAGCATAAGAAGACCTCAGTTCAAATTTCATCCCTGACTCTTTCTTTTTGCATGATTTTAGGCTTATCACTTAATAACCTGGACCTCAATTTCTTCATCTATAAAATAATTAGGTTAGACAAGATGACTTCTCTGGTTCTTTCTGGATATAGATCTTTGATTCTATGAAAAGTATGGTCTAATAATGATAATAATTACCACATTAATAGTGCTTTAATTTTTTTCTCTTTAGAGGCAATCAGTTAGATTTGCCCAGGGTAAAACTACAAGTGTCTGAGGGCAGATCCGAAGTTATGTCCCAATTCTGGGGGCAGGTGCTCTATCCACTGCATCATTTAGCTGCTCTTAGTGCTTTAAATTTTAAAAGCACCTTTCTCATAACAACCCTGAGGAAAAAGTATATAGAATGTCTCAATTTTGCAGGTGAGAAAATTGAAGCTCAAGAAGAAAATTGAGGCTCAAGAATTTGACTTACTTAGAATCCAATAACTGATAATTGACTTAATCAGGATTCAAAACCAGGTTTACTTGTTTCCAGACCTATTCTTTCCACTCTTCCTTTCATAAAGGTCTGATCCCTATGGTTAGAAATAGAGCATGGAACCCAATGGAGACCAAATGGTTTCTGAATCTCTGACTTTGATTTGTCTCTTCTCACTAAATCCCACGTTCTGGGGGGATTTTAACAATTTTGTTATTTTAGTCATGACTCATTCGCCTGTTTTTATCTTTCTATTCCTCAATTCTGAGGTCTTTTTTCACCCCTTGCATCCACGGGTAGGGGAGAGAAGTCCAGGGGAGATTTTCCTTTAATACAATAAAAGTCTAGTCAAGGTCACTGTAAAACAAGTACATTTCTCAAAAGTTGGGGGTTATAAAGTCCTTCTGGACTTTCCTGAAACAAAAAAGAAACTGACACAGTAAGCTATGTAGATCAAGAACTTCTGAGTCTTAAAGCATACTAAAGCCTGAGCTGACTTTAAGTTGCAATTCCCAGCTCATTCACAGAAAGCAAGGGAGGTAGGAGGGGGTGGGGTTTAGTGGGCAGTGGGGGGGAGTAAGCACTAGGGAGAGGGAATGAAATGACCTGAAAACTCTTGCCTCAAGGTCTAATGCAAAAGATCTTCTGAAGTCTGGAGTAAAAACAGTTTCAATCTATGTAAATATCGGGAAATTAAATTCCATATGTTCCTTGCCAGATGCTTCCAGCTGTTGCAGCTGTGTATGAACAGTAAGTAGACAGTTTGGATTTGTAGGCAAAAAGAAGTGTCTTTCTTTACAAAGGGGGAGACCATGGTTGCCAATTGGAGGTCAAAGAGTAATATGTGTATGAGTGACTTAATGCCAGCAATCTGACAGGACAAACCATTGCAAGGTTGTAAGCTCCATATGAAGCTTAGAGCTGGGAGATCAGATTGAGGGTGTCATGGTCCTTGGGACCAGAGATGGACTTTAAAATATGTTGTTTATTCCAAATTTTATTGGAATAGCATGTGTAAGGAAAAAAATGCACAGTTTTAATTGGAGTACACTAGGTCATCATAGAACAATCAAACCTTTTCACATCATCAAAGTGGGGGGGGACACAATATTGCAATTTATAGAAAGCAAAGATCTATCAAAATATAACAGCTGATAATCATTCAGCAGGTATCCCATGTGAACCAGTCAGCTACCTCTTCCTTACTCTTTTGTGTCACTATTAAATTTGCTTAAATACTCCTCAAATCTTTGTATAACATAAAGTTAGGAAGCTTCCTTAAGAGGAGAGATGATTAACTCAAATGTCAAAATGATCTCAGTACAACTGAACACTGGAGATAAAACTCCCAATGGTCTTTAAAAGGGTTTGAGGTAGAGTCCTTAATTTAGGTTAAAAAAAATCCAATTGTCCAAGTACAAAATGGAATAAAAAGCAGGGTAAAAAGCAGTTAATATGAAAGTGGGGGAAGAGATGGGGGGGTGCTATCATAAACCTTAAGAACTGACAATAGGATATGGGAACTATAAGCTAATACAAGAATAGATTGTGTAAAAAAATACAAATATAGTATCCAAATCAAAGCAAAGGATCTGTGCTATTGTTCAAAGAACCTGTCAGGCCATATGACTTCAATGATTTAGTGCTAGAAATTGCCTTAGTGGCCAATAAATCCAACCCCCTTATTTTACCAAAAAAAAAAAAAAAAAAGGAAACTGAAGCAGAAAGTAGCTAAGTGACTTTCCAGACTTACTTTCCAGTGATTATTTGTGGCAAGATTATATCTAGATCTTCCTCATTCTAAGACTATCTGGAGTGATGTCTGGGTCTCATTCCTACAGTTTATGGAGGATATGGGCAAGTTAAAGAAGGTCCAGTATAGGGTAAATGGGATGATGAGGGGATCATGAAGATAAGTAAATTGAGAAAAGGCAAAAGAAATGAAACTAATATAGAAAAGTGAAGAGTAAACGAATGTTTTTCTTCATATATTTGAAAGGTTATGTTTGAGAGGGATAAGTAAAAAATCATTTTAATTATATATTTTATTTGTTTTCCAATTGTATATAATAGTAGTTTCTATCAAACACTTTTTTTTGCAAGGTCTCAAATTTTACAATTTTTTTCCTCCCTCCCTTCCCTCCCCATCCCCCAACAGAAGGCTCTCTGATATAGTCTTTACATTTGCTTCCAGAGATCCAAATTAAATGTTAAGAGAAGAAACAGATCCAAAAGGAAGAAAGAAAATATCAGAGATAGAAAAATTGCACAATACAACAACTTTCAAAAATTGAAGATAATGATCTTTGGTCTTCATTTAAACTTCACAATTACTTCTCTGGATACAGATGGTATTCTCCATCACAGATCCCGTAAAATTGTCTCTGATTATTGTACTGTTGGAGTGAGCAAGTCCATCAGGGTTGATCTTCACCCTGTGTTGTTATTAAGGTGTATAATTTTCTTCTGGTTCTGCTCATCTTATTCAGCATCAATTCATGCAAGTTTTTCTTGGCTTTTCTGAAATCCCTTCCTTCACAATTTCTTATAGAACAATAGTGTTCCATCATATACATATACCACAATTTATTCAGCCCTTCCCCAAATGATGGACATCCCTTCAATGTCCAGTTCTTTGCCATTACAAACAATAGTGCTATGAACATTTTCGTATACGTGAAATTTTTATTGCTTTTCATGATCTCTTCAGGATACAGACCCAGTAGTGATATTGCTGACTCTTAAAGGGTATGCAAATTTATATTGCACTTTGGATATAATTTCAAATTGCTCTCCAGAAAGGTTGAAGTAGTTCACAGCTCTATCAACAATGCATTACTGGGGGGGTGGCAAGGTGGCAGTGGATAAAGCACCAGCCTTGGAGTCAGGAGTACCTGGGTTCAAATCTGGTCTCAGACACTTAATAATTACCTAGCTGTGTGGCCTTGGGCAAGCCACTTAACCCTGCTTGCCTGGCAAAAACCTAAAAAAAACCACCTAAAAAAAAACAATGCATTACTGCTCCATATTTCCCATATCACCTCCTACATTGATCATTATCCTTTCTGAGCATATTGGCCAATCTGAGGGGTATGAGGTGATACCTCAGAGTTGCTTTAGTTTACATTACTCTAATCAATAACTATTTGGAACAATTTTTCATATGACTATAGATAGCTTTGATTTCCTCATCCAAGAATTGCCTTTGCATATCCTTTGCTCATTTGTCAATTGGGGAATGGCTTTATTTTATTATAAATTTGATTCACTTTTCTATATATTTTAGAAATGAGTCCTTTTCAGAAACACTAGTGGTAAAAATTGTTTCCCAATTTGCTACATTCCTTTGGATCTTGGTTACAGTGGTTTTGTTTTTGCATAAGTTTTTTTAATTTAATGTAATAAAAATGTTGTTTGGGGGGGGCGGAGCCAAGAGGGTGACAAGAAGGGATCGAGTCTTAGGAGCTCTCTGATAAAACTCATCAGCTAAGGACTCTAACTAAACTTTCGAGAGACAGAACCCACAAAGGGATCCAGTGAGGCAGTTCTCCTACTCAAGGTAACCTGGAAAAGAGCAGAAAGGCTCTGTTCCCTGGGGTCGGAGAGGCGGCCTGCCAGAGGGGTGGCCCACCAGAGCCAAAGAACTTCAGCCTCCCAGAGGCAGCCCCAGGGTGCTGGAAGTCTCAGCTCACAGAAGCGGGGGAGTCTCCTGAGCTGTACCCCGAGGAGCACCAGGCACAAAGTGGGGGAACAGCGGGGGACCTCTGCCAGACCGAGCACGTGGAGCCCAGCCCTCGGGGCACACAAGGAGCAGCTTGGTCTTTCTGCAGCCTAGACCGGGAAACAAAAGCAGGCAGAGCTGGTAAGCAGGAGCCCCCAGGGCATGAGCCCATTGGACCTAGGGAGGGGAATGAAGAGAGAGAGAGAGACTGCCCAACTCTGTCCTCTGCCCCTGGAACAGGACTCTGGGGCTCTGACCACATTCAGATCCTGATCGCAACCTAGGCCCCCCCATAGAACAGCAGGGCCCCCCCACCTCAGCCCCATGGCAGAGGGGGGCGTTTCATTCACAGACCAGGAGGGAGGACAGAGCCTCACACACTGAGACCCTTGTGGCAGTGTCCCAAAAACTCAAGAAACACCCCAAACCAGGCCCAGGCTGGGAAAATGAGCAAGTAGAGAAATAAGAGGAAGACTATTGAGAAATATTTTGCAAATGAGCCCAAGAAGGATCAAAATACTCAATCTGAAGATGAGGAAGCACAAGCTCCTGCATCTAAAGACTCCAAGAAAAACAGAAATTGGGCTCAGGCTATGACAGAGCTCAAAAAAAGACTTTGAAAATCAAATAAGGGAGTTGGAAGAAAAACTGGAAAAAGAAAGGAGAGAGATGTAGGAAAAACATGAAAATGAAGTCAGCAGCTTAGTCAAGGAAATCCAAAAAAATGCTGAAGAAAATAGCATGCTAAAAACCAGCTTAGGTCAAATGGATAAAACAGTTCAAAAAGTTATTGAGGAGAAGAATGCTTTAAAAAGCAAAATTGGCCAGATGGAAAAAGAGAAAAGAAAACTCTCTGAGGAGAACAAATCCTTCAGACAAAGAATAGAATTCAGGGAGATTGATGAATTTACCAGAAATCAGGAATCAATACTTCAAAACCAAAAAAATGAAAAATTAGAAGAAAATGTGAAATATCTCATTGAAAAAACAACTGATATGGAAAACAGACTTAGAAAAGATAATTTAAAAATTATTGGAATACCTGAAAGTCATGATCAGGAAAAGAGCCTTGACATCATTTTCAAAGAATTACTGCAGGAAAATTGCCCTGATATTCTAGAAGCAGAGGGCAAAATTGAAATGGAGAGAATCCACTGATTCCCCCCCCCCAAGAAAGAGATCCCAAAAAACCAACCCCTAGGAATATTATAGCCAAGTTCCAGAACTCCCAAGTCAAAGAGAAAATATTACAAGCAGCCAGAAGGACACAGTTCAAATATCATGGAGCTGCAGTCAGGATCACACAGGACTTATCAGCAACTACATTGAAGCTCGTAGGGCTTGGAATACAATATACCGGAAGGCAAAAGAGCTTAGAATGCAGCCAAGAATGAACTACCCAGGAAGGCTGAATGTCCTCTTCCAGGGAAAAAGATGGACTTTCAATGAACCAGGGGAATTTCAAATGTTCCTTTTGGAATGGCCAGAGCTGAACAGAAGGTTTGATCTTCAGATACAGGACTCAGGTGAAGCATGGAGATTGGAGGAGAGGGAGGAAATATGAGGCACTTAATGAGGATAAACTGCATGTATTCCTGCATAGAAAAATGACACTGATAATACTCATATGAACCTTCTCAGTAAATAGAGCAGGTAGAGAGAGCTTTTATAGTTGAAGCACAGGAGAAAGCTGAATTCGAAGATAAAATATGGTGTAAAAATGGAGTCAATAGAAAAAAAGGGAAATGGAATGGGAGAAAGAAAAAGGAGAGGGGGAATAGTCCAAGATATTTCACATAAGAATTTTTTTATTACAATGAACTATTGCAATGATATGGAATGGGGGGAGGCAAGGGGGGGAAATGAGGGAAACTTTGCTCTCATCAGAGATGGCTAGGAGAGGAAACAGCATATATACTCAATGGGGTATAGACATCTGGAGTAAGAAGGAGGGGGGAGCAGGGGGAAGGGGTGGGGATGTGAATAAAGGAGGAGAGGATGGACCATGGGGGGAGACTGGTCAGATATAACACATTTTCTTTCTTACTTCTTGCAAGGGGCTGGGATTGGAAGGCCTGCCCAGGACCATAGGGCCAGGTGGATTCTGGGCCTAAGGGGTGGTATGGGGGCTCAGGGCTTCTTGGCCCCAGGACCAGGGATCTGTCTGCTGAGCCAGTCAACGACCCTACAGCAGAGTCAAAGTGAAAGGAGAGAGAAATAGAGTACATGGTAGTGGAGAAATAAGAAAGGAGGGAGTTGCGATCAGCAATGGCAAACTTGGAAAAATATGGAAGTAACTTTTGTGATGGACTTATCATAAAGAATGAGATCCACCCATGACAGAGTTGTTGGTGTTGGAACAAAGACTCAAGCACATTTTTTGTTATTATATTTGGGGGAGGGTGCAGAGCAAGTAGGGCTGGATGGCCTGCCTGGGGCCACATAGCAGGGTAATCTTTGGGTGTCTGGAGCCAGATTTGGACCCAGGTGCTCCCGGCTCAAGAGCTAATGCTCCGTCTGCCACCCAGCCACCCCTACTATTATTACTATTTTATTTTATTTTGGGTCTTTTTTTTCTTCTTTTTGGTTTTTGCAGGGCAGTGGGGATCGGGTGGCTTGCATGTCACACGGCTAGGTGATTGTTGGGTTTACAAGGCTGGATATGGGCTCAGGTGCTCGTGGCTCCAGGGCTAGTGCTTCGTCCATTGCGCCACCTGGCCATACCTACAATTATTACTATTACTTTTATTTTTAATTTTAATTTTTTTCTCTCCCTTTTACTTTTATCGCCCAAGCAAGTCTATCTATATTCATGGGGGAGGAGGGGTATTTTGTTTACTTGTAAACAAGAATATTTTATTAATGTAAAAAAAACATTTGTACAAAATGAGAATACAAAATAAATTCAAAATAAAAAAAAGTTGTTTGTTTTTTATAATATTCTCTAGCTCTTCTTTGGTCATAAACAGCTTCCCATCTGATAGGTAAATCATTCCTTATTCTCCTAATTTGCTAATAATATTGTCTTTTATGTCTAAATCCTGTACCCATTTTGACTTTATCTTTGTATAGGGTGTGATATGTTAGTCTAATCCTAGTTTCTGCCATACTATCTTCTACTTTTCCCAGAAGTTTTAAAGAGTAAGTTCATATTGCAGAAGCTGGAGTCTTTGGGTTTATCAAACAGTAGATTACTATAATAATTTTCTGCTGTCTCTTTTGCACCTGGTTTATTCCACTGATCCACTATTCTATTTCTTAGCCAGTACCAGACAGATTTGAAAATTGATGCTATATAATATAATTTTAGATCTGGCATGGCTAAGCCATCTTTTTATTGCATTTTTTCATTAATTTCCTTGATATTCTTGTTTTCTTCCTCCATATGAATTTAGCTATTATTTTTTCTAACTCAGTAAAGTATTTTTTGGAAGTTTGATTGGTATGGCACTAAATAAATAGTTTAATTTAGGTAGAATTGTCATTTTTTATTATATTAGTATGGTCTATTCATGAGAAGTTGACATTTGCCCAGGTATTTAGGTCTGATTTTATTTGTGTGAAAAATGTTTTATAATGGTTTTCATAGATTTTCTGAGTCTTCTTTGGCAGGTAGACTCGCAAGTACTGTATGTTGTCTGAAGTTATTTTAAATGGGAATTCTCATTCTATCTCATACTGCTGTATCTTGTTAGTATAGAAATGGTGGGAATTTATGTATTTTGTATCCTGCGATTTTGCTAAAGTTGCTAATTGTTTCCAGTTGTCTATTAGATGATTTTTTAGGGTTCTCTAAGTATCCTATCATATTATCTGCAAAGAGTAAGAGTTTTGTTTCTTCATGCCCAATTCTTTTCCTTATTTTTAATTGCTAAAGCTAACATTTCTAATGAAATATTGAATAATAGTGGTGATAATAGACATGCTTATTTCACCCCTGATCTTATTGGGAATGCTTCTAGCTTAACCCTACTGCATTTAATTCTTGTTCATACTGCATATCATTTTAAGGAACTATCAATTTATTCCTATACTCTCTAGTATTTTTAGTAGAAATGAGTGCTATAGGTAGGGCCTTTTTCAGCATCTATTGAGATAATCATATAATTTCTGTTTGGTTTGCTATTGATATAGTCAATTATGCTGATAGGTTTACTAATATTGAACCAATCCTGCATTCCTGGAATAAATCCTACTTGATCATAGTATATTTTCCTAGTGATAACTTGCTGGAATCACTCTGCTAATATTTTATTTTAAATATTTTAATCCATATTCCTTAAGGACATTGGTCTATAAATTTCTTTCTCTGTTTTGACTCTTTCTGGCTTAGTACCAGCACCATATTGGTGTCACAAAAGGAATTAGGCAGAGTTCTTCCTTAACCTATAGTTTCAAGTAGTTTTTATATAGAATTGGAACACATTGTCCCTTGAATGTTTGATAGAATTCTCTTGTGAATCTATCTGGCACTGGAGATTTTTTCTTAGGGTGTTCATTGATGACTTGTTGAATTTCTTTTTCTGAGCTAGTATTATTTAAGTATTTATTTCCTTCTTTTAACTTGGGCAATTTATATTTTATAAATATTCATCCATTTTACTTAGAGTATGAAATTTATTGGCAAATAGTTCTGAATTATTATTTTAATTTCCTCCTCATTGGTGATGAATTCACCTTTTTCATTTTTGATACCAGAATTTGATTTTCTTTCTTTTTTATAATCAGATTAACCAAAAGTTTATCTATTTTACTGGTTTTTTGAATAACAACTCAATTTTATTTATTATTTCAATAGTTATCTTGCTGTATTTTATTAATTTCTCCTTTAATTATCAGAATTTCTAATTTGGTATTTAATTGAGGCTTTTTAATTTTTCCTTCTCTAAATTTTTAACTGCATCTTAAGTTCATTGATTTCCTCTTTCTGTATTTTATTCATAAAAGTATATAGAGATATAACATGTTCCCTAATAACTGCTTTGGCTGTAGCACATAAGTTTTGAAATGTCTCTTTTTGTCATTGTCTTGGATGAAATCATGTTTGATTCACTCATTCTTCAAAGTTATGTTATGTAGTTTCCAATTAATTTTAGGACTATCTTGCCATGGCCCTTTATTGTGCATGATTTTTATTGCATCATAGTCAGAAAAGGATGCATTCAATATTTCTGCCTTTCTGAAATTGTTTATGAGGTTTTTATGCCCTAGTACATGGTCATTTTTTGTGTAGATGTCATTACCACAGAAAAAAGGTATATTTTTCTATTCCCAATTAATTTTCCTCAAAAGTCTATCATGACTAAGTTTCCTAACATTCTATTTACTTCCTTAACTTCCTTCTTATTTATTTTAGGGTTAGCTTTATCTAATTCTGAGAGAGGAAGGTTGGGGGTCTCCTACCAGTTGAGTTTTGTTGTCTGTATCTTCCTGTAACTCATTCAGCTTTTCCCCTATGAATTTGAATAATGTAACTCTTGTTGCATACATATCTAGAATTAAAATTACTTCATTATCTATGGTACCTTTAAGGAAGATATACTTTCCTTCCTTATCTGTTTTAATGAGATCTATTTATGCAGCTGCTTTGCCTGAGATAAGGATTAATACCCCTGCCTTTTCCACCTCAGCCTCTTACCTTTTCTCTGTATGCATCTTTCTGCTTCAAATGTATTTCTTATAAACAGTACATTATAGGATTCTGGTTGTTAATTCATATTGCTATCCACTTATGTTTTATGGGATAATTCATCCCATTCACATTCAAAGTTAGAATTACTAACTCTGTATTACCCTAATGCTATCTTCCCTCTCTACTTTCCCCTTTTTCCAACTTATTTCTATTTTCCAGTATTTTGCTTCTGAATACCACCTCCTTCAGTGTGTTTATCCACTTCTGTGCAACCTCCTCCCTTTAATTTCCCCTTTCCCGTTATCCCTTCTTCCTGTCCTTCCTTCTGTCAGTCCCTCCTGTCTTCCCCTATTAATACTTGAAAGGTAAGATAAGTTTCCAGACTCAACTGAGTGTGTGTGTGTATATTAATCCCTCTTTGAGTCAAATCTAATGAGAATAGGATTCAGTTGGTTCTCACCCTCTCCCTTCTTCCACTCTATTGCAATAGGTCTTTTGCACGTCTTCATGTGATATAATTAACCCCATTCACTCTCCCCCTGCCTCCTGTCTCTTTACTGTACTCCCTTTTTAATGAGATAATATTTTTAAATCATTCCACCAAAGTCATAGACATGTCATGATTGTCCATCCCTTCTGGCTAAATATACTCCCTCCAATTGAGTTATAATTCTCAGGAGTTATGAGAATATTACTCCCAGGTGTGGATATAACCAGTTGTATCTTATTGTATAACAGTCTTTTTTCTTTTCCCCTGTTTACCTTACTTATCATGTATCTCTTGAGTCTGCTGTTTGAAGACCAAATTTTCTGTTTAGCTCTGCACTTTTCATTGAAAAAGTTAAAATCACCTATTTCATTAAATGTCCATGTTTACCCCTGAAAGAGAAGGCTCAGTTTTTCTGGATAGTGAATTCTTGGTTGTAATCCAAGCTCCCTTCCTCTTTGGAATATGATATTCTAAGCACTACAATCCCTTAATGTTGATGTAGCCAGGTCCTGTGTAATCCTGATTGTGGCTCCTTTGGTATTTTAATTGTTTCTTTCTCCTTGATCTGATATTTGTTTGGCCACAATATTCCTTGGTGTCTTCATTTTGGGCATCTCTTTGAGGAGGGGATTAGCATATTTGCCCTCTTGCTCCAGGATATCAGCAGAGTTTTTCTTGATTGTATCCTGAAATATGAATCCAAAATTTTTTTCTTCTTCAAACTTTTCAAGAAGTCCCATAATTCTTAAATTCTCTCTCCTGGATCTATTTTCCAGACCAGATGTTTTTGCCAATTTTACCAATGTAGTTTACATTTTCTTCTAATTTTTCATTTTTTATTTTGTGTAACAGATTCTTGGTGTCTCATGAAGCCCATTAGTTTCCCAATTTTTCCATTTGCTGTTTAAACTCTTTTCTGATCTTTTCTAAGAATTCTTTCTGGCTGGAGACCAATTCATATTCTCTTATGATGTTCTATGCCTATCTGAGCCAATATCCTTGTCTTCAAGGTAAAATTCAATAAACCACCTGCCCCCTCCTTTGAGCTGGCCTTTCTTCATTTTGGGCCCTTTCCCTAGGGTCTTCTGTTGGGGAAGGAGCTGGTTCACAGCCCTTCAGTGTTGAGATTCCTTGATCCCTGGGGTTAGAGACTCCAGGGAGTTACTTAGTGGGCCAGTCAGAAAGGAATGCCAGAAGTTTTCTCTGGATTGTCTGCTGATGTCTGTGGCCCACTCCCTAAACCTGTCCTTGCAAAATCACAGGCTAGAAGTTTAATCAATTTAGTCAGCAATCAGCTGGGAGGAGATATGTTTTCTACACTTAGGTTTTGAGGCAATATGCAAGCACCTAGTACAGAGCACTTCACTGGAACTATCCCACCCACCCACCACACACACAGCAAATGCTTCAGCCACTGTTCTCAGATCAGTCCCCTGGCCTCACCCCACTGCCCCATGTGGGATCTCTACTCTCTGCCCCTGACATACTCTCCCCTGTGACAGATTTTGTTGGTGGGTTCTGGGGATCCAAAATCTGTTAAGAAGCTTGGTTCAGGGGGCAGCTAAGTGGCACAGTGGATAGAGCACCGGCCCTGGAGTCAGGAGTACCTGAGTTCAATATGACCTCAGACACTTAATAATTACCTAGCTGTGTAGCCTTGGGCAAGCCACTTAACCCCATTGCTTTGCAAAATCCTAAAAAAAAGACAAAAAAATAAGCTTGGTTCATGTTAGTTCTGAGGGAAAGCCAGGAGAGCCAGTGCCTGGCTTCTCCACTATCTTGGCCAGATGTGAACTACAAAAATTTTAACTAGAACCACATAAGTAGATGATTTACAATTAATTTACCCCTTTGTACATTGTTTGGTGACTCTACCTAGAAATTCTTATATTCTACAAGTTACTGGGAGGCAGAGTTTTGCTCAGTTTTAAAAAAGAATCTTCTATTACTTAAAGTCTTCTATAATCATATTTAAAAAATCTCTAAATCATTATTGATTAGAGAAATGCAAATTAAAACAACTCTGAGTTACCATATCTTACCTAACAGATTGGCCAATATGACTGGAAAGAAAAATTATCAATGTTGGAAGGGATGTGGGAAAACTGAGACACTATTGCATTATTGGTGGACTTGTGAACTGATTCAACCTTTCTGGAGAGCTATTTGAAATTATACCCAAAAGTACAATAAAACTGTGCATACTCTTTGACCCAGCAATACCACTACTAGGTCTATATCCCAAAGAGATCATAGAAAAGGATAAAGAACCCACATGTACAAAAAATATTTATAGCAGGTCTTTTCATAGTGACAAATAATTGAAAATTGAAGGAATGCTCATCAATTCGAGAATGACTGAACAAACTGTGGCATATAAATGTGATGGAACACTATTGTTCCATAAGAAATCATGAAGGATAGGACTTAAGAATAGCCTGGAAAGACTTGTAGGAATTGATGCTGAATGAAGGGAGAAGAACCAGAAGAACATGATAAAAACTAACAGCAATATGGGGAGATGATCAACTATGATGGACTTGATGATTTCTGCAGTACAAAAATCAAAGACAATACTAAAAGACTTGTGAAGGAGAATTCATATGGAGCGAAGGTACTATGGAGTTTAAATGCAGACTAAAGTTTACTATCTTCAATTTTTAAAAGTTGTCTTATGTATTATATTGTTTTGTTCTCTGTAATTTTTTTTCTTACATTTGGATGTGATTCTTCTTTCATAACATGCTTAATATGAATAAAACACTGGCCTTGAAGTCTGCAGGACCAGAGTTCAAATCCCACCTCAGATTCTTTACTCTTGCTAGCTATGTGTCCTTGGGCAAGTCACTTAACCCTGATTGTCTCACATCCAGGACCATCTCCAGTTGTCATGATTCATATCTGATCACTGGACCCCAGATGGCTCTGGAGGATAAAGTGAGACTAGTGACTGAGCACAGCACTCTTTACTCAAATCCAATTCACTTGCTTGTCATGGCATCATCTCCCTGATGTCATGGTCTTCTTCCAGAACAAAAAAAAAAACCCAAGTATCAGTATCATCAATATGGATCTATGTTTAGCATGTTATAGATGTAGAGTCTATATTATGTTGCTTTCTATCAGGGGAAGAAAAAGGAAGGAGGGAGAAAACTGTAAGAAAAGGTTATTGAAAACTACTGTTATATGTAATAGGAAAAAGAAAGAAAGAAATGAAAATAAAAAATGAATTTTCCATTACCTGTATTTATCCAGTTATGTACCAGTCTATTTTATGGCACAATGAGTCTCCATCTCTGTAGATATCCAAGAAGAGGGTGAATGACCACTTCTGAGGAATGCTGTAGTGGAGATTTCTGTACCAGTTAGGAGGTTGAAAAATA
Organism: Macrotis lagotis; assembly: GCF_037893015.1. Lineage (NCBI taxonomy): Eukaryota > Metazoa > Chordata > Mammalia > Peramelemorphia > Peramelidae > Macrotis > Macrotis lagotis. The sequence goes on along the minus strand of NC_133658.1, from coordinate 339,524,111 downwards.
TGACCCTGTGGACCCCCTTCTAGAATCGGTTATCCCTCTAGGATGCTCACACCTGACTTTCTGAATTTTATATATATATATATATATATATATATATATATATATATATATATATATATGTTACTAAACAATGACAAATGTTTTCTGTACAAAATGTGAAAAGTTTTATGGTAAAAGCAGTGAATATGAGAACAGCCTACATCTATAGAAAAGATCCAAAGACTTCAAAGGAATTATCTCATAACACACTTGACAAGAAGGAATTGTTTTATTCTTTTCTGATCTCATCATTAGGGATTGTTATCTTGGTTCATAGGACTTAAAACCAGAAGGGACCTTCAAGATCATTTATGGGAACAGCTAAATGGCACAGTGGGGCAGCTAGATGGTACAGTGGAAAGAGCACTGACCCTGGAGTCAGGAGTGCTTGAGTTCAAATCCAGCTTCAGACACTTAATAATTACCTAACTGATTACCTAATCCCACTGTCCTGCAAAAATAAAAAAAAAGCATTTTATGTCCAGAGATGCTAAACACAGGCCTGAAGGCCAAAACAGCCTAAACCAGATTAAAATGTAATTGGGAAATATTTAACAAAAAAATAAAAATTCAAAAAATATCAAAAATGCAATAGAATATAGATAACATTTATTTGTGGTTTACTAAGTAATTTGTAGCTCACAGGGATCCTTTTGTATGGTTTGGACTGCTCTCATTGAATGACTGGTTTTACTAATAAGGAATGTGAAATCTAGAGAATCTCTCTACCAAGAGCAGTGAAGTACTAAATAGAAAAGCTTAGATTCAAACTCTAGGGGTTTTTTTAAATTTTAACTCAAGTGTTCTGTGAATCATATCATGATTTCTCTCTCCTTAACTGTTCCTAGGTGCTTTGTCCAGATCTTTCCTTACTCCTATCATGTTTTATTTTGTTTTAAGAATATTATGAAGTTATCATTTTATTTGACTTTTCATTGTTTATTTCCATTTCACTGGAACCAATTAATATATTTTATATATAATTATAACTTTGTATGGTGTAAATTCAAATAATTGAATCATTTCACAATATTCATTATTTGAATTTATCTAAACTCAGCTGAATACTTCTTTGAATACATATCATATCATTCCTAATCAACTGTAAGCTTCTTGAGGGTAGTGTAACCCTTTTGTAACCTGTAGCACTGAGCATAGCATGTTTATTCTTTTACTCAATAATATATAAAAAGTGAACAATGCATATTCATTTGTTTAATTTGACTTCTGCTTATCTTATGAATTACTATGAGGAGAGCTAGAATGGTGATATCTCCCAACCAAAGATTACAGAGCAAGTTGATGGACGATGAAAAGATGCAGTCTTGGACTCCAGTCTAGGAGCCAAATGTCTTACTTTCCTCTGTGGTTACAAGGAATTATGTTTTGGTTTTGAGTTTAGTTTTTACAAATCCATGTCCTCAGGCAATTTAGGTGGCACAGTGGACACAGCTTTCTAACTGGAAAGAAGAAAGGAAGGAAGGAAGGAAGGAAGGAAGGAAGGAAGGAAGGAAGGAAGGAAGGAAGGAAGGAAGGAAGGAAAAAAGGTCTAATAACTGTGGTTGACTGTGCTCCATGAGAAGCATTTAGCTTGCTCATTGATCCCTTCTTTAGGAAGAAAAAGATCTGTAGGACGCAACTGTTCAACCCCATTGCAGGACTTCCCAGGTCAGTAAGTATTGAAATAGTGCTTTGAAGAAAAAATGAAAATAAATCAAAACTCAACCAATCAATAACCCCTCTGTGCTGACATTTAATTTTTTCATGCACCTTTTCCATAAACTACCTTACTTCTTTACTTATCCGTGTCACACACACATTTTCCATAAACTACCTTACTTCTTTACTCATCTATGTCACACCCACAAACCATAGTTATACTCCAGCACTCTTTTCTTTTTTCTTTTTATCCCTTAAACAGTGATCTTATAAGCTTTTGTGGGTTCAACTATTTTCTCTAGGAAAATGATTACAAGATTTAAATATTCAACCCCAGTCTCTTCTATTCTGCCTTCCTGCCTAACTGCCTATTCAACAATTATATGTCAGCTAACTCCTCTTACTCATGTCTAAAATAAAACTCATTATCTTTCCCTCAGAGCTCTCCTCATACAAATTTTCTATACTGTTGAAGGAACTTTCCAGTCACCCAGGTTCACAAATGGTATCACAACTGCTCTCCCACATCTCTCATATCACAATCATCTCCCTACCTCAAGCCCTCATAATGCCCTATGTATCTCCCCAGTATAATCCATCCTCCACAAAGTTGCTAGTAATTTTCCTAAAGCACAAGTCTGAATATGTCAACCCACCATGCCATACCCAATAAACTCCAATAGCTCCCTTTTACTTTTAGGAGCAAATATAAGCCTAAAATGTTTGGCATTTAAAGATTTTCAAAACCTAAATCTTTCCTGCCTTTCCAAGTCTTCTAATACATTAACTCCCTATATGAACTCTATGGGCAGCTAGGTGGAGCAGTGGATAGAGTGCCAGACCTGGAGTTAAGAAGGTGCCTCTTGCTGAGTTCAAATCTGACCTCAGACAGTAGTTCTGTGACTGGGCAACTCTCTTAATCCTATGTGCCTCAGTTTCCTCATGTATAAAATGAGGAGATGGCAAATAACTCCAATATCTTTACCAAGAAAATCCCAAAGTATCACAGAGTTGGACATTACTGAAAACAACTGAACAACAAAAATAAACTCTATAGTTTATACCCATTTCCCCTCTTGCTGTTCTGAACACATAGTGTTCTATTTCCCACTTTGTTTCCACTGTTTCCCATGTCTGACATTCTCTCCTTATTTGCCCCTTGCTCTTAGAATTCTTAATCCCCTAAGACTCACTTCCTTTTTTAAGGTTTTTGCAAGGCAAATGGGGTCAAGTTGCTTGCCCAAGGCCACACAGCTAGGTAATTATTAAGTGTCTGAGTTCAAATTTGAACTCAGGTACTCCTGACTCCAAGGCCGGTGCTCTATCCACTGCACCACCTAGCTGCCCCAAGACTCACTTCCAATGATATTTCCTTGTAATTCTTCCCTGATCCCCTTAAAGGTTTCTCCTATATAACTCTACATTCTATAAATTCTGTATTTATTAGAAATATACTGATTTATTTATATGTATTATATATAATATTCTCTATGAGAATGTGAGTTTCTTCATGGCCAATATGAAAATTTGTTTTGATTGATCATGCATATTTGCTACTGGAGTTTTGACTTCTTTGAAGCACCTTGAGAGCAATTACAGTTTATTTTCTGATGTCTGGAAATTGGATGAGGGAGAGAGAGAGAGAGAGAGAGAGAGAGAGAGAGAGAGAGAGAGAGAGAGAGAAAGGTAACAGGGTAGAAAAATAGCTTAATTAATTTAAAAAATAATAAGAATGTAAGGTCCTTGAGAACATGAAGTTTTTTTTTTTTGGACTTTGTTCTGTATCCCAAGAGTTTGACATAGGGCCTGGCGATTGTAAGCACTTATTACATGATTTAAGATTGAATGATTGATTGATTGATTGTTTAAGAGCTGCTCTCATGGTCCCATTCTGACTTTCAGTCAGGGCATCTTCACTCAGATATGACTAGATCTCACAGAAAGAAAAGCCAAAAAAAAAAAAAAAATCAGGAACCATAACCTGCCATGCTTGATCTTGTTTTTTCATCATTTTCCCTCTTCCTATGACACCAACCAAATGTCCTCTCAAAAAAAGACAGGCTCTGTGGGCTTTCCTGACATCACTACAGACATTTGGTAAACAAGAGGAGGATATGTGGCCCTAAAGTAAAGAACCTTGGTGGGAGGAGTTACTCAGCATTTACTGTCTGCAAAGGTGAGAGTCACTGTGGAAAAATCCACCAGCCTTATTGTTATAACCTTTATTTAAATATAGTGCTTGTGACCCATGTTTCCAGGGAATTGAAAATAGTGGGTTTTGCTGACCACATCATCTAAGTTCTAAAGTATTTCATACTTGTACAATATTTTATGGGATCAGCATCAGGGGAGGTAGGAAGAAAATATTAAAATGGGTTATTGTGGTATTTAAAAAAAGAAATCAACATGTGCAAGCTTGTGTGTATATGTATGTGTATACTCCTGTGTGGGGGTGTGTATGTGGGCTTATTATCCTCAAGAGAAAAATCAAATATCTGAAGCTTTCCAAGATGTTTGGTTTCCTTGATATTACTCTGTTGGAATGGGAAATTTCCTTGACTCTTTTCTCCAATCCTCAACTCCCCACCCTAACCACCATCATCCTTAACACAAGATACTTGTCTCAGTTTTTCTAGTAATGACTACCATTCCCAATCTAATTCCTATCAGTGCCCTTCATGATAGTATGTCAGTTAGTTAATCAGCAAGTATTTATTAAGTACTTATTTTGTTATACTCACTGTACCAAGCACTGATTCTAATATGAATGTTTTTTGTGCATTTGATTCACTGCTTAACCAAAAGCAGATTAATGAAAGTTCAAAAATGAGTGGAGAAAATGTACTTCCCAACCTTTGTTGGGACTAGAGTGGTAGAATATTGCAAATACTATCAAATTGCATTGCTTTTTGCACAATTTTGCTGAATTCCTTTCTTCCCCTTTTGTTTTCTTTTTTATTTATCTATTGTTATGAGGAACAATTACCTAAGGAAAGGAAGAGAGCAGATAATAATAGAAATGAAAGTAATGAAAAAAAGACATCAATACAATTTCTAAAAGCAGCTTTAAATAAGAAATCAACTAGAGGGGTCAACTTTCTGGCTAAGAAAGAGGTAAAATATTTTCTTGATGAAAATGTTCTCTAAGGCTTGGAGGGGAGGGGGGGAGAAATCATCAGTCTGAGAGAGGTGCTTCCTAAGATCTCAGAAAGCTTTGTAGTCTGTCCTGGTCACACATACATAGAATTATGCAAAAAATAAAGAAATAAAATGTCATATTTTATCTGCCTTAGACCATGAGTATTCTTCATCCTGACTGATTTTATCCTTGAAATTAGTTAATGACACATGTTCCAGATTTCCATTCTTTTTCTCATTGGACATGTTCCTACTATTTTTCCCGATTCTCATTTGTTCCATTTTGCATTATTTTAAATTACTGAATGCTTTTGTTTTCTGTATTCATCTTTTTTTGATTCAATGGTGTAGAAAAGACTGAACAGTTAGTTTCATCTTTATTAAAAAGTTATTAGAAATAAAGTCTTTATAAATAACAACTATGCTGTCCTTACTAGTATCCACTTTGCATGTTGAGTTAGCTTGTTAGGATGACCTGACTTTTCATTCTGCTCTTAAGTCAAGGATAGTCATGTAGTTGACTTCTAGGACTTTGTTTATCCTGAAAAGTCCTTGAATTTTAAGAGGGTAATAAGAAGGAAATTGTCCAAATCAAATTAACTTTAATTGGAAGGAAGGAAACAACCATTTATTAAGCACCTATAAGGTACCAAGACTTTTACTAAGAGCTTTATAAATATTATCTCCTTTAATCCTCCAAAAACCTTAGAAAGTAGATTCAATTATTAACCCCATTTTATAGATGAGGAAACTGAGATAAACAGAGATTAAATGGCTTGTTCAAGGTCTCACAGCTAGTATCTGTGACCAGATGTACACTCCTATCTTTCTGAATAGAGGTCCACTTCTGTATACCATACCTTCCTCTTGAATCAAAGAATCTTCTAGCTAGAAAGGACCTTATAAACAATAGGACTTTGAAGGCATAGAATTTTTGGACTGACAGAGAAATTAAAATACAGTACAACATAAAATCATACAAGGTTACACAAAGAAAATGTGTTAGAAATCATTTAATTCCCACCTCTTCATTTTATTGATGAGAAAACTAAGATTCAGAGAGGCAATGTCAATAGACCACAGGCATTCAGAGAGTTAGTGCCAAGGTTTGAGAAGGGCACCAATATCACATCTAATAGTCCTTTGTTATTTATACTAAATTTTGCATCTAGCAAAGAAATGTTCAATTATTTCCACACCTCAGTGATCCTTTACCAATGAAGGGATGGCCCTAACGTGGATTGTTTTATTTAATGATTGTAATCACAGTTAGAATGAGATGGTCAAGGAATTTGAAACTCATAGCAATTACTTTATCAACCTTTCTCCACAGTCATTGTAATTTATCTATGGGGCTACACCTCACTCAGAGGCTGCTAGGTGGTATTGTGGACAGAGTGAGTTAGAAGGACTTGAATCCAAATCTCACATCAGGTACTTCCAGCCATATAAGCGTAAGCAAGTCACTTAATCTCTATTTGCTTTACTTTCCTCAACTTAAAAATAGAGGTAATAACAGCATCTACCTCTCAGGGATGTGATGCTAAAAGTAAGACAATATTTGTAAAACATTTGATATAAACTAGGTGCTTAAATAAATACTTTTTGCCTTCCCCCACTTCTCTGCTTAAATGGGAAAAATAGCTGCTCAGTTCTTATTTATAGGGAAAAAAATCTATAATTGTGAGTTTAGAGTAATGACATAAAGTACAATATGTGGAATTGTTAAGATTTTCCTGCCTTCAGCATGTATACATCTTTTGGAACTATGAAGAAGAGAAACCAGTGAATCTAGGGAGTAACACAATAAAGTTTTATGCCACTTGAGAATAATCAACTTAATTCTACTCTTTAAAAGAGATTAAAATTTTTTATTATTTCTTATATAAATTATCTTTAGAAATCAGAATTCTAAGCTTTAGGTATTGATTTTTAAAAACCATACCTCATTTTTTTATATTTATATTCACTGATTGAAATATTTCCTCCTTAGTCATTGAATTATTTAAAAGGATTTAAAGGGGGCAAAGAAGGGAAAGGATGATCTTACAGTTTAAAAATAATAATTAAAACTAGTATTTAGTTAGCACTTTAAGCTTCACAAAAGGCTCTTTACAACAAAAAAGAAAAAGAAAAAAAGCAACTCTGAGATGATTTCCCCATATTACTGATCAGGAAACCGTGTCTCAGAGATATTGACTTACCTGGGGTCACATAACTATTAAGTGTCTGAAATTTGATTTGAACTCAGATCTTCCTGTCTCAAAACTCCTTCAAAATTCCCTGCTTCAAAATTTCCTGTCTCAAACTCAGATTCTTCTTAACTACAGTCCTGGTACTCCATCTACTGTACCACCTTCCTGCCTTTACTGTGACATCTAGTTGCCTATTATGGGGAACATAGAGAATAGAAAGTTGCTAATGGTATGGGAATATCTGACTCCACCCCTCCCCAAAGAAAGAAAAAGCACAGTATTTGAATGAACACTATGTTCACTCTTTAAAATTTTTTCTTATGTTTTTCCTTCCTATCCCAAGGTTTTATTTTTTTCCTTAGTCCTAATTCTTCATACACAAAATGACTAATCTGTAAACATGTTAAACACAAGTGTACATGTATAACTTTCACTGAACTGAGGGGAGGATGGAAGAAAATTGTGTAACTTTTAAATATGCAAGTGGATAAATGTTGGAAAACTTTCATAGCATTTAATTGGAAAAATAAAAAAGCAATTTAAAAAATTACTGGCTCCACATTCTGCTTCTGACTCATACAGGTTGTGTGATCTGAGGTAAATCAAGTAACTAGTCCGGGCCCTAAACAACCCTTTAAAACCCTAATTTTCCAGGGCAGGTGTTAGTTGGAAAAGGGAGCTCCCTACAATGGTGAAATCCCAAATGATCTGTTCCACATAAAGTAAAACATCATCTCTGAGCCCTGACATTTTATAAATATAAAATCTGTGATCATTTGGAATGGAAAACCACCTGAGCAAAAAAGCATATGGAACATTCTCATTATTTCTGTGACATGAGAAAAATTGTTCTCATCACTGTCATTGCCTAATGTCAATTTTCCAAGTCTTTTGTCCGCTACACACTTGGCACAATGTCAAGAGCAGTGGTACAATGAATGAAGGGTTAGTCTTGTTGCCTTTCTTGTTGCCTACAGAAAACTTTCTAAAATGAGAAATTCTACATCAGTAGAAGGAGTCTCAGGGCCAAGAGTCCTGACACTTGTGAAATTCCAAGTTGGAACAGAAAAACAAACAACAGTAACAACAAGAGGACCTTGGTGCAGTGTCTTATTTAAGCAAGGTCATCCTATTGGATGCTGAATATTTTGTTGCTATTGTCACTTCTCCAATTCTTCGAGCATCTCTGATTTTGCCAAGGTGGGGGTTCCCTTCCACTGATACAAGTTACAGTCCCAGTGCATTTGAACAGATGGTCTTTGAGTACTGTTTGACCACAGCACCCACCATGTATGCTGGAACCAACATCATGTTGAGCCTTTCCAAACTTTGCTAGACTACTCTTCAAATGGCAGACTTACATTCTATGACTCAGACTGACACTTGGAGGCTTCCTAGATTTGTACAACATGCCAGACCTTGGGCATTACTGGCATAATAGATAAGAACCCAGAATTCTCTAGTTGTCACATTGTGGGCATGTGACTAGTATATTAACAAAATCATAATATCCATATTAGTTTATAGTTCTATAGCACATTAAAGCTGCAAAACTTTTTCATTATAACAAAAGTTTAAATTGCAAATAAAGAATTTTTTCAAGTAAAAAATTCTAAAGAGAAAAAATAAAAGGAGAAAGAAGAGGAAGAGAATATGATATAGTAATAGAAGAAGAGGAGGAATACATAATTTGAATAGCACTTTGAGATTTATATATTATAGCATATATTATTTAATTTTATACTTATAGTTCATGAGGTAGAAGCTATTATCATCTTCATTTTACAAGATAAGGAAACTAACACCAAGAGGTATTAAAATGACTTGTCCAAAGTCATACAACTAGTAAGTATCTGAGGAAAGAGTCCAACTCAGGTCTTTCTGTCTCTAAGTTCAACCCTCAGTCCATTATGCTGCTAAAACCACAGGAGGAAAAAAATGAGTTTTCCAAAGTCATAAGACTGGGGACAAAAGAGACAAAGTAAAAAGAAGCCAGCAAACAAAAGAGACAAGAATTGAATACAGATCTCCTATTTCTTTTCTAGTTCTTCAAACAGCTTTATTTTTCTTTGTTTGTGAGTAGCTGGGTTGTTTTTTAATTTTGCAAAAATCCATTTTGAAAACTTCAGACTTTATGCACCTGGTAGAAGATGGGGAGGCCAAGAGAAATACTTCGTATACCTTCTGACGTTTTATTTATGCAAAGAAATTTAAGAATGTCTTCTCACTTAATTTGTGGCAGGATATTAATGTAAATCTTGAAGTCCTTTCAAGAAACAAAAGGAAAACTCTGGATCTTCCTTGCAAAAAAGTTTACAAAAATAATCAAAAGGATTGTCTTGACACTTAGGAAGATGACAATTATAGAAACAATATTTTCAAGAAACGAAAGCATAGAAGAATATTCAATCTGGAAGGTATCTAGAAATTATGTAGTTCAGAGGTTCTTAACCTGAAGTTCATAAATTTATAAAGAAAAGAAAAAGTTTTAATAATCATATTTTAATATAATTTGTTTCCTTTGTAAAACTAGCTATTTTATTAATTTTAAGATACTATTCTGAATAAGTATTCAAAATATTCAGACAAAAGAATTACTGTTATTAAAAAGATTAGATCTCTGATCTAGTCCAAGTTGCTATTTTTCAGATGAAAACAAATACCAAGAAGGCAAATGACTGAACCAAAGCATTCACTCCTTCCTGTTCAGGGGCATTTAAATTTTTATGGAACACATTCAATAGAATTTTGATTTGAATTCGAGTCCATAAGTAATGTCAGTTTGTGCTCATTCAATTGAGATGAACATATTCTAAAACTGAAAAATGACCTTGTTCAAGCACAGAAAATCAGCCATCAGCCACCACACACACTAGCACATACTGGACCCAGTAGAGGTATGCCTAGAAATGGGTTGGATAGAAATGCACATAATATAGAAGTGGGATAAGAGCTTTAACTTCACTCTTTCAAAAGTTTCATTTGAAAACTGTTTAAAAGATCCATTGTGTTGCTCTTAAAAAATTGCTAAGCAACCTCAGTTTATCATTTGATTACCATCCAAAAATTTAGATTTGATTTTATTTTCACTTCCTACAAACCTGAGTATGTCAAACAATCTCTATTTGCCTATTTTAAGATAGAATTGGAGATGAAGTTTTTGTTTTGTTTTGTTTTTAGGTCGTTTTTTTTTTTTTGCAAGGCAAATGGGGTTAAGTGGCTTGCCCAAGGCCACACAGCTATGTAATTATTAAGTGTCTGAGATTGGATTTGAACTCAGGTACTCCTGACTCCAGGGCCCATGCTCTATCCACTGTACCACCTAGCTGCCCTGGAGATGAAGTTTTTAACCAGTTTTTTTCAAAGACTAGAATGATGGAGGAATATTCAAATTATTCTGTTAGAACCAGAACATTGAAGCTAGAAGAGAACTTAGAAGAAGGAATGTTAGAATTGAAAGGGGACATTATACAATAGGATATGAAAATGAGAAGAAACCTTAGAACATATAATTATGAGTTGGAAGGTGCTTAGAGTATATAAGCATAGAATATATAAGAATACCCATTCACTACTGTATTATCATCAAAGTGGGAAATTTTTCTCCTCTCCTAGTTTTCTACTCCTGCAGTATATTCAGTAAAACCCCAGAGAGTGGGGAAAATCCAGCCTTTGGGGAAGAAAAGCAAATATACTTTAAACAAGAGAGGTACTGGTGCATTGCTAAATCTTTCCAAGAAATGAAATAACAAAGGACCTTGTATCCAAGAGGAGCCACACATATCTCAGAATGTGTAAGCTTCATGGAAAAAAAATCTTGCTGGATTATTATTATTATTATTATTGAAAGGTTAGCTGGAATGAAAAGGAGGCTTATATAGCCAAAGTGGTGTTCAGACTTTTTAATTCACCAGGTTTCATCTACCAACATTTGGCCTCTGGCACAAGTAATAAGATTACCTAGTTAATCATGAGGTCCTTTGGAATTAACATGCTCCCACCTCCCATCAGTGGTCCCCCTGGATATAGGAAAGCAGCAGCAAGTTTGCTGAACTGTGGATCTGTGGTAATTATGACAGCGAATAGGAATCTCATAAACAAGGAAAAAGCCAAAGAAGCAGATCTTTGAGGGGGGTCTTATTGAAAAACAAAAACATTCATGAATTCTAAGTATGATTACTTGGTAAGGGAAGGCTGATGTTGAAAGGGGAAGAGTGCCTGGAAGAAACTATTCAAGACTTTCTAGCTTTTCCCAAAGTGAACATATTTAGTAAGGTACTGGGTAGCAGGGCCTCTTTCCTTGGATAATTTTCCTATACTCACTACTATCCTATTGACCTCTTGCTGACAAGGAAAGCATAAACAGAGAGAGTATTAAAAGAAATATGGATGAATTGGGTTTTGCACAAAGGAAAATCACAAAGAAAGACAAGTTGATTAGAAACATATCTTGTGAGAATCTGTTGAAAGAAATGAAGATAATTTAGAGAAGATTGGGATGATGGGGCAGGGAGCAGAAAGGGGAGGAGTGAAGAATTAAGAAGTTGAATGAAAGAGAAGAAAGAGAAACGAAAAATGAGAGTAAAAAAGGAGAAGAAAAGAGATGAAAAGAGAAAAGATGGAGAAATGTAATGCATGTATCTTCAGTTTAACAGAAGAATATTCTCACAACTAGAATTGTCTCACAGAGGAAAAGAGGAATATGCTCTTGTGAATGATTATGTCCCACTTATTTTAAGCTAAGGCTCAGATGCTGTCAGAAATAATATATAAATCATTTTGGAACAGAGTTGAAATTTATATTAGATGACCCCTTAATACTCTTCCAGATCTAAGATTTTATGAATCCTGGAAAATTATGCCTACAATTTTAGGCAAGACTGCATCAGTCATGCAACATGAGGGGACTGAGATTCCTTAACCTGCAAAAGAAGACTTTATAGGAATCTGAATCTGAATCAAGTTTTTGAAGGGATTTCATATAGAAAAACATTTGGACTTTTTCTATTTGTTTCCTCAGGGAAGAATTAGGAAAAGATTCTGGAAATTATATAGAAATAATAAGTTAATGAATGAGTATTTTCAGGCATTTGCTATAAACCAGCCAATATGTTAAGTGTTGAAGAAACAAACAAACAAACATTATGGCAATTAAGATAGTTCTAATATAAAAGACAAAATAAATTGCAAAGTGAATGATGATTGGATACATGGGACAATTGATTAATTTCCCCTTATTAAGAATGATACTTTTGGATTTATTATCCTTGTTCTCAAAGGTAGGTTTGAAAAGAGAAGGAGCTAGGGGTAAGGTGTAATAAAAATGGTTTAGTGATAGTTGATGCTGAGGGTAAGTAAGATAAGGTAGGATAAATGTTGGAGGA